>NW_022156717.1:6687148-7033370 GCF_004355905.1 Pyricularia grisea
GGGGGGGGGGGGGGGGGGGAGGGGGGTATTTTTTTTCTTTTTTTTTTGCTCATACCAGGTGAAATTCATTAGTGATCGATGAATCACTAGCAGGGGTAAAATCGAATTGGAGCATTCTACGTCATCTAGCTACTGTCTGTAACAATTAATATCCCCTATGAAGGTATTCAATGTGTGAATCTCGCCCTTGTCGATTTTTCCTTTTTAGTATTCCGGTAGAGGAAGTGGAGGGGGAGGGGAAAAAAAAACAGTGCGGCTCATATCGATCGACTGGGTCTTTCGAGTACCGACGACCCTGCTAGTGCCAAACTCGAGGCCCCCGGCCCATCATTTATTCATCTGGGCCGATGTAGCTGCCTTCTTATGCCTAGACTAGCCCAGGATCGTGTCGTTTTGACAGCTTGCTTGCCCGACAAGCGGTTTCGTCGCCCCGTGCACCTCAATTTATAGTAGCATCCTGTTTCGACAGATTCAAACCCCCTGTTTTGTTCCCATAAAAGGTATATTTGGAGCACCCAAAAGCATCCTCCCACTCGGCATACTAGCATCTTGATTAGCAAGCAGCATACCGGGTGGGATAATGATTCTGTCGACTTTCTTTTCCAGTGATTTCCCCGGATAATTAATTACATACCAAAACAAAACAAAAAACAAAACAAAGAAAACATTAAGGCATGATTTTACAACAGCGAAAACCACGTTTTTTCGGTGTAACTCGTCTAGAATTCATCCATAGAAATTGATAAAAGTGCACAAGGGTAGAAATTTCATTTGATTGGGCGTCTTCACTTTCTCACAGCTCTGCTAATTCTTAGTACAAACACATAATTATATAATGCTCTATTTTGTTCAGTCCGGCAATTTATATTCGCATACGTGAGTCTGGGTGATCGCTCGGCTCCTATCGGCCATCAAGCATCGAGTTTGATACGCCGCAGATATACTTGGCGCGACATGTACTACTGTACGTATGCATCATAGTAAAAAGGTGATCGCTTCTTCCCGGTCTTGGCCTGCAGGGCTCGTGGACGACACCCGTACGCGGTAATACCGAACCATGGGTTAATCTCGCCAGGTGGATTGGCGGGTGGAGTTCCGACGTCTCGTCTGCCCACTGAGGCATTCTCCCACAATTTGAATAGTTGGAGGTGACCAATCGTCTCAGCCCAAAGGGCACGTCAAAGACGGAGTTGAAGAGACCACCAACGAGGAGACGGAGTTGAAGATAGCATCAAACCAGGGGGCGGAGGGAGGGATCAGGAATGGTAAAAAAACAAAGGAAAAAAAAAAAGACGGAAAAGCACAGACTGTCACTGGACAGCCCCTCCTCAGTTCGAATACGCAAGTACGAGGGCAGAATCGACAAAAGAAATTTAGAAACGCAAAGTTCTAGTTAGTGACAACGGCGTTAACCTCCTTTGGGACGAGAAGCCGAACGTGCAATAAGGGTTTTTATTTATTTATTATTTCTTGTTTTTGTCCCTACTATTTTTCAGACGCATGTGAAGACAGGATGGGAACGGTACACATTGCCCTTCTGCCGCGCACAGCCTGCGTCTCGACTGCCTATTGCAGCAAGTACCGTGCCGGGAGCACTGCCCACACAGGCCAGACACACAGAAATTGAGCAGGGAAGGGGGGGGGGGGGGGGGGGGGGGGGGGGGGCGGAGACAACGCCTCCAAGTTTTGCTTGCTACATAGTACACCACAAAAGGTAGGGAACATGCGAGTGGAGGTCGGCGAGCGGGGACGGAGACTGGGATATTTTTACAAGGATCAGGGAAGGGAGACGAGATAGCCAACACCTTGGGTGGAGGCGAGGCCAAGAATCGAAATGGATGGATGCGAAAAGTCGTAACAATCAAGCAAGCAAGCAACCAGCAGCAGCAGCACGGCATCAATACCTTTGCTTCGCTTTGACCAAGAAGGGAGCTTCTATTCCGCCACCGTTTGCTAGCATTACATGTGCAGTTGACACAGGGGATGACGCGCGCACCGTTGCCAGTGGCATGTCGCTGACTGGAACCCGCTCGATCAATTCAATTGCTTCTACTGTAAAAGGACGGACGAAGATATGACTATGAGCAGAACTCGAGGCTCTGGTCGAGGTTAGCCTGACCGCACCACCATGTATTGGCGACAGACAAGAGTTACATCAACCATGGTCGAGCACGCTAACGACATTCACTGGCTACTAGTTCTAATTTGCTGATGAAAGGGTCGTCCGTGCCGTCGATCATGGTCTTCTCTGATACTAGCGCCGGGCAATGAAATTTTCAACATAGAAAAAGGGAGCACAAAAGAAAAACAAACAAAAAAGAAAAGAGGAAGAAGAAGAAGAAAACATGGATGGGATGGCCACCACGAGTAATACGTGTTAGTTAGTGTGCGGAAAGAGGAGCGTCAGAAAATTGCGATGCTATTGATAAGTGGGGCATCACTTTTTGGCAGGGTGCAATAACTGCGCTGTAATAATGCACTTAAACTTGGTGATAATAACAAACACCCCAAGCTCCTCTTTCGGGCTATCCCATGCACTTCACCTCGACGCGTTGGACTAAACTACATATATGGAAGCAGAACTGGGCCAGTCCGGAGCTTGCGCCGGTTTCGTTTGCCATTGTCACTGGCTATAGACCCCTGGTGTCTTCTCCGCTTCGTCGTACTGCTTGGTTCTAAAAGGCCGGGTTTCCTTTGAACGCTTTGCCATGCTAAAAACAAGCTACGAATAGCTACACTCAAGGGTGCTTGTTCCAAGTAAAAGGTGAACAAAAATAAAAATAAAAAAAACAAGAGGATTCACCAAGCAAAAGACCCTCGGCAGATGTGTGGGGAAAGCGGGGGCCTTCGGCTACACAGAACTGGGGGGTTAGCTCTCGTAGTCCAAGCGAAACCATTGATTGGACAATAGTTTCGCTGTGTGGGATAAACATAGAAACAACAAATAATGCCTTGTCGGTGAGAGGACAAAGCAGTGTCTACTGGGGAGGTATTTTGTCCTATTTACCACGTACAACATAATTCAACCAGCAAGAGCCAGTTCCAATACCGTACCATCAGATGCAGGATCACATGGGGTGTTGATTCATGCTTCACACCGATAATTGTGTTCTTCCGGACAACACACACGTATGGCATTCTCAATGCAGGGATATTGTCCCAAACTACTCGATGTTGGAAAATGACAATATGAAATCTATCAAGACAGGGTAGGGGCGGTATCGGTCCCGGGCCGGTTCACCCGATTCGGAAAGGCTGCCCAGGGCTTCAACCCATCGATGTTACACGAAGGGCAAGGGCGGGAAAAAAAAAAGAAAGAAAAAAGCGCCGTTTTTTCCAACTGCAGGTCCATCTAGTCTAGGATAAGCCCATGGGGGATCAAACAACAATCAAATGAGGCGCAGTATGGGCGCGGCAGATAGGCGTGGCGTTGGTGACAGGCGGCAACCACCGCACGTCCCCGCCAAGACTAGATGGGTCTTGGCAATCGCGGGGCTTACAACAAACGTAGCAGGGCAGAATCGAGCTATGGCGCACGTTTGCCATTTGATCCAATCCTTCAGCTAAAAAAACGTCACAGGTTTCCCTTACAATTATGTTACTATGTTATTGGGTACCACGAGGTGAATTGTCAAGCATCATTATGGCTTTCGTTACTTCGAGATCGAGCAAAAGTTGCGGCATCGCCAAGAGCATCGCCACTTTTCGTGTGTCCAATTGAATTGTGTTCGCTGTAATAATACGAACCCGTTTTTTTTTTTTTTTTTTTTTAAATCCTTTCCCTTCCACCCTCTTCTTTCGCCTCGATTTACTACCACGTCAAGTGTATGAAAGGAAAGGAACATACCTGCTACCCGCACTAGCAGCAGGGTCACTCTTGGATGAACAAAGTCCGTAATCGAGTATGTGTTTGCGCTGGCCGATGTACTCCGTGCGACTACTCATTTTGCTATTTCCCAGTTACCATGGCCATCTGTTGCAAGTATAGTTGATGTTATGTCTAGATGTGGTCTGGAACCTACTGGTATCCGAACATCAGCAAGATCACTATCGTCATCATATTAGTTCTACGTAGATGTGAAAGAAAGCCAACCCAATATGAGAGTTTGCCTCGGGAATAATTGGTCTAATGGTGTCGAGAGCAACGTGTTCAACAGAAAACAAGTCTTTAGCTTTTTTTTTTAATTTCATTATTTTATTTCTGTTATCCTATCCAAATTAGTGAGTTTCTTTTCTTAGAGTTTTACAAGGAACATACCTGGAGAATGGTGCAGATGATCGAATGACATAGCTACCATGACTCTTTACGCATCGGAGGTCTTCCCATTGCAGCTCGAGGGCCGATGTCAAAAAGGCTAGACAATCGCGATGAGGATAAAAGCTTAGAGCTCAAGGATTTAAGCATACCCAAGAAGTATTGTGCCCCACGGGTAGGCGGTTCAGCAGAAAGTTTACTCTACGGGAGGTCCTCATGCATGACTTGGCTAAAGCTGCGGTTCCTGGACCGAGAAAGAGCTGGACGAACGTTGCCATCCCGTGGTTCTGGTGAGGTGAGTAAGTTAAGGAGACGGAACCTAGCCGATGAAGTAAAAAAAAAATGATGTGCATTTCACTAATAACAGGTGGATTAAGCAGCTCCCGAACGGCTGTTGTTGTTTTCGTCCATCTTTTTTTTTTTTTCTCTTCATCTCCCTTCTATTTTTTTCTTTTGTCTTTTTTCTTGGTTGTGCTCGTGTCGTACTCGTCAACTTACCACTTATGTATGATGTCGTATTTGAGACATCTAGATTCGCTTCCTGTTTCCATTACGGTGGCTCAAGCGGATTTGAACTCAAAAGGTTTATTATCATGGTTAATATTTTTTCTTTCTTCCTCCTTTATTTCCCGTGAACTTTTGCTTACGTAGATCCCTGATGTTGTGTAACCCCAAACAGGCACTAACTTCTGAAGGTATGGCGCATGTTCTGTCTGATCAGGGCAAGGGTGAGCCCCAGGATCAGGCCTTCAAAAAATTCCACATGGCCGGCGGCCGCGGCCAAGCGAATTTCTTTTCTTTTATTTTTCCCTTCTCTGTGTTTGTGCGTGTTCCTTGTCCTTGGGTATCTCGAGTAGGGATTCTGCTCGACTTACTTTCTGCTACGTATTTTACATACAATACCTTCGCTTGGACAACAAAGTTACATTGCAATTACCCCAACGCAACAATTTCCATGCCCCTCCCAGTATTTCTGAATGACTGATATCACGCCAAGATCAATCGACTTCTCCATCTCTTTTTCAATCCAGGGGGCGTGCAAGACGAAACAGATAACGTTCGGCCAAACTCGTGGCCGAAGACCTCAACCCGCCGAGTGTTGTACGTAGTATTTAATTTTTGTAGATGCAAGTCAACAAGTCGGAAACAATGAACTGCTCAAGCTCCACTATCAAGCCTTGTATCGCACATTCACGAACAACTGATACTCTTGCCACTTACTACTCTACTTACCTTGTCACGTACCAAATACATAGCAAACCTCATTTACAGGAAACCCATGGAGATGTGGTTTTTCTAATTTTAGAACTAGAAAAACTCTCGGTAGTATTGGTGTTGTACAAGATGGGTTCTTTGCATAGTAGTTACATTGTAACATTGCAGCGTCGTCGTGGCCAGTAAACGTCCTGCTCGATCTTTGTAGCATTACCAGCACTTGATATGTTTGCACAGGTTGCCAGAAGGGCTGGCCGGAATTGAGGTAATTTTACCGCGACACAATACTGGTCGCCGCCGTTGTAGTATTCCCAGGGAGAGCCATAACCCTGGTGCTAATCATCCCTGCCATGGCGGGTTGTCGATGCCCAAAGGACATGGGGGGTGGGCAGTGCTCGGTTACCCAAACCAGGGCACCATAACGGCGGCCGCGCAAACGCCGCAACCGCCCGATGTGTGGAAGAGAGTGACCCTGAGAAAATTTTGAGAGGCCGCCCTCAACAGGCGTCAGGCTGGCACAATGTGGGGCCGTGATGACCCTTGCAATGCTACAGTACAGTACTTTGTACTACGTACCGGGTTCTGTACAGTACAATCACCACAGCGTACTGTCACGGCCGCACTAAGTAGTAGCGCTAGAGTACTAGTAGATCAGCTCCATATTATTTGAGCAGAATATGCGGGGGCTTTGCTCTAATAGGCTGGCGCCCACCGAGGTGAGTGAAAACTTGAGAAGAGCTTGTTCCAACCTCCGATCGTGGTGGGATGGGAATCCTAGGCGGCCCAACAGTCGTTCCGAATAAGGACGAACTGCAAGGTATGCCGCAACAGACTCGACAGCCACGCGGGTTGCAGTCGCAGCAAAGTGATCAACTTTATTACGTTATTAGTGGACAGTCGAAAGGGGGGCAAAGGAAGAGAAAAAAACAAAAAAAAAAGCTAAAGTTTCCCATATTCATTCATCTCAGTTCTACTGCCCCCGCCAAGACCAAGCTTAGCAGGCCCAGCCAATCTGGTACATGCAAATATTGCTTATATTATTGACTGGGGGATAAGCCACCAATTACAGGTTCAGGGCTAGTCAACACACCATTTTCAATGAGGAACTGTCCGGGGAGATAGGATATTGAATAATTCATCAACCTGCGTGCCTCAGCCAAGCCGGATTTCGCACTCCGCAGCTCTAGCGAATTTTGCCCACTGCCAAATATCAACAGCAGCTTCCCCGTGTTGCGATCCTACCGTCTCGGAGTCATGTATCTGTCCGATCAAATGATTAGCAGCGGCCCACTCGTCGCTACCAACAGGAGTACAGTACTTGAGTACCACGTACGTAGTACTGCGTATGGGAGGGGCCGTGTGGGATGGTCGGCGTTTGTCAACGTCGTGATCACGACTCAGGCACCCTGCAAGCTGTGGCATGCTGTGCGGGTTACCCCTGGGCACTTCACTTACGTGGTAGCACACTCACCTACACTTTATGGGTCCATCGGCCTCCACCATTGTGGTAACTCGAGCAGGTTAAGTGTGTTCTACGGTTGTATCAGTAGAACAGGTGGGTTTTGATATGCCGGAGAATCTACTACTATACTGCGTGAGATACACATAGAATGTGGTACTGACAGGTGAACTATATTCGCCGTGTTTAGCTCCTTCCGGCTTAGCTTAGAGCTTGCCGTTCCATGGGTTGGCAGATTTTGATGCGTCAGTTTACCCCCTGGCATCGAGAGGCGAAAAGCCAAAAGCACGCACACAGATTAATTTGGTAGGCCAGGAGTTGAATTGAAGGAAACATCTTCTTGGTGTGTAACCGCGGTACAATACGTGAAATGGTCCCATTTAGACTAAACCCGAGGAGGGGACGGGGAACAGACTGTCCCATTCCGCCAGGACTACCTACAAGTGAGTGTAGAAAAGAATGGTCATGAACATATTGCCTAGCTCAGCCCTGGCGAGTAAAAGCTCCGCAGTACATTGGGGCGGCGGGGGCGGCGGCGGCGGCGAGGGTAAGTAGTAGAACGTATAGAGCCGGTCTCACACAGATTTGGTCTGAATCGGATTTGGCTGGAGGCGTAAGTCCGGTCCCCTGGGTTAAAAAAAAAAAATTTAAAAAAAAAAAAAAAAAAAAAAAAAAAAAAAAAAAAAAAAGTGAATAGAAAGAATGAGAAATAAAGACCATGTACTCTAACCAAACGAACTACCGGCCGAACCGCTCTTGCCTAATCCATCAAATAAACGTATGGTACATCGATCGGTACTTCTTTCTAGATGAGGCGTTTGCCAAGACACAGGGGCTGCACTTAGTTCTTTGTATGTCTAAAGCTCCAGCTGACGTTCTCTGGTCCTAGCTCTCTAGTCAATTTCCTACCACGTACTTGCTTGTACGCTCGCTCAATGCTCCTCTCGAGATCTCAAAGCGGCCGGCACATGGACCGGCGCCAAACCAATGACGGTCTCGATAGATTCTCGGCACCTTCGGCTCGAAAACCCCGCCGCAAAATTTGCCATCGAGCTGCATGCATTCTTGTTTGATCGCGCCCCTCTTTTACGTCAACTGTCAATTGTTATCAATTGAGGTCTGCTCGCTTCACTTTGAGCGTTACATATGCCCCGGCAAGCTGAAATGAGGTCCCAGTAGAGAGAGAGCCTCTGGCTGCTGAGAATTGACCATCTCGGTCTGTTCCCATCACAAGTCTGACGAAAGAAGCTAGGCGTAGTCAGCAAGAAACAAGCATAAGTCATAGACGGACTTATATTCCCTGTATGACCCTGTCTCGAACGACTGCACGCACTGTCTGAAAAAGCCCGAGGCGCCGCGCTATGTCTTGACAGGCGGCCAAATCTCTGGTGTCACACGGACGCAGGTGCATCAGTCTGCGGTTGTGCTTCTTTGACATCGTTTGCAGCCAACCTAACGACCTGCCTACATACCTAGACAAGCTGCTAATTGAAATATCTAAGAATTGAGGGCCCAACTAGGCAAGCCAAGGTAGGTTGGTGGTAGCTTGGGACGCTTGCGGAATCCTCCTAGCGGCCAACATAGACTAGTGGCTCTTGATTAGCGACACATACACCCCAACGATGGAGTCATGGAATTTTCAAGAACTTGAAGTGCTTTCATTAGTAAGTCCCTGCGGAACCAGCTCTCCCACATGGAGAGGTACAGAGCAGAGTTTGCGATGGATTCTGCATTGAATCGCAAGTCATGACTACACACCCGACGTTGCTTTCCTTACAATGCCTTGCATTACTTATCAACAGTCTGTACCTACGTTAGGTAGTATTATACCGTAGTAGACTAGGCTAGTAAAAAGCCAAACTGCCCAAGGTACGAAACATCTCCTTCGAAGCAGATGTGAAGCAGGCTGGCTAGTATGTGGTCGCGGCCCCCAACCCATCCACATCCCCGTGGCGCCCGGCTAATGTTCCGAACGTAGCGCACTCACAGTTTTTACCCATATACCTATTCCTAAGCGGGTAGGTATGAGATCTATCGGTACTTGCCTACCTACAGTACATTGGCTCGGGCAACAATCCCATAGAGGAGGGTTGGACCTTCAGATGGCAGGCGTGCAGCTGCTTCTCCGCCGCTACCCGGTTTCCTTTCCGGCAAGCGAGCGCCCAAAGCCACTAAACGAAACGCCACTGGCCGTTCAGGTAATGAGCTTTTGTTTTCTTTTCTTATTTTTCTTTGTTTCTTTTACTCTCTTGCATTTATGTGTTTTCTTCTTTGCAAGCTTGCCTTGGGTGGGTGGCCTGCATTCCCATCAGCGACTCGCACGCGCCCTTCCTACATCACATCGCCTCCATCCTTTACTCACTTGCGTTTTTAACACCTACCTAGTAACGTTCCAGCCTAGCTCCACCAGATCCATCTGCCGTAAATTTTAAACATCTGAACACCCAGGTGCACTTACTTCATTCACACCTGGTGCACTCCTAACATGATAATATATGAGCAAAATCTTTTGTTTCCATGTCAGGGACCTAACCAGACAGAACATGGTATTCCAACGTAAAGGTAAGGTAGGCATATGTTGATACCACCTAGCCTGACGAACTGGTAGGCTCCGCTTGATTTGTCAGGGGTGCCGTTGTCACAACTAGACTCCATTCACACAACAACCAAGGCTCATTTGCAGCATCAATTTTATCACGTCGTATCTTCCTGCGACGTTTGTTATAATTTCTGCATTTAGCAACTAGGTAATTACCGGGTACTACCCACTCACGTTTTTCTACATTCACCTCTCTCTTTTGCCAAGGCTTGGCTAAGCAATGTTGAGTTGAGAGCAATGGGTCTGCGCTGGTTACAATATACATACTAAACTCTTGAGTCTTGGCAAAGATTCAACAAGAGAGTGCGCCGTGAACAGTATGCATCTCATCCAAGTCACGCAAACTCTCCAACACAGCGCCAAGGCCTTGCAGACAACCAAACATGTTGAAGTCAATTAATGATGCCAAGCCTATTGAAGGCCATCATCAACATACAACACATCTGCCGTGTCTTGGCAATTTGAGGCTTGGCTGGGTAGAACAAGAAGGATTTGCCTATTTAGTCCATTTCCATGTTGCCCCAAATTTTTTTTTTCCCTTCAAACTCCCAGATCCAACCCTTTAAGCAACCAAAGACATGGTCAAGCTGCTTAGGCCGTCTCCACTTAGATGTACACAACATGACAAGACAGCACAGCCATCTTTACAGGGGGGAAAAAAGTTGACCACGACGTTCTAGGGAGCGCCCTCGCTCGCCCATGTGTACATGGTATTTGAAAATTACCGAGCACGCAACTTGGCAAAATGGATAGTGGATCGGCAAAGCGGATTTTCTGCCGCCTCCACGTCTCGATTCAGAGGACGGGACGAAGGATATCACGCAGACTCCAACGGCATCTTCCGTTGAATGGCAGCGACATGCTGCACCCGAAGCGCATGGGAGAGAAAAAGAAAGAAAGAAAAAAGCCCTACCCTGCCCGGTGGGGGGCCAGGATTTCGCTTACCGCGATGTTGCAGCGCATGACAATAGTCTCCTGCACCATCTCAACTTCGTCTGGACCCCTTATGCTGGTCCCGTGTTGTAACTATCCCGGCTTCATCTCCCATTTCCCGCAGCCTGGACTCCCGCAAAAAAAAAAAAAAAAAAAAAAAAAAAGTGAATGTATGTGCCGAGGTGACTTGGCTTTTCCCGACTGTATGAGGGGGGCCTGTGTCGAGGCTATACAACCCACTGTACACTTCTGTACTTGCTCTTTTAAATGTACAAATGTACATACATAGGTTTGCCTGGCTTACCTGGGGGTTCTACTTCATACGTGTCAAATCCTTTGAGTAGCTGTGCGTCTCACCCTGGAAAGGCAACTGGACTAATACTGAGCAAGGCCCCTCCTTGTACTGCAAAGTATGCCTTATGCCAATCTACCATGTCTAGGGACACCGAGAACATAATCCCTTGTTCCTAGTCAACGTACATTTTGTACGTAGTACGCCCGTATCGTATTTCTCCCGTTGCAGCTGCCACCGCGTAGCTACGACGTAGTAGGCTCAAGCAAAACAACGTATTTCCTACCAAATACGAAATAGGGATCCATTAAACAACCCCCCCCCCCCCCCCCGAAGGCGAGAGAAAAAAAAAGACAGGCTGCTACCATGATCAAACACCGGGTAATGCCGCATGTACCAAATAGACAACTAGGTAATTACATGTTTAAAACCGGGTTGTCATGCTGTTTTGAACGACAGCGAACAGGCAGGCACCGACGGCCGACCGCTCATTTGACCGAGGCCGCAGCTACATTCCCTGCTCACTTCTGTCCCCTTTGGGGCGAAGGTGAGAAGATCCCTCCTACGCATTGATTGGTTGAATTCTTTTTTTTATGGGATTGTCCTCTTTCTCCCGTTTATGCATATACTTGTTCGTAATGCATAGATTTAGAACTAGTCAATCACAGCATAATGGTTTAAAAAAAGAACGAAAAAGAACAAAACACGACGACCGCATACAGAGACACGCATTCTCAGGCCACCAGCTAGCACAAAAAAAAAAAAAAAAAAAAAAAAAAAAAAAAAAAAAAAACCAACAGAGCTCTTGCTTGAACTTCCCATCTGATGTGCAAGCTTACCAGCATAATAAACCGGTTTGTGTAGTTAGTAAACGGCTACACTGAAACCCAAAACCACGTTCTCTCCCCATCAAAGTCTAGCGTGCTCGATGAGAAACAATCCGATATTTCCCCTTTCGGACCCTTGTTCCCTTCCTCTTTCTCTCTGTCTCTCTCTCATTTTGTCTCTACTGTACTGTATTAGTCTAGGTATGTGGTAGTATCCCTTCTCTGTCCCACCTTGAAGCTTTTTTCTTTTTTTTTTCTTTTTCTTTTTCTTTTTTTAACCCTCGATGCAGGCCGGGAAGCCCTCTATCCAACTTCCTTGCTGCCAGGCCGTTGGAGGAGGGAACGCTTTGGGCATGTTGTATGCATGTGTTATGTGGGTGGGTTTTTATTTTATTTTTATTTGTTTATTTATCTTTTTTTTTTTTTCTTTTCCTTTGTCCCCCTCCTTCTAGACCTGCTAGGGCTAGTGAATATACGGATGAAAAAAAGTCAACTTCCGTCGGTATCATGATTACAAGGATTGCAAAGGGACAAATGGTTCAATAAAAAAATTATATAGAAAAAAAAGGGTGGGAGGGGTAGGATTGTAAGACATTATTACCTTGACTTGGAGGTAAGGAGGGAATAAAGATAAGAAAAAAAAATTGAAGGGGAGTGCGAATAAGTTCCCTAGGCCGACTGCGAGAATTCTACATTGGCAACAACACCCGAGGATAGGGAGAGAACAAAAAAAAGGAGTAAAGCTGCTACTCGGTCACACTACAACTGCGATCCTCACGCAGGATGATCCCTCTCACCAAACTGCGCCGGGCGAATTGCCGTTTCTACTATCCGTCACCGAGTCTTGAGTAGGTAAAGTCAGACTGCTAAAATCCCCCCCGATCACAATTTCTTTCGTCTTCGTTTCTCCGTCGTCATGAAGGGGATAGGATAGATAAAGATGTTGATCAATTCGGGGCGTGCGGTTTGAGGAGGGGATAAAAAATCAAGCCCTAATTATAATGCTTACGAATGGGGATGTGTAGTTATAAGAAAGATGAAAGTATTACGAGCTGCTGCGGCTAAGAGTTTGGGGCTGATCGAGTCTTGGCATACACTAAAACTAATCAACATACACAAGTAAAAGCCGTTGGAAGTGGCGCCAGATTGGCAGACAGAAAGAGCGCACGGCCCAGCGAGCGGTAGTCATCCCTAAAATATGGATACGGTAGATGGGTTTATTTGCAAACCCAGGTTATGCCTTTTTGATGATTAAAAAAGGATAGAAAAAAAAAAGAGAAAAAAAAAAGAGAAAAAAAAAAACAAACTCATCTGAATATGGCCCCCTAGCCAAGCCAACCAATACGCCCTCATGACTAGTCAGCGGAAGCCAGTATTGACAGCCAAGCCATATCTGGCTGATCCGTGATCGCCCCCGATAGCTGTTGAGGCTTGGCAATCTAGCCCGTAGGTTCCGCGCGCTAACCTTGCCGGCGGGCGGACCAACACTGCTCTCAAGCCGAGACCGCGGTTGGTCGTGTAAGAAGTCAAGGGAGAAAACAAAAGAGATGCTGCGCCAAACGCCACGCGGGCTCGCCAAGAATAGCTCACTATGTAATCAGTTATCATAATTTGGGGTATACCACGGTCGGGATTGGGTCGACAGGATTCCTGTCTTGGGGTAACAAGTTTTGCAGTGTCGGGGTAATGTACGTTCCCGGCATCGCGGAACCCCTTGGTGCTACCGTGTTCCCACAGACAATGGCGTCTACCCAGGCTAATTTTCCCCCGATCCTCACCAGAATCACCATGAAATAAATGGAGAATAAAGTTATGACACGAAGCAAAAAGGTTAACGAAGGGTATCATTTGCCCCATTATCGTACCCGCTCGCAACGAAACAGCAGCAAATTCTTCACCTCAACATGAGTCAAGCAAGACTTGAACTCCGTTTTCGATTGGCAGGGGCTGTCGGCGAAAATAATTACTGCGGCCAGCCGCGGGATCTTAGCCGCGGTATCATATCCGCGGTGCTTGATCAAAGCACCAAGGCCGCGGTACCTTGCCGTCCTGTGCCGACGCGTAACTCCTGCCGGGAAGTTTCATTGGCAAGGGCACGCATTCTCTGAACAATTCCTCCAGCGACCGACTTATACCGGCGGGAGAGTTTTGGTCTTGTGGACTAATATGCCCTTGATGAGCATGCAAAGAGCCGCCCTTTCCAGCTGACGCGTCGCCTAGGTCGATCCCCGTAGATAGTACGCGCCCAGGGCTGGCAGATTCACCTACAGGCACGATCACCCCACATTCCCAATTGCGACAGCTCATCTTGGGCTGGGAACTTGCCCTATCTTTCACGAGCAAATTACCCCTGTGAATTTCATAATGGTCAATCAACGGTGTGCATACCTGATGGGAAATGTCCGCCGGTCCTGGAAAGATAATCGGGGGACCGCTCCGGTCTAGGATAAGATCTCCCCGCCCAGGGTGGAGGGTCAGCAGTGACTTACCATGCACTTTCAGAAATATTGGCGCTGCCAACATAGGCCCAGGCCGCCGATGTGGCAGGGGACCGAGCAAAGATAATCTTGCTATGAACAAGTGCACCGCGGGGGTTCTCATAGTCTCTGAATAATTCACGGGGGAACGTCGCGGCCTCCCACCAGTTGGATCGTAAACAGAGTGTTCCAGCAGACTACAAGGGGACAGGTGCGCAAAACAAAAGGTTAGCCTCTGCATCATAAATACCACGCATTAACATGTACGTGGCGAACATTATGGGGTTGAGGGTAGATAGATGGACGCAATGTATTTGAACAAGCCATGCTTACCCTTATTCCACCGCGGCTTGTTTCAACTGTCCCGAGAGATGGAAAGTAAATACGGAAGCAGTTCCGTAACTTTGCTTTCTGCACAGAGGCAGCATCTTCCTTGGTATTTTTCGTCTTGGATGCTCTTGACTGATAATCCTTCAGTCCCGAATCACCTAGTAACGTGCGTTAATGTTGTTTTATTTGGGACGTACCAATTAAGGGCACATCTAAGTCGTCGCCCGAAAGATTCAATGATGTAGGCTTAACTCACCTTGGAAGGCATTGTACAAAGCAGCTAGATAGCCGTACTTCAAGGATCCTATCGAGGAGGCCTGGCAGCAGGGAGCGGCTTGTTAATACCAAGTTTTGATCTGGTTGCATCGGAAGCTACTGCATGGCGCAGACAATGCCGCGGAATGTGGTATTTTTGGACTACTTACAACAAAATCGATCTCTACTGGTTCGTCTGTCGCAAGGCCAAGATTCTGGATCCCTCTACCAAGACCGCAGTATCCTGCGAAGAAGTCTCCGTCAGTGCATGCAGGAACCTTGCGTTGCTAGCACTGGGAGCCTACCGGTTCGTCTCCATTTGTCACCGGTATGCACACCAGCTCTGTGTTCAGTTAGTCATCGTATGAAGGTCACCTGATGCTGGTGGGCAGGTTGGATTGACATACATGGTGTGCACAAAGGCATATCGGGATGTTTGGCTAAAGTCGTACTTGCACAGGCTGCTTACTATGCGCTCGTTCAGTCCTTGTGCCGTGAGAAAGTAAATAAGTTCTTCGCCGAATGAGGTCATGACATTGTCTTCCAACTTGACACCGGCCTTCAACGGAGGCAGGTCGATAATGAAGACCGACTTTGGACAGTAAAGTGTCAGTTGCACAATCCTTGCGTGAGGAACAAAGGTTTGTCGGAGTGTTTCAGCTCACATTCTCAATGATTCCGTTCTGTTCGCCCCAGTCGTATGGTACTAGGTTTCCGGACGGAACCACGATTCGGATGTAGCCGGGAAACTTGAGAAGCTGAAGCTTGGAATGCATATTGCCATTCCCATTCATCGGTGGGAAGCAAAGGCGTGCTACACCCTGAGCACTGGCAGCTACTCGTTCTTGCTATTGACCGGTCAGAAGAGGGAGATAGGGCCATGTATACATGCGGCAGTACAGTCATACGGAGATAGTTTTTGGTCCATATATTGTTTTACTTGGATTTGCTACTAACCTCGGCTTCACTTCCGGCGAACGCAATCAGAGTCGTCTTGGTTTTCGTAGGGTCGACCTTAGTCCAAAGCCATTCGGTGTCCCAGTCGAAGCTGCTCAAAACGGCAAGCTCCAGCTGGTCTTTCTGCAATACCTCTTCGATGGTGATGTCTTGAGATGATCTTGACTGTCCTTGCAGCCAGGTCCTCTTGACAACGCCGGTAGGAAATGGTAGCCTGTTGGCCGCTGGCAGATTGTGAACGCGGGTAGGAGGTACAGCAGAGCTACCTTTGATGGTTGGAGCAACCTCATTCTCCAGCCTTGGCTTTTGGGCTGGTCTCTCGATTTCATGGGCCTCAGTATCAGAGGCCTTTCTTTTCGATAGCCTTGCCAGACGTTCCTCTTCCATCTTCTTTCGATCCATTCCGAAAATAGATGACTGAGTGCTGCTGGGTACAAGCGGCGGTGATGTAGGCCGCTTGGCCTCTGTTTGGGGAGCGGGGACAGACTCAGGCTCTGGTGAGTCCGAGGTCAGATCAATAGCATCGGTGCGTCTGCTGTTCGATCTATTTCGAGATTCTATGATTTCGACATCTTGTGATGAGACGTCAACACCCAAGGACAAGGCGATGGCGATGCGCAGAGCGTCGTCCTCGTTATCCCCGCCATTCAGCGCATGGGCAGCCCTAGGATCCATCGAGAAAGTCTTTCGCACATTAGTTACGGATAAGCTAGAGCCCTTTTGTGATGGAGGAGAAGTTTTTGTCATCAAAAAACCAAAGGGCTGCAAGATTACGATTTGATAGATGCTGTACGAAAAAGTGAAGTTCAAGTGAGGCCATCTGTCAAACGCGTGTTGGGTAACAGATAAAAACCTACCTAGGTGTTGGTTCACAATCGGAGGCGCGCGGTCACGTGATGACTTACCTTATGCGTACCGTACCTGCCGGACAGTTATTCGATCAGTTTCCTATGAAAATTCTTGCATCTTACCTAAGGTAGGTAGGTGTATCTCGTTTGATTGGCTTGCCCACTAATCAATCTTTCATGACGTCAACCTTTTTTTTTTTCGCGGGCAATCAAAGGTGCTTCAATCAAGCTTCAGTGAGCGGCTTCCCCATTTACTGCGCTGACGGGCTTGATCGCGAGACAATGCCATGAAAGAAATGGACTAGCGTCCCATGCAGCCAAGCCTAGGGCAGGACAGCACAAGATCTGCATCTCCGGTCACCGATCTCGATACATGATGGATGTAACCTCAGCTCACGATCGAGAAGGACGGCAGACAGTAGCCCTTCTAGAGATACCGCTAATTGGTTGCGCCAACTTGTCTGCCAGTTGATGTATTCATTTCGTTCCATTTCCACCATGTGCAGACAGGTACGTAGGCGTGTCTGACTTGACTGTATGGATTAACCTGTAGTGAAGACAAAAATAAAACATGAAAAAACAAACCAGGTCCCTGGTGCGGCATACATCACTGGCGTGAGCTATTTGGTAGTCTTGCAGCATCCATGACGCCCACATACACTCAACTCAACCAAGTGACAACAGGAGTCCAGACTCTCCAGCCGTTGTAGAATATTAATTCCGGTGTTCCTCGATATTCACAAAGGCTTGCTTGACAGCACTTGTTCCCCACCCGGACGCAACAGCTGCACCATCTTCACTGTTGCAACATCTCACGCACAATCTGAGCATCCTCGAAAATGGCTTCAAACAAGGGTCCAAAGAGGGTTGTCATTGTCGGTGCCGGTGCAGCTGGCATGTCTTGTGCCGCGACTCTCGCTCAGCATCCAGACAAGTTCAAGGTCACAGTACTTGAGAGGTCTGATGTGCCGGGCGGCCAGGCAACCACAATTCCCATTGATGACCAGAAGTTTGGAGCTGGATGGCTGAACAATGGTGTGCAAGGGGGGTCTACGGTGGGTTTGTTTGTTCTTTGAGATCTCTTCTCTGTGTCTTGTGGCCAAGAGCGTATTATGATACTCGAATAAATATCCGGGATATAATTGCTTGTTACACATACATACACAGATACTTGTTAAACCAGCATCTGCTAACAAATACGATACCGAACCCAGATATTCAAACACACCTTCAACTTCTTCAAGAGGTATAACCACCCGCCTCGGGAAGTCAAGCTCCAGGTATCCTTTGGAAAGGGCACCGACGGCTTCTGGACAAACTGCTTCCCCAGCAAGCTGGTCGAGGAACTGTCGAGCGACATCAAAAAGTTTGGATGGTTCCTCAAGCTCGTCAAGTACACCTTGCCCGTCCTGGGCCTCGTCCCCATCCACGTCATGATGCGCCTCATGTTCTTCAGCAAGGACTTTGAGCACAAGATGGTCTACCCCCTGATCGCTCTGTTTCTCGGCACCGGCAACCAGACCCGCCACGTGCCCTCTGCCATCGTGGAGCGCCTCTTTGACGACCCAAACATGAAGCTGTGGGACTTTGACAAGGACACCCTGCTGCCCAACCTGCCCACAATGGTGACCTTTGACAACCTGTCCGAGTTCTACAAAGACTGGATGAAGGACCTCGTATCCAAAGGAGTCGACATCCGTCTCGGCCACGAGGTCGTCAGGGTGGTCTCGCGCTCGCACGAAGGGGTCGTGATCGAGTCGCGCGCCGCGGGGGGCGACGGCGAGGCGACGACGCACGAGCTCTTTGACGACATTGTCTTTTGCACTCTGGCCGACGACACTCTCCGCCTGCTGGGCAAGACGGCAACCAGACGCGAGAAGTTTGTGCTGTCGGGTGCAAAGTTCTACGACGACATCACCGTCACGCACCATGACCACGCATACTTCAAGAAGCACTACGAGACGAACTTCCAGGACGACCTCTGCGCCCAGCCAAAGTCCCAATCGCAGGAGGAGCAGGTGGCCTTTGCCAAGGGCAAGGACCCCAAGTCGCCCGCGGGCTTCCGGCCCATGTACTACACCAAGAGCTACAAGAAGGACCCCACCAAGATCGAGATGTCGTTCGACTGCAGCAACTACCAATACCAGCTGCTCGATGCCAACGGCAAGGCCGACGACGCGGGCTACGAGCACGTGTACCAGAGCATATTCCTAGACAAGCGTAACAAGGATCTGTGGACTTGGAACGAGATCGACGAGTCCAAGATTATCAAGAAGCAGTGGTGGCACCAGCTCGGTCACCGGTGGCAACACTACCTTCGTGTCGTGCCCGGCATGATGTTCCTCAACGGAAGGAATCACACCTGGTTTGCGGGTAGTTGGACGTTGGTAGTAAGTGGCAAATTTGCCCCCAATCTTTGACCATGGACTGAGGTCCTCTGCTAACAATTTATGAACAGAACATGCATGAGCTTGCTTGCGTTAGCGGAATTGCAGCTGCTTACCGCCTTGGGGCCGATTACAGAAAGTTTGACGACTTTGCCGAAAACTTCTTCAGCAAGTATCTGATGCTATCCCACGGTGTAGTGTACACGATGGAGGAGAAGCGGAGGAAGAGGGCCACATCAAAGTCGTGACTGTGAAGTGATCTCTTTGGTAAAATCCCTTGCGCTCATAGTTTATTTGCAACCGTTTCAAGTTAGCAATCAGAGGGAATGTAATTGTCAACAGATGAGAATCAAGAACTGGACGTTATAAACATAGAGCGTTATCAAGGCGCTGGGAAGTACGCTCTAATGACCACCTCCAAAACGCCAGCCGTTTCGCTCGGGCAGGAACCTAGTATTAGTTCTTTGTAATGCTCCAGTTATTTCAGTGCAATTATTGTCCACCGAAATATCGCCTCATAATTATTACTCGCCTTAGGATACCTCAGTGGTCGTCACAATGATTATGATGTATGATGATCAGCTTTTGACAGGATATATGTGGCTTGTGACATTAAGATCTATATGGCAAAAGTGCTTTAATGTCAACTGTAATTGGTCAACGGACCACCGTATCCTCCCGAAAAAGAAAAAAAAAGAAAAAAAAAAGTTATTTTTTTTGTTTGTTGGTTTGCGTGCTTCGCAGTTGATCATTGTAATCGCAGAGGCGACAGGAAGGCAACGCTTGGTTGGACCGTTTCTTGGCCCAAGGATCATTATTCCTTTCCATGACCTCTCCGCATGGGCTGGTTCGTGTGTTGCGTGACGGCATCAGCTGGGCCGTCATAGTTTTCATCTTCTCCAAACGTATTCTTATCCTCAGCCAACCCACTGGCTCCCCTCCTCCGTCAACATCCGCCTGCTTTAATGTAATAAAAAGAAAGTCCGACTGGCTTTATGTAAGAGGCCGGCACCGCTGACCTTCCCCTCCCGGATGAAAAGCCCAACAGCAATGGGTATCCTCAAAAAGAAAAAAAAAAAAGGAAGAAAAACCAGTTCCGACCTTGCGCTCGCTGACAACAGCAACAACAAACCCCCAATGATGCCCATACCAAATGTGGCCAAAAAATTCCATCGAAGTCGGAACGCTCCCCCAAAGTTTACATTGCCGAAGAGAAATATATCTCGTATAACAACGAATATGAGTGAAAAGAGATGTAAAGACCAATAACAACAAAAAGAAAATAAAATAAGCAGAAGTGGGAGTCGTTGATGAGAACATAATCGAAACGCAAGCCATCAGAAAGCCGACAAGCCTGTGCCAAGTCCGAGTTTGATGAACCGGAAAGCCATCCGTGAAACCCAGTCGATAGCAGACGCCGTAAGTAAACAAAATTAAGGAATTGACCCCAAAGCGTAGCAAAATATGTTCCGCTGTCGACCCAATGCAAACCAATACGCCGGCAGTCGATCGAGACCGGCCACCCAAAACGCCTAAAGTGACGGATCATATCGAGCAAGCAAAGAAGATTTAGTAGATCCACGGCCTGATACTCCTGAGCTGCCCATGAAATGTGCGCAAGGAAATAGTGTACGTGAGGAGGCATGTGGCCTCGAACAGTCAAAAGAAAATTAGATTTGTAGCGAGTGACAGTTGAGAGAGTGTGCGTAATTGAGGGAAGGCTCATTATAAAGCAGAGCATCAACAGCAGCTTTAGGCAGAATGAGCGTTGGCGAATGCTGGTGGCTGCACCCCCAGGTGAAGAGAAGAGTCCAGCTTGAGGATCCGACGAAGCCCATCCTCAATTGCTAGCAGTTCGGACGATTGCTGCGTAATGTTACCGACAGGTTGGGTGCTACCCTGACCTTGGTGCAGCTGAGAGCCATTCGGGATTTGAGTCGTGTATGCCTGGGCAGTGGCGGGTTGCGGGTAAGCCACTGGAGGAGCATGAGAAGCCGTTCCAGCAAACAAGAACTGCTTGAGAGCCTCGCTTCGGTCCACGGCATGTTGCTGCTGTTGCTGTTGCTGTTGTTGTAGTTGTTGAGGTTGCTGTTGCTGCTGCTGGTAGCGCGGCTGATTGAATTGAGACCCTCTGATCGGTTTTTCCGACGATCGTGCTGCCCTGATACGGTCCTGGTATGGAGTTGAGAACGCCGGACCCATCATCTTTACCGGTGTGTTGCTAGAATCGGTTGCCATGTATTCGTCCTCATGGTTCATGGGGAAGTGCGGGCGCCGGCTATGCTGTAAAGGACTGTCACCTGCGCGGGAAGGCCCGGAGCCATTTTCCCGGGGGAGACGAGGTTGCGATGGTGGGGAGAAAGGCCCGATAGGCAGATCCGTGAGTGCATTCGCGGAGCTTGCTCGGCGCGCTCTCTCCTTTTCTGCCTTGTCAGCGCGGAAGAAGAAGTCGAGTGGGGACTCTTCCCGGGCAAGCTTGTCAACAGCTGACTTGTTCACTGGAGTTGGCCTCTCGGAGTCGGTCGGCGGTGGCGAAGGTTCGGGGTTGAAAAGTCTTCCAGGCGGCACAATGCCAGGGGAGTCGGGGACAGATTTGGCCATGAAACTGGGAATCGGGAGCGATGAAGGTGCCGGAGAGGCGTGGAACGTTGCGCCGGCAAAGGCAGCGACCGAGGGGCCCTTGGCCGAAGCCGCGGTCGGTGGCGGAGTCTTACGTGCCCCCTTCATTGGACCTGGCGAGGCGGGATGATTTTTGGATCTGTTCTTGTTGCCACTGCGCTGTTTGGGCTGGGAGTTCGGGTGCAGAGAGGAATCAGTAGTAGTAGTCGTCGGGCTGGGAGGGCTGAATTTGCGCGGAGTTTGAGGACCGGAGGTGAACATTTCTTTCTGGAATGCAGGGTCGACTGGCATGTCGGCCACATCATTCTCAGATGCATAGTATTTACGTGTCGCTGGCGACTGAGTTGTGTTCCGGCTCTGGCGACGCCTGCCCTGGCCCTGCCGGCGGTGGCTGTTGTTGGCATTGATATTTTGGTGCATTGCGACTTGATTGAGGAGACATAGATGTATGTTCACTATCCGACACTTGTGAGGAACGACGTGATTGAGAAAAAGACGGCGCAAAGCCGAACAATTTTTCGAGCCCAGAAATAGAGTCCGTTCGCAAAGTGAAATGACAAAAGTGAGACTTTGAATGAGTTGTGGTAAAAGTGAGGCGAGGTAAATAATGTAACGTAAGATGGTAATCGTTGTGGTGTCAGCACGAGGTTGTTCAGGTCAGCTCCAGAAGAGCGCAAGATGCGACTGCGGTTTTAGGCGCAGATGATTGATTCGTTGCGGCGGGGTCGGGCGCTACTTGTGCAAGGTAGGTGGTGGCAGGCGGGTGGCAGTACCCCCGACAGGAGACCGGAAGCGAGCGACTAATGTTGTTTGGGCCGATGACGCCTGGCCCACGGAAATCTAGCAGGGGTTTGAGAAGCGGCTTGATGAACGAGTCCGAAGATGAATCAACAAATAACATGGAGTTACTCGAAAATATAATTTCACCCTATCGATGTAGATGTTTGCCAATAAACTGGAACCGTGCTCTTAATAGTCACAAGTTTTGAGAGAAGAAAAAACCACGTCAACCGAGCCTCTTCGCCGCAGGTTCGAGCAGGGTCGGAAGGTCTTGTTTAAAACGAAACCACCGAAAGGAAAGTGTAAAGCGAGTAAACAAAACAAAAACAGCCTGGTTGGCAAACTGGTCACTGCGGGTAGGAGCAACAAGGCGAATTTTGTTCTGGCCAAGATTGGGCGACGACAAGGGGTCTTCGCTAATGGCGAAATCGGGCAACCCGGGCAAGGCAATCAATCAATCAATCAACTGACTGTCTGCCAAGGGAATGAGGCAGTTGAGTGGAGCCATTCTAATGACGCCTGGGTCAATCTGAGGGGAAGCGCGGTGTCGCAACAGCTCTGAGACCAAGCAAACCTATCTTTCGTAGCAGTAACTTTCTATAAGGAGGTAGTGAAGCCATTTCAAGTCAGCCGACTAGTCGTCTTTATTCTCAAAACCAATTGGCGAAACGAAATATCCGGGCCGACGTATACGAGATAGGCATGAAATACTCGGGAAACCATTAGTACTAACTGTACGTTACCTTACTGCCTTTACCCTACCTCCAGTATTATCTAGCAAGCAAGCAAGCTAGGTATTGGCAAACACCTGCAACAACAAAAGCCAAGGCTGAATGCAGGGCGCCCACGTCATTAAAACCCAGGTACAGACAGTACTGTAACGGTCAACACGTACTGTACTGTAGGTAGGCAAGGTGGCCAGCGGTAAGGCGGCTAGCAGGCTAATCAGGTTGATTATGGCCTAGGGCCAGTTGGTCTCGCTGGGGCTAGGGGTTAGTGAGCCAGTGGCGTGCTTGAAAAAGGGAGAAATCAAGTCGCATTCATTTGAGGCACAAATATCATTTACAGAAGTACCTCGGGTATACGGGAGAAGAAATTGCTGGATTCTGTGAATAAACGATGGGATGGATTCCATACCGCCTAGATTGCATCAAGGTTCTTTCTTCTTTGTTTCTTTGTTTCTCTTATTGGACACTTGAACCAACTTGCGCCGAACTTGCAGCGTTGAATTAACTGTACAGTAAGGTACCTTGTGAGCAAGTGCTGTTAGGCAGTCAGCCCAACCTGGTGGGGCGAGTGTCACAGTCAAGGGTACTGTACCGCAGAAAGTGGAGGCAAGGGGTAGATGAGCAAATGAGGTACGGAGTACCGTGCCTCAGAGGCAGGCTCCTTGACTGTACCTACCGGTACCTGAGGCACCTAGCAGACATTGCCGCGTAAGGCAAGATCACCCGCCGGTTACTCCGACATTTTACCCCACCACCGCCTCTTTGGCTGTTAGGTCCGATCCGCCCTCCCGTCGCCTCGCACTCGGCGAGCGAAACCGCGCCCCAACTGAAGTTATCAAGGTGCCTGTTTACAGCGAAACACCACCCCACTATCAAAGATCCGACAGCGACTGTGGTTCCCCACAAAAGCAAAGAGACTTGTGTGTGCGCATTGCCATCAACACAACCGAATCAAACGGACAGCCTGATCCCCGACTTGACGAACGACCAACATCCCCGCATTCGACATGACCGACGTTGACATGACAGACGCGCCAGGTGGCGCAGGCCCTGTGGCCAAGAAGAAGGGCGGAGATGCCGCCGCGGGCGAGGGCAAGAAGCGATTTGAGGTCAAGAAGGTAAGCATGCAGCGCCGTTATAATCGGGTTCCGACACGATGGGTTCTGACAGGTGCTTGCAGTGGAACGCCGTTGCGCTCTGGGCCTGGGACATTGTCGTCGACAACTGCGCCATCTGCAGGAATCACATTATGGATCTTTGTAAGAATTCCCGATACCTCTCACTTCGATGTTGTGTTCAGCTGGCTAACTTCTGTTCAGGTATTGAATGCCAGGCAAACCAAGCATCCGCCACGAGTGAGGAGTGCACCGTTGCCTGGGGTATCTGCAATGTCAGTATTCATACGACCGCACGAGAAGGCACCCGCATTGCAGCTGCTGACATAAATACAATACCTCTAATATAGCACGCTTTCCACTTTCACTGCATTTCGAGGTGGCTGAAGGCACGACAAGTCTGTCCCCTGGATAACCGTGACTGGGAGTTCCAAAAGTATGGTCGTTGAGAGGGGATGAGGCACAGAGGCATTACATCCCGGCTTGTAGCCGGCCATGGGTCCAACGGCACCGACAGCTTCGTTGAGTTTCCCTGGCGGGTAGGGAAACGCTCAACCTCGGGGAATACGAGGAATGCAGAGCAGAGGCGGAACCAAGAGAGATGGACAGGTGGGTGTCTGGGCAACAGGCTCACATACGCACAAAAAATTGCTCGACGAGACCAAGAATACTCAGTGCTGCATGTGGCAGCAAAAATAGATAGTGACCTTGGCAAGCGTTTACTTGTCTTGTTTTCGTTTTGCGGTCTGCAAAGCTAACGCTCCATCAAGAATCAACATGAATACCCTGCATTATGACAGACACCTCGATCAAAACCCGTGATCATCACCGCAGTGCCTTCTCATCTATAACGATGTTCTGTGGTGTCTGTAGCGGCTTCGATCCTCCTCCTAGAGGCAGCCACTTGACGGGATGGCGGTTGTAGAATGGCCAGGGCGGCAAAACCAGAGCGAATGTAAGTGCAGTTCCTCCAAGACCTATGTACACAGCGAGTTTGATGTCCTGCAAAAAGTAGCCAATGATGAAAGAGAGAGTCTGTAACATATGATTCGAGGTCAGCAGCTGGGTCGATGGGCAGTGGGGAGTCAAGAAAAATAGTAAATAGCGTACCCCGACGATGCTAAGCAGGATGGTGGCTAATTTATCCGCCAGCTTCTGGCCTTCAAAGTCCTAGAGCACGAGTGGAACCTGTTAGTTGGAAGAAGAGGCCACGGTTCAACCAAGGCAGCTTAAGGAGGAGAATATCGCACAATTTGACCCTCGAAGACATCGCGAGCTTGCTCCAAAAGTTGTTCGGCCATGGCTGATGCTAGATAACCGTTGTTGTTTTGTTTTGTTTGTTATTGAGTTGCGGTACAATGTATGGGCGATTGTTTGGTGAGGCCAGTGTTTGGTGCTTGTAAAGGGCCGAGCCTCTAATCAGCCTTGCGTACAACGTGGCTGCTCAAGTCCCAGCTTACGGCAATTGGACGCCATATGTGGGGGCAGGAACGGGACCTGACCCCACACTAGGCCTTAATGACTCCGTAGTCTACAAGACCTGGGGGGTGGGTGCACTACTAGCCTTCTATCGTCGGATAGCCTACTTAAAAATATCTGCTATGTTTTTTTTTTCCTTCTCCAATGATACGGAATATGCTTTGAGTCCCTATATGTGACTTGATAAATATCACATGCCATTCTCCGTGAGGGTTCAATCAAAATCTATAGGAATTTGCATCTACTCTTAGTGTGATGGAGGGTGGATACCCACTGGAGATGTGGGCGTGCGAGGGAAGGGTCCAAGACATGACGGTTATTAGGAAGTACGTAAATGTAAATCCATTACAAGTATACACCTGCTTTAGAGTAGAAGCGAATGGTCGGCAAGTCTGCTTAGAAGTACTACTACGTAAAGCATTTCGATCAGATCATTTCCAACTTTACGTACGAAGTATTAAGTGTTCGGTGGCCAGCCTGGGTAAAGAAGCGAGTCAGGGACCTCGCAGAGAGAGGGCATTCTGATAACATGGAACCTTCCCCTGGCGATTCGTGGAGTATTTTGAACAGGGCTGATAGCGTGTTCCTATCAAGGACTGGTATTGACTTTCCTCCCCTTCCTATTCCTTTGTTGAGTTTTCTCAAGACGGGTGAGGCTCAACCTCTCAACTCTACATAGTGTGTACCGTAGATCGGACAAGGGAATTGGTTATTGCAAGGTAACCCAATCCGGGCTTCCGATCTGCCGACTTGGCTACTGCGTTATTACTGAATACGGGCATAGTAGATGCTTTGATGTGTTTGCCTAGCCGCTACGGGCTTAGATTCAGCCTAAGTGTTCTTTTTTTGCGGCGGCTGCAACTTCACAGGGTTTAAGCTGAACGTGCTGCAGTGCATTCCAGAAGCATAGATACCTACCTATCTAGCAACTGTAGCGCAATTGGCATTCGTTTGTTCTACAAATAAGGTAGCTTTCTTCAACCAAATGAAACCTAAGTTGGCGCCTGACTTGGGTCGAGCTTACGTGGACAATACTGGGGGGATTTCACCGACCATTCTGGAAGCACAAAGCATTTCCCTGTCTCATGGAAGATCCGTAATCAATGGTACATTGGATGCGTGCGTCCACAGATAGGCTAAGCCAACTGGGAAACCGAAGGGATTTTGATCGATCACGGGCGACTTTGATTTTGCAATAAATCATCAGGTCGAAGAGCTCCCTTGTTACAAGGCTGTCGCATGTGCCGGCCGGGCAGCCAGTAAAAACACCGGTAGCTGTTGGCCCTGGTCTCCAATAGGAATGTAATTCTTTGTCCTCTCCTCCCGGGTAGTTCACCGCCGCTTGGCGCAGTGGACCAATGCCTATTCAGCTGGCAAATCGCGCGCAGAACAAGTAAGATGACGCTGTGAACAGAACAAATTTTTTAGGCTAGAGTGAGTGGCCAAAACAGAACTTCTTTTCCGTCTTGCCAAGTACCCCACCACCTGCACGAGGAATGGAGGTGAAGATGTCGTCAAGAAACAGATAGCCGGTTGCCGGTCAGACACAATATATGCTGACAAAATATCATTAGGTAAAGTACCAGTGGCTGCTGCAAGATAAACTAATAAAGTGAGCAATTTTTTGATAAAATCTTCAAAGGGAGCATAGCTGTATCAATGTTCTTACGTAGCAGTAACTCAATGTTGAGGTACATTATGCATTATGTCACTGGCTATACGAGCTGGAGATTATTTTTGTCACTCAGTGGCTAGGATGAGCCGGTGGGTTTCGCATGCGCCTTTTTGCGCACCCCTGTTTTGGTTGCGCTCTCGTTTTGGTTTTTTTTTCTTCTCCCTTCGTTTTGCCTCTTACGTCCAGGTCGGTCTACCATACAGTAGAATACTAACCCCAGGCCCACCACAGGCACAACCTCGTTTCTTAAGCTGGATTTCTCAAATTTCTCTCAGCCCAGGTCAAACCTTTTCGCTGCTAAACTCAACAAATAGTTCATCAATCGCACACTTGGCAAAACACCTTCTGCCCAGTGTCTTCATTGAGTCTTTATTGATACTCATCATCTGCCCCCCGTCAACAGAACGTGTGTTTTGCCGCACTTTTACGCCTCAAAACCTAAAAAAAGTTAAAATCCCCGAGGGAGAAACAAAAAGTATACCAAAGTTGACGTACCGCCGTCACAAAAGACCGAAAGTGCGCGCTTATTTGTGTGGCACTATACAGACTGCCTTTGCGCGGAGCACCTGGCATCTTGAATAAGACTGAATTTACAAGTCGTCAAGTTGGCGGGAATCACTGCATCTCGGCTTCCTGTGTGCTCACCACTCCTATGCCCTAAGTTCTGGGCCTATAGCGGAGTGAACACCAAGCCACCCTAACTGGGAGCACGCGCTCGCAGCTTTCACACCCGAGAGGGTTCCCTTACCAACACCGGCTCCTGTGGCTTTCAGCCCGTAACAAAGCCAGCAAGCATTAGCTATCGAGCTCCTTCAAGAGCTCTCCCATCACGCTGGCTTCATACTTCCAAGTCATCCGCTGCGGACGGCACACGGCCGCCCGTTGCCGTCCACTCATGCTCGACCCTTGAAAGAATATATCCACCTTGCGAACGGTCACAAGTCTCTGTATTAGATAGAACAGCAGGAAATCGCCAAGTCTTCCCCCGGAACGATCACGGAACAATCTTGCAAGCCACTGACCGTGTGCCGCATTGCATATTCGGCGGCGTACTAAAAATCCAAGCGAAAGCCCAGACCAGGCCATCCAGACCGTCTCGGCAGTTGCTTTTGTAGAAATGTCTGACCACGACGAGCACGCCGGGAGCTCGGGCTACTCTACTCCGGTTCCTGAGCTCGATGACCACCGTCATCAGACGGCCAGTGTCCAGCGCGCCGACCGCCCACGTCGCGGAACCTTCGATTCCCTCTACGGAGGTCGTCAACTGGAGGCAGAGAATAGCCAGGGTGGTACGGCATCCTCGGTTCGAGTTCGCGATTTCGAGGAGGCAATCATAGACGATGAGGCAGCCGATATTTCTCCGACCCCCTTCCGCGTACGACGCCCGACCGTAGAATCAGAGCGCTCCGTCTCACCACCGAACTCGGTGAAAGCCTTTGCTCAGGCACGTAAGCGCGAGCGTGGAATGTCGAATTCGGAACCCCGGGTTCGCAATGACGAGCATGAACTTGTCCGGACGACGTCCGTCGCCAGCCGCCATAGCTACCGCAGCCGTCAGCCTACCGTCAGGACCGCACCCGGCGACGATGTGTCCAGCCTGAGCACCAACAAGTCTGCGGAGGAGGATGTTTGCTTTCCAGTGCAAGATGACCACATGGGTGACCGTCTACACATCGACTTTGACTTCCTCGAGAGCTTTATCCAATCCGACTATGAGCTTCAGCAAACCGAGAAGCTGGAGCGGCGTCCCACCCACAAAGTTTTTCCGGACATGCGCCCATCCACGGCCACGCACTCCTCGCCCGTGGTGACTTCTGATGGAGATTTCTTGGAGATGCCCATGGGCAAGACTTCATCCGTGAACGAAAAAGACGACGCGGAATCTACAACCGAAGCCACCAAGCCGACCCCTTTGCCTCGAGAAGTGAACCGGTTCAACTTTTTCTCCTCTGCATGGGAATCGACCATACACGCTCAGTACTTTGGCGACTTGATTCTTCCTGGCGAGGATATCCGTGGCTTGTTCTCCTTCCCGAGGGGCGAGACAGACGGCGTCTGGTGGCTCGATGTCAGCAACCCTACGGCTGAGGAGGTGCGCGGCATCTGCAAAGCCTTTGGTATCCATCCTCTTACTATTGAGGATATCACAACCCAGGAGACTCGTGAGAAGATCGAGTTGTTCCCGTCGTACTACTTTGCTTGTTTCCGCACCTTCGAGAAGGTGCAGGACGAGAATGGGGACATAGAATTCGAGCCCTTCTACGTCTATGTGGTTGTCTTCCGCGAGGGGACACTCAGCTTCAGCTCCAAGTCAAACCTGCACGCCAGCCACGTTGGCAAGAGAATCGCCGCGCTGAAGGATTACGTTGCTCTGAGCAGCGACTGGATATGCTATGCTTTGATGTGAGTAATGTTCATTTTATTATCTTGTTCTGCAGAAAGCACCTTGGATCCGCCGGAATACTGACTTGGCCCAAAATCAAAACAGCGATGACATTGTCGATTCTTTTGGCCCTGTCATCTCCAAGCTCGAGCTGGAGACTGAAGCAGTCGAAGACGAGGTATTCATTGCGCGTAGCGATGACATGCATACCTTTTTACGCAAGATCGGCGTGATCCGCAAGAACGTCATGGCTCTCATGCGCCTCTTGGGCGGAAAGGCGGATGTCCTGAAGGGTTTCACCAAGCGATGCAACGAAAACTACAAGGTGACGCCTCGGATGGACATTGGCCTGTATCTTGGTGATATTCAGGATCACGTGGTGACGATGATGACGAACCTGGGACACTTTGAGAAGATGCTCTCTCGTTCTCATGGAAACTACCTGACACAGCTCAGCATCGACAACATCACCCAGGGTACCAACACCAACAGGATGTTGACCAAGATTACTTTCCTCGCGTCCATCATTGTGCCACTGAACGTCGTCACTGGTCTGTTTGGTATGAACGTTCACGTTCCATACCAGGAAGTCGAAACCCTCGATGCCTTCTTCACGATTCTCGGCTGTCTTGGTGCGTTTGTGGTTGTCTGCCTTTGCATTGCGCGGAAGCTCAAGTATATTTAGTTGATGGACTCTTTTTTTTTCTTTTTTTTTTTTTTTTTTTTTTTTTTTTTTTTTCTCTTCTGGGTTGTATCTCATGGGGTGGCTAGCGATTATCTGAGCGAGCAACACGTTGGTTGAAATGGCTTCAGTTGGGAGCGTTCTGTCCTTACATTAAGGTATATAAACTTCTTGTAGTAATTTCCCTTTTTATACTGCATTATATGGTTATCCTTGATATGTGTCAAAAGTCACTTGTTGGGTCTCACCCGACACAGATACGGATTTGCGTTCAGACAAATTAGCTAGAGTTCAGATACTATTGATTGTGGGTAGAGCACAAACTACATCAGAATATTTTTTTTTCTCATTGCGCCATTTTAATTTGTTTACTTGGCACATAAAAACGTCAAAGAGGCTCTTGTTCCCATAAATGAATGCATTGGACGAACCAACCGTCGAACGAGCGTCCCAAAAGCAAAATAATTAAAGTGGGCCCGTCCGAATTCGCCCAACATTTTTGGTTCGCCGTACGCCGCAGCTACTCCAACGTCTGGTCCGAGATAGCAGCAGCAATCAAGCAAGCAAGCAGCAGCAACAGCAGTTGAAGCTCGGGTCAATCGCGCCGTTTTGTGCAATTGACTTTTTTTCGACAGTCAAAAGTCCCGCTGCCTCAATTGCAGGATGGCTTCATTAGCTTCACTCGGCCGCCTGTCCGGCAGGGCGGGACAAGTCGGCGGACGGAGGATCGCGCAAGTCGCACGAAGAGGTATGTCTGGTGGCGTTTGTTCTTTTTTTTTTTTTTTTCCCCTTGCTGTACCCTCATTCCCGTAGTCGAGTCGTCAATTGTTAGTTTGGCATGCTATGGACTCTCTTTTAATTTGGCCCGTAACAGCTGGCTGACCAAACACCGTTTTGCACAACTGCAAACTAGACTTTAGGACCTCGACAGCCGCCCTGGCAGCCCAGAACTTCACCATGCCAGCACTATCGCCGACCATGACCGAGGGAAACATCGCGACGTGGCGCGTCAAGGAGGGCGACAAGTTCCAGGCCGGCGATGTCCTGCTCGAGATCGAAACCGACAAGGCCACCATGGACGTCGAGGCACAAGAGGAGGGCGTCGTCATGAAGATCCTGCAGGGCGACGGAGCAAAGGCCGTCAAGGTTGGCGCCCGCATCGCCGTCCTTGCAGAGGAGGGCGACGATATTTCGACTCTTGAGATCCCCGCTGAGGACGGGGCTGGTGCCCAGGAGAGCGCAAAGGAGGAAAAGCCCCAAGGCTCTTCGACCTATGGCGGCGGATCGGCTCCTCCGCCCAACGACTCGGTGCCAGAGCAGCCTACCAAGTCGGCGGCCAAGGCTACCGGCGGCGGCAAGGCACCCAAGCAGACGTACCCCCTGCTTCCGTCGGTCGCCCATCTCGTCAAGGAGAAGGGCCTGGACGAGGCGGCACTGGCCGAGATGACGCCGACTGGCCCCAACGGTCGCCTGCTCAAGGGTGACGTCCTGGCCTACCTTGGCACTATCAACCAAAAGACCCCCGTGGCCATCTCCGAGATGTTCGAGAAGCTTTCACATCTGGACCTCAGCAACATAAAGATAGTAAAACCGACCCCGCCGCCCGCCAAGGAGGAAATAAAGGCCGCCGCCGCCGAGACCCCTGCTCCCAGTGTACCGCAGGTCCAAGTCAGCCTCCCCGTGTCGCTGGAGGCTGCGTTCCGCGCCCACCGCAAGGTCTACAAGAACCTGGCCGTCAACCTGCCTCTGGCCACCTTCATTGAACGTGCCGCCGACATCGCCAACGAAGGCCTCCCGGCATCGGCTCGCAAGCCCTCGACCGACGACCTCTTCAATGACGTTCTCGGTCTTCCTCAGACCGGCCATAGTGCCACCCGCGGCCGCTACTTCCCCATGATCTCGTCCCCAGCCGCTACTGTCGCAAAGCCCGCCTTCTCGAGCCGCCACCAGCAGTCCGATATAATCGACATCCTGTCTGGGACGGCCACCAAGACTAAGAAGCCGGTTGCCCAGCCTTTGACCGAGTTTGATGTTACCGATGCCGATGTTCCCTTGTTCAGCCTCAACGTGCCGAAAACGGAGGAGAAGCGCGCCAGGATCTTCCTCGAGAGAATCAAGGTCGTGTTGGAGAATGAGCCGGCAAGGCTATTGTTGTAAAAGGGACGACAGCCCATTATTTTTTTGATTGAAAATTTTCACCACCAAATCTTGTATCATACTGGAAGTAATAGAGCTAGATTTCCTGAAAGCGGTTCGGGCGCGTTTAGAACTGGTTGATTGCGCCAGCCAAGAAAACACCCATTTCTTTGTAAAAGTCTATTAACGTAGCACATTTTCAAGATAAAAACATGAAGTCATCATTTTTCTTTCTTTTCTTTCAACAGGGACCTCGTGATCATGTGGTCTGGAATTTGCAAGACATAACTGAAAAGCAGCCACTCGGCTGCGTAAACCCCTTTAAAAAAAAAAAAAAAAACAGTGACCTTGGTCGACCCAGTCATTATATGTGTCCAAACGAGAAAAGAAGAAAAAAAAAAAAAAAAACCTGCCCCAAGTGCCAGAGTGCAAAAGAAACACTTTGTTCAATCCAACCCAGCTCGTAACATCATTTCAAGAAATTAGGACCATGAAAAGCGTGACACAACGTTACAAATTACAACTCGGTCTCTCCTTCAGTGAACGACTCCGTCTCGGCCCTATGCACGACGGTCCCCTCGTCGCTGCCCTCGTCCTCCTCCTTGATATCCGTATCCATCATGACAGTCTTGTCCTCCGGAACAACGGTCCTGTCCTCGAGACCGATAGATGTGCTCCTGCTCATGCTTCGCCTGCCGTAACCCTCCATCTGTTGCTGTTGCTGGTCGAGGTTGTTCACTATCTTGCCCAGGGCAACGTGGATTTTGTAGAGGGCATTGCGGCCTGTTGTGTCAGAGACCAACTGGCTCTCGACAGCCTCGGACATTTGCGCATATGTTTCCCTGATCTTCTCCTCGGTGGATGTCGGGGATACGTAGAGCTTTCCGAGCAGGGCGGCTACGATCTTCTTTTCTTCCTCTTTGTGGGCGTTAGTTTCCAGGTCCCATCGTCTTGCGTAATACACAAAAATACTGGTATGAAGATCAAAAACTTACTGCTGATACTGCTCGCGAGCTTGGCAAGGATATCACAAGCAAAATCAAGGTGAATGTCGCCACTAACAGCCTTCTTCTCCGCATCACCCGGGATGCCTGCCGAGTAGCATTTGCGAGGATCGGTCCAGTCCACCAGGCAGGCGCCAATTATGCTCATGCTGACCATCTCGTCGCCAATATCCGCCTCGTCGTCGTCGTAGCCCTCCCGCACGTTGAAGAGCGTGTGGAGGGCATCGAGCGCAACCGTCCGCATCAGATCCTGGTTCTCGGCGCGCGAGTAGCAAAAGACCGGGAGGAAGTAGTTGAGGGCCTGCCTGACACTCTGGTTGCCGGAACTCGACGGCTCGAAATAGGCTACCACCAGCGTCTTTAGCAGTTCTGCCGAGGCCTCGGGGTCAGTAACCACCCTGCCCAGAAGCAGCTTGGACACGGCAATTGTTGCGGCTGCTTGCACCTCGGGTGATTTGCCAGCCCCTCGCAACGCCTTGACGTAGACTTTCTGGAGAGCTGGGTTGGCTGAGAGGAGCTGAGCACCATGCACGTTCAGGATATCGGTAAGGATGTGGAGCGAGGTGATTTGAAGCTCTGCGTGCCCCTTGCTGAAGAAAGTCATAAATAGGGTAAGGTTCTCTTCGGCGAGGGATCGATCGAGCAGGGAGCAGAGACCCAGACAAACCAGTCCTCGCTCTCGAACAGGAACTTCGTGGCTGCGCACTGCTGGCACGACGAGGTTGTTGAGCATCGAGACCAGTGAGTCGTTGGATTGCAAGCTTCCCGAGACATTGGCAAGCATGCATTGCACAATGTGCAGACATTTCAGATTTATCATGAGCTCCTTGATCAGCTTTTCTTGCTTCTCTTCCTCGGACAAGTTGGCGTCCTTGTCAGGTTTGCCACCCTTGGTAGGTGTGCCGTCACTGCTGACCTCGGAACGGGCCGAATGGAAGCTTTCATCCTCATCACCACCCATATCGTCGACAATGGTGTCGTGAACATCGGCCACGGCCTCGAGGACCACACTGCAGAATTCACGCTCCCCAGCAGCGTCCGGAGCGCAGATATCGCGCAGCACATCTACGGTGAGCTTGGTGACCTCATCTGGCAGTTCCGGGATGGAAAGGGTCTGGCGGAGGAGGGCAAACATCTTCCTACGACCGACCTCATCTGAGTAGTCAAGCGTCAGTGCGATTTGTAGTAATTGCTCGACGATGAACTCCTGCTCCACAGTGTCTTCTTCGTCCTCATCTTCGCCGACCTCTTGCTCCTCCACTCTCTTGATGGCATCGATCAGAACCTTGATATATCGCTCCAGATAGAAAGCCAGCTTGGTGACCTCGGGTAGCTTCTCCTCCACCAAAGACTCGTACCTGCCATTGCCCTCCGTTCGACAGAATTGGTTGAAACTGCGAGCCATAAAGACAGACTCGGCCGAAAGAGTCTCCCAAAAGTTGTCGTCGAAGCATGCCGCATCTCTGTAATCCGGCCTACCCTCCCAGAAGCCCTTCATGGCCTCGAGGGCAACGCCGTTCTCAACGCCCGAGTTAACGACGTCGATACGTTCAAGCAGCTCTAGCAGCCCATCAAAGTTCGGGGCGGCGGGTTGAACCGGCTGGCCCTCTTCGGTTTCTTCAGGGGGTCCAACGCAGTCCTCGATCCAACGCTCACGGAACAGCCGACCGGCCGCCTTGCGCACGTTCTCATCCCTGTCCCGAAGACCCCACCGAAGAAGCTTCTCGCGCATCGAAAGTGACAAATGCCGGAAGTCTCCCAGGGCAGGAAGTAGTCGTGAATACACGGCGCGTCGTGTGAGCGCATCTGAATCTCGCGCCCTTTCGAGCAGGAAAGGCAACGTGTTGGGTAAGATGGGCAGGTTGACCAATAACGAGCGTCGTACGTCGGCGCTCGGGTCGTTTTGAAGGACCTCCAGCAGTTTGGGCAGTAGCTCAGTGCTAGCATCATCATCGCTGTCGTCCGAATTTGGTTCCGCTTCCATCTGGTTGCCCGCAAGGCGCCCTAGTCCAAGGACAGCCTGGGCGCGAACCATAGCCTCCTTGTCTCGGATTCTCTTAAGCAGCCCATACCGCAGCTTCTGGAAGAGGTCGTCGTCTATGGCATCCAAGGAGTTGATGATTTGGGAGACGAGCTGGGTGGACCTGTATCGGACGTACTTGTCCTTGGCCGATAGTAGCGGCAGAATAGTATCCATCAGATGACCCATGAGCCTCGTTGTTGGTGTCTCAGGCATGGTGCTTGCATCCTCATCCACCTCGCCTAGCAGTTCGTTGTCCTTGGTGATGGCGTGCGGTAGGAAGAAGGCGATGAATTTGACCACCTTCTCACCCGCGCTCTCCGTCTTCTTGACCGGCATGATTCGCAGTACACATCTCGCAACCTCTGCATTGAAGTCATCCTCGCCAAAATCAGATGCCGCCGAGGCTTTGCTGCTTGTTGGCTCATAGCAGCATGCCTCCTGGATCTTGCGGAGTGTTACTGCAAGCTTTCGATGCGCCGCGGTCGTGCGCTGGGCATCGCGGAATACTGCGGCAATTTGGTGACGGAGAGCGTTATCTGGTGTTTCTTCAGGAACGTCGATACTAGTAGTCGATACCCTTGATGCATGCGACGCTCTCTGGTTAAGGGTTACCGTCGATGACTTGTGCGAGACCCCGCTGGTCCGCGTCGATCGCGTAGATGCACGCGCCGGCATGAGGTAGCTTCGGATTGTGTCCGATATCTAGGTATGTCTCTGGCTCGGAGAGACTGAAAGAGGCGAAAAAAAGCGTTTAGAGTTGTATGGTTACCAAGGTCCCCGTGATGATTGAAGTAATCCTTGGAAGATCTAACCGGCACTTTCGCATAAAATCGCACGTCGAGAGCGGTTTGATTATAATTTGTAGTCTCGCAAGAGTAAACGAGGTATAACAGTTGTGACTAGATTAAAGTATCATGCCACTGATCATCGACTCGATTCCAGATATCGAATTGAACTTGATATTCAACTGAGTTACGCGGTTGCAAATTGGGAGGCGGATTGAATGATTGTGAATGGTGATGTTTGTCAACAAAGTCCTCGATTAGGACTAGCGCATATGTAATGCCCCTCACCAACGGTCACCAACTTCTGTACCTGCGGATAGCGACAGCAAGGGTCCCCCCACTTTGCACGTGTTGATTGCACTGCAGGCAAGCTTTATCGACAAGCTGGACCCACTCGCTGGGGAACTTTTTTTTTTTCTTTGGCAGCGGCTTCATCAGGTGCCGGCGGATTAACGTACGTCAAGGTAGTGCAAGAGTTTGTGATAGAACTCTCTCCACGCCAAGTTACAACTGACTCCACTGGAAAACTTTTGACCATGGCCAAGTCTGGGAGCCAAAAAAGGCGCAGAGAGGCCGAGGCGATTCAAGAGCAGGCAATTGCTTCCGCTGCTGAAGTCCCAGGAACCAATGCCGCACCACCTACCAAGAAGGCCCGAGTTGAAGAACGCCGCTCACTCTTCGTGCGATCTCTGCCCCCCAGTGCCACCAGCGAGACTTTGACTGAGCTCTTTTCGCAACACTTTCCCGTCAAGCACGCCACCGTTGTTCTTGATCAAAAGACAAAGACCCCTCGCGGATATGGTTTCGTCACATTCACCGACGCCGAGGATGCGCTTCAGGCCAAGGAGAAGCTCGACAACCATCTGATAGATGGCCGCCGTCTGAGGCTGGAAATCGCAGAGCCAAGACACCGTGCCGCGACAAAGGCCGGCGTTACTGTTGACACGCCCCTCGCTGCCGAGAAGCGCAAGAGGGAGGAAGAGGAAGCCGAGGATCGCAAGCCGCCCAAGTTGATCATAAGGAATTTGCCATGGAGCATTAAGACCAAGGAGCAACTCTCAGCTCTGTTTCAAAGTTATGGAAAGGTCCGGTTTTCCGACTTGCCCAATTCCAAAGGCAAGCTGTCGGGTTTTGGTTTTGTGACCCTGCGGGGGAAGAAGAATGCGGAAAAGGCTATCGAAGGCCTAAATGGCAAGGAAGTTGATGGAAGGACTATCGCCGTTGACTGGGCTGTCGACAAGGCTACTTGGGAGAAGCAGCAGAACAATGAAGATGACTCTGATACGCCCAAGAAGACAAAGACCAAGGAGGCAGACGCCAAGGCCAACGGCAAGGTCGATCAAGCCAGTACAAAAACAAAACCGAAAGGGGGCGATGAATTTGACGAGGATGAAGATCTCAAGAACTTCTTCGCCAATCAAGGTGACAATCTAGAAGATGAGGACGAGAGCGACGAGGATGATGACGAAGACAAAAGGAGCGAAGATGAGGATGACGAAGATGAAGAGGAGGGCGGGGCAAATGTGAACGACGAGGACGAAGATGTGGAATCTGCCAAGCAAAGACCTCAGACGACAGACAACTCTAACACGCTGTTCATACGGAACCTACCATTCACTACAACCGATGAGCAGCTCAAGGAACACTTCACACACTTCGGTGCTGTCAGGTACGCCAGAGTAGTCATGGATCATGCCACCCAAAAATCGGCTGGCAAGGGTTTCGTTTGTTTCTTCAACGCCGAGGACGCGGAGTCATGCCTTCGGGCTGCGCCTAAACACAGGACTGCTCCAACGCTGTCCAAGCACTCTGTTCTCCAAGACGAGACAGTAGATGTGGATGGCAAGTACACTCTGGAAGGCCGTGTTCTACAGGTGTCCAAGGCATTGAGCAAGGGAGAGGCACAACAGCTCACGTCTGAGGCTGCGGCCGCCCGTGACTCGGAGGAGAAGGACAAGAGACGATTGTTTCTGTTGAACGAGGGCCAGATACGCCCAGACTCACCCATTTACAACCAGCTCCCTCAATCCGAGATCCAGATGAGAGAGGCCAGCGCGAAGCAGCGAAAGAAGATGATCGAGAGCAACCCCAGTCTACACCTGAGCTTGACTCGGTTGGCCATCCGCAACATCCCACGCAGCATGACATCCAAGGACCTCAAAGCCCTGGCGCGTCAGGCCGTCGTGGGATTCGCCACCGACGTCAAGGCGGGCAAGCGCCAACCGCTCTCCAAGGAGGAGTCGAGGCGCGCTGCCAAAACGGGCAAGGAAGCCGAGCACAAGCGTAAGCTGAAGCGTAGCGGTGTCGTATCACAGGCCAAGGTCGTTTTCGAGAGCAAGGACGGTTCCAAGGTGGCCGAGCCTAGAAAAGGCGCTGCCGCCGACGCCGGTGCCAAGAGCAGAGGCTACGGCTTCATCGAGTACTCGTCGCATAGGTGGGCACTGATGGGCGCGCGTTGGCTGAATGGTCACGCCGTCGAGGGCGGCACCGGCAAGAAGGCCACGCGTCTCATCGTCGAGTTTGCCATTGAGAACGCAAACGTCGTCGCCAGGCGGAGCGCCGCTCAGGACAGGGCAAGAGGTCTGGCTGGGACAGATGCGGCCAAGCCTCAGCTGAAACCAGGCGACGACACCAGATTCAAGGGTGAGGTCGCAAAGAGTCGGTCCGACGGGGCCCAGGAGGAGATGCTGGAGGGAGAAGGTGAGAAGCCTTCAAAGTCGGCGGGTAAAAAATTGGCAATGAGGCAGCAGATCATTGGTCGCAAGAGGATGATGCGCAAGAAGAAGGCAGAGGTACGGAAAGGAAAACGATAGTCATCCGGGTTATCCAGGTAGTTTGCCTAGTATTTCGGTTCGGCTAGTCTGGTATGAATACCTTGTTGTGTCGTATGAAACCCTCGCTTTATGCTCATCTTTTACTGGTTTATCTTTTTGGGATCTTTTCTAGATCAGTGAAGCACCTACCAAACATGAAATCTAGCTATGAATCCTAATTTACATAAGAGATCTTTTCAACACAAGAATCAGGAGAAGAAGAAAAAAAGCCATATAAAAAGCACGAGACTTAAAGCAAGCCCAACCGGTACAAAAGTCCGCCAAGACCGATATTAACAACCAAGTGCTGGCCAAAAGTCCACGCCATGCAGTAGAGGTACTTGGGCGAGAAGACGGTCCAGATGAACAGGTGGGTGCGCATCACCGTGCAGGCGACCATGATTGCGCCGACGCTGGCGGCGGTAAACATGGTCAGCACGGTGACGTGCCGGGAGAAGACCAGATCGGCGCCGGCCTTCGTCTTGCGCAGCAGCAGCGTGTTTGTCGCAAAGGTCCAGTACACGGCGCCGGCCCAGTTGCCGACAAACGTCAGGATGCCGACCGCGACGACGTTGAAGTCCGAAATTCCATTGTACGCGCTCGACAGGTCGACGGAAGAGATGGAGTTTGTGCCGCCAAAAGCGAAGAATGTGGCAAACTGGAGCAGTAGGGTCGTCGTTGACAGCTCCTCTGGTGTGAGAGGCTGGGAGCTGATGAATTTGAAAATGACGTCGAGGATGAGAAACAGGGGCACGTTGGTGGCGCGGGACTGCGTCATGGCGAAGAGGGTAAAGAGGTGGTGTAGTGTCGCGGAGCCTATATTGCAAGCAGAGTCAGCGAGCCATGTTCCTTGGGTCTGCAATCTGGGTCAGGGATGCATCAGACAAACCTGTGGCTTTCTTTGACCGGCCAAGCTTGGTGACCATGGAGAAAATCACCCAGGCAGCGCCAATGGACAGGCCGATAAATACAGCGCGGGCGCGGTTCAATAGTGATGCGCTTCCAGTAAAGTTGAGTAATATTTCTGCAAAACCAGGTACTATCTCGGGGGATTCTTCGTATGTGAATGCCAACTTGAAGGACAAGGCAGCCAGGACGATTGTGGTGGTGCCTGTGATGTTGACCGGTGTTGGCAGACCACTGAAGCCCCTGAGCAGCTCGCGGTAAATCCAGAAATAAGTAACAAGGATTAAGGACCAAAGGAGGCTTGGATTTGGTTTCATGAAGATCTTGACAATGTCTGGATCGCCTGCAAACTTTTGGCCTGTTTGGTTCCAGCTTCTTAGTAGTCTCATTGCCAACAGACCTACTATGATAGACACGATCTCGCCGGCTGAAAGCCTTGAACTGCCACTGTTTCGACCGTTGGTCAGCAAGGCGCTCCCTTTCTGAGGACCTGTACGTCAATGTTGCGGCTGCAGTGGAGGAAAATGCTTACAAGTACAGTCGCCTGAACCCGATATACGCAAGCCAAGCAGTGGTGAACCAGTACCAGAAATGGTGTTCTTCTTCCACATAACTGCTTGCAAACATCATAATGCTGTAGAGTCCTCTGATCAAAGACAATGGAATGTAGGACCGTGGTTCGTCTCCGAGAAGATATGGCACTCCAAGAGTAAGACCAATGGCTCCGATAGACATGCTCTGGCCGAGCTTGAGCTTCTGCATGTCGTAGTTGCTGGCCATACTACTCATGATGCTCTGCGCTTCGCGAAGCCACTACAAGAAAAAATAGCCCAAGTTAGAAGAAAATCCAACCCGGAAATACCTCCTCTCCAGCGGAGATCAACTTAAATGCAACTTACAGCCACCGTGCGAGGTACCCATTCAGCATCAAACTCGCGATCAGATGTCACCTCTTCACCTGAAGTTTCTATAATTTTCTTCCATTCGCAGGCTAAGACGCCCATGGATGACTTTCCGTGAAGACAAATTTCGTCTGGAAGACTGCTGGTGAATAGCTTGTCCCCATAGGTAGCTTCAACAATGCCTAAAATCTGCCGCGCATTCCGCAGCAGCAGTTGAGTCTTGTCCCGACCTATAGTTTTTATTTAGTAGCGAGAACGGAGAGTTTCTTCACGTCTGGCAAGACTTACGAGAAGGCCAAAATGGTAGGAACTCGGGAATCAGTGCACCCAAGTTATTTCTGGGTACAGGGAAGCCAAGGAGGGCTCCTAAGGTGGGAGCCAAGTCAGACTGTTCAACAACGCTGTAGTAGCTAAAGTTCTCCTTGTACGGAATTGGGGCATTGTAGCTGTTCTTCAACGCTTTGAATTTGGGGGACATGAAGACAAGAGCCGGAGAGGTCTCTCCAGGGGAAGAGGCTCCATGGTTACCAGCATCGTTCATGCCATGATCTCCACAGACAACTAGAACTGTGGACTGAAGAGCTGGCTGAGACTCGATGGCTGAATAGATCTCTTTGATGATGTGGTCCATCTCGCGCTGCTTTGGAAGCATATAAGGACTGCATATACCAGTATTAGCATACATTGAAAAAAAAAAAAAAAAAAAAAAAAAAAAAAAAAAGGAATTGCCCTGTGCCAAAGATCAAGCTCACCTTCTAGGACCGCCTTTGTGTCCGATATGATCCAGACCAAGATAATGTAGAACCAGTGTGCTCCAGTCTTCGTTATTCAGTTCTGGAGTGATGTGACGCGTCACATTGTTGTCCACTTCGGTGAAGTCCTAGATAAGTCAAGAGTCAAAAACCACACAACCATGGTTGCAACTAGCATGCCGGCATAGGAAAAAAAATACATACAGCCACAAAGAAGCTGGAAGTGCCATCTGCACGGTCAAAGGTGTCGGGAAAGAGCTTCAGCCATGTATCATCTCCATGCATGACAAGCTTGCCCGTGGCCTTTGCCTTCATCTGCGCAAGCCAGGTGTCTTGAGAAGCCAGTGATGAGCTTTCGTCACCCTCGTTGATGTTGAGAATTACATCGAGGAAGGATGGGATAGACCCGGTGGTGATGGCCTTGATCCTGGGCATGGTAACCGTGGGAGAGGTTGCATGGGCCGTAAATGGAATGGCATTGCCATTGCGGATAAGTCTAAAATTCTGATTAGCTTTATGTTCAGAAGGATCGATTACATCAAGGGATAATAATATGCGTGTATCTTTGCTATATGTTTGCATTTATATATGATTGATAGATTGGTGGTGGTCATGGAGGTAGGTGGTCCTTACGATTGTGTAAATTCAAATCCAGATTCTTCAGAAAACACAAAGTCGCTATAACAAAAATATCACCAGAGAATGTGAGCATGACCGTTTTGTTAATCCAATAAAAGCTGGCGCACCTGTGAGGAAGTCACCTTCTTAATGCGTCCACCACCATGAAAATCAACCTGTCAAACGGTGCATCCGGTGGAGGACCAAGTCCCAGTTCGACATCCTCATACTTGGACAACCCCGGCAGCGATGGCTTGTATGGAAAGAAACCGTTTGCAAAAGTTAGAATCGCGATAGGGATGACAATATTGGCAGCGGCCAGTAGCACCGATGCCAGTCTAAACCCTTCTCGATTCCGTTGCATACTGGATCGAGTTCAGCTGTGTCTGCATTGACCGGAAGTGTGTCGTCGACTCGGGCTAGCCCAGGCCAGGTGTACCAGGCCAGCTGGGTTCTGTCGGATCGCGACTTTAAAAAAGGAGGGGTGGGTGTGAAAACAATTATGAGGCCCTGGGCGCCATCAAGGAGATTTAAATTTATTACAGCTGGTAAGCTACCACTTCGGACAGTTCGTTCACCCTATAGTTGTCTCTTTACTCAAGGCATATGAGCCACAACCGTCCTTTGAGGCCAAGGTGTCTGTCTCATAGTGCTTCCTCACAGCGAGAATCGGGCCAAGTTGGAGCACTTTGCTGATGGATTGATGGCTTTCCATTTGATTGGGTTAAAACGCGACAGATGTTACCGCTTTTCATCGCTGAATGCCCCACATTTATTTCACAGCGATCCCTGTAATTGCGGGATCACCGGGCCAGGGGTTCATCCAAACATGAGAAATTCAAGAATTTCATTTCAGTGAGAAAGTGAGTGATCGAGAAGAAGAATTCATTCAGATCGGATTCTCGTACATTGATTGATTCCTTATATGACAGTAAAAGCCCAACTTAGGCTCAATTTTATGAATGGGTATTAACAACAACAAAAAGAGCAATCGTAACAACAAACTCAAGATCACCTCTTCTTCTTGGCAATCCTGTCTTTGTAGCTAGAAAACACTATGGCAGACTTGGATTTCTTGCCTCGCTTCTTCTCAACCCTCTTCTTCTTGGATGAGGCGGCCTTGGGGGCTGATCCCGAATCCACCTCCATAACTGGAAGTATCTACTGTTAGCATGCCCGCACAATACAAACAAAAATGGTCAGAATTCTAGCTTACCAGTAGCGGTTGCGTCTTCTGCAGCATCCTCTGCCTGAGCGTTCTCGTCGGATTCTGAAAGAAGGTGGTCAGTAAGCAGGCTTATTCATGCTGGATACAAACAATCCATCTGCGGTCCCCTAACAAAGCAAAAGTAGCGATGCCTTACCTGGAGCAGCATCCTCCATCTTAGCCTCCTTAGGTTGCGTTGCAATTTCCATCAATTTTGCTGAGAGCCGCTCATTGCGAGCAGCTTCGACAGGACCAAAGACATTGCGCTTCAGTCTCTGGTTATTGGCCTTCCTTGAGCTGGCCCGTAGTGATTTCGCCATGACTTCCGAATCGCGGTTAAAAGATAGTAAATTTCTCGAGGCAAATGTTCAAAGTTGTTTATGACTGATGGAAAATAAATCCAGTCCGACGCTTTTATCCGAATCGATGTGAGGACGAATGGGTGTAAATGCGCAAACAAGCCCCGCCACAGGCTCTTCATAGAAAATACGGCAGAAAAAAAAAAAAAAAAGTTCAATCAGTCTAAGCCTTGGGGCGGACCAGGCCCCTGCAAGCCCCGCCACGGACCGTGTCAGCCAATGAATTTTGTCCAGGGATGAATGCGCTTCAGCCTCGACGGACGTGAACGACGTTCATCATCGCTTGCTTCAACCAGCCTGGGCGGCAGTAATGTTTCCCTGCCCCCATGTCAATAGACATACCTTCATTTCTCGACACCTGAGTGATCAGAGAGTCTTTCATAATGGTATGTAACACAACGGGATTCCTACGTTTCTAGCTGCCTACCTAGGAACGCATCACTACGCCTCCACGCCTCGCGGCGGGGCGTGGCATCGGAGCGTGCATCGCGCCAGTCATCTACGTAGCGCAAAACGCTGTCTGCCTGTTGATTTCTCTCACCCTCTGCCGTTACGGTTCGGTATTTTACTGACAGATGTGAGTACCTGCTCCACAGATAAGTACAGAACCTCGGTGACTTCGCGCAAGCCTCCAATCCCGTAGCCAGCGCACATCCCGAAGCAGCCCTGCCGATCGACCTACTGCAACCGACGACGGCACCTCTGGCTCCGCTTGTATCTATCGCCATCCCGTTTGGCAGTCCTAAACGAGGGTGCGTTGGGAATTTTCGAAGCTGAGAAGGATATTTTGGCGACATTTCTAGGCAAGGCTTAGGCAGTGCAGGCAGCAGTAACTCCTGAAGTTCACTTTCGCCTCGCAACTTGGTGACGGATTCGCAGTTTTGGGGGTTATTCGGCGTCTAGCCGTCCCTTCGCGTGCTTTCTGTCTTTTAGAGCAACTAGCTTTGTCTTGTTGATTTGGTCGACATACCTATTCTTGGGCAAAAAAACCTATCCTTCGGTACATTGGAGGTGACAGGATAGTGAGGAGATTTTGGGTTTTCTACCCAGGTACCCACTCAAGTACCTGCCGACATACCTAGGTACCTTACTACCTGCCTTACCTTACCTTCAGCTCCACCTAGTATCTGCCTGTCTAGATCCAGGTACCGGTAGAATAGGCCGCAAAGGGGCGCTCCTTCCTTTCTCGGACTTGGACGAAGTGACTGGAGGATTTTTAGGTCGTCGGCGGTGGTGGGTTCGAGATTCGACCCGCCCAAACCCGCGCCAGCAGCAGCAGCAGCCATGACAGCCCAACAACCCACCAAGTCGGAGATCCAAAGCCTGGTCAGCCTGATACAGAGCAATACGCTTCTCAATCGCCAGCTGCAGTCAATCTGCCAAATTAACGGTTTGAAGGGTTCCGGTGTAAAAGCCGACCTTCAGCGCCGTATCGTGGAACGTAAGTTTGACAAACAGGCAGCCGTCCAGCCCTACCTTACCTACTCCTAATCTGATCAGCACCACGTGCCGCATCTTCAACTGAGAACCTGACCATCGATATGTCCCTCCTCACTTTCAATACCTATCTATTTATGTACAGCTTGACTACCCCTTCGTTTTCATCTTCAACATTCCCAACTCCATTTCCCATGCACATTTCAGAAATGCAGACAACACATACCAGAACTACCCTACAACTTATCTGCTCTGTTGCACGGCGTCGGCGTATCTGCACTGTCATCATCTTCTAACTTTCACGCAGTAATCTACCAATCCGAACGCGATCGTTCCCGGTTTCAGCAAATCAAGAGCAGCATTGACAGCATCAAGTCTGGTAATCAGTACTACCCGAATGCTCACTCGTCTACGCCTCCAATCTATGCGGCATCTCGCACCATGAACACGTATTCGCAGTCATCCACGACCTATCCGGCCGCGGGCTATCCTGCCTCGGGCCATTCAAACAGCTACAGGCCCAACTCCGGGTTCTCGCACCATGCCAGTCGTACGGGCCAGTCTCCCTCACCCTGGCTTCAACATGTCCTAACAGTACCAGGACCAGGAGTTACTTTCAAGCCGAGTCCATTCTACGAACCCAAGACACTTGTTGCCGACGTCAGGGTATGTGATGGTAAGTAGAGTTGTCTTTATCTTGATGCCATCTTTGATCCACCTGCTGCTTACCAATACTGACATCCGGGCTAAGTTATGGCACATCACCGCAATACGGTCACCATCTCGTTAAAGGCCCATGAGCTCGGCAGTCATTTATCCGATCCGTCAATCCGGATCTTGGTGTTTTGTTCCACGGCGGATACCGGCGTCCAGGACATTGCCTTTCCCTACCAGTCGGATCTCAAGGTTAATGGGGGCGAAGTTAAGGCGAACCTCCGAGGCCTAAAGAACAAACCCGGCTCCACCAGACCCGTTGACATCACTGACCAATTGCGACTCAGGCCTGCGGGCTATATCAACAATGTCGAGTTCACTTATGCATTGACCGACAAGGGACGTGTCCCATCCAAAAAGAAGGAGACACAAGTCAGGCATATCCGAGTCCAGAAATATAGTTGATTTCTGGTTCTAGCGTTGTCTGGCTGTGGTGCCGAGAGGGACCCTGTGCTAACAGCTGTGTCTTTACAGAGGTATTACATTTCCATCTACGCCTGCAAGTCGCACAAGGCCCCTGAGCTCGTCGAGAAGATCCGGGCCGGCAAGAAGATCCCCAGGGCTTCTGTGGTTTCGGAAAGTGAGTGAACAGCATGCAGCGCCTGGACGGATGCAGGCCAGCTCACATTTCACACCTTTTTTTAGTTACCCGCAAGGCACAAGATACGGAGATTGAGACTACGTCATCAAATATGTCGTTAAAATGCCCACTTTCATATTCACGACTAGTTGATCCTGTCAGGTCTACAGCGTGTAAACACATACAGTGTTTCGATGCACTTTCATACTTACAACTGCAAGAGCAAGGCCCGCAATGGATATGTCCCATCTGCAACAAGCCCGCTCCCTTTGATAGTCTTGCAGTTGACGAGTAAGCTAGCTATCCACGCGCCTCAGCTTATTGTCTCGTGCATTTTGGCTAACTGTACTGTTACAGGTACGCCCGCGAGATTTTATCCAAGACGTCGCAGTCGATTGAGCAGGTCACCATCGATCCCAGTGGAGAATGGCGAATACCAGGCTCAGAGCCGGTTGATTTGAGGGACGAGCCCGCGAATGGAGGTGGTAATGAGACCAACTACATTGTTGATGATGAAGTGATATTATCCGACATCAGCATTTTCAGCGGTCGCAGGACAGCCACCCCGAGTCGGTCATTACAGCTACCCAGCACTCCCACTACCGGAGTCTCGAGAGAAGGATCAACCATGCCCCGTTCGGTTGCCTCGGCGGGAACTAAGCGCTCGGCAGCAGTCATTGATCTGACACTATCGGATGATGATGAGCCTTCTGATCCCCCGCCGACTAAAAGGCAGAACGTCAATGGCTTCTACTAGAGTCACCCGTCATCCTAAAGCCTGCCACTAGTCGAGCATTATAATATGGTTCGGCTTGCGGGATGAAGCCAGTTGGTCTTCGAGGCGAAATGAGTGAGGACTTGCAGCACTCATCATCGTAGATTGATACTGTATTCGATAATGTTTTCCTTAATTTGGGACCTCAGGCAAGGCGTTTAGGGGTTACAAATCTATCCATGCAATAGGAGGGGCGAAAATTCAGGGCTTACAGAGAGAGGTTCGCTGTTATTCTTTATGTAAGGCTGGGTGACTGAACATTTTCGGCCTCCATACCGCAAAGTGTAGGAGGACCCCGGTCCGTTGATTGAGCTTTCGAGCATTATACCACACGTTTGCATGCTTGCATTTCCCAAAGAGCATGCGCTACAGGAGATGTAATTAAATCAGCGTCGACTTGATTTTTTTACAGCCATAAACAATGAGTGCGATTACAATCGAAAAATAGTGACATTGAAAGAGTAAATGGTCAGGGTGCAGTGCAGTTGATGCTCGCTCGGGGCTTGTTTGGTTCCTGGTTGAGCTCCAAGCTGAAAGCCCCACCCAAATTGTCGGCGCCTTACTCTTACTATTACCACTGTGCGTTCCTAAGGTCTTCATCAACCCCAGTTCTTGTGTACACTCGACTTCGGCTACCTCGACCCAATTTCCTTCGAAGCACTAAGTCACGGATAACGCATTCTCTCAAGCACATGCGAGCGAAGTAGCCGCGCAAGAAAAAGTACGACTTTGACCTCGGGGGCGCGCGCGTCACCGATACGAGCAGTTGGCAAGCCTACCACCCACCACGAGCTTCTTACGTAGCCGTTCAGAGTCAAGGCTGTTAGACATAACACCGAGCTCCAAACAAGGGAGCCGTTAGACAGGCAATACAAAAAAAAAAAAAAAAAAAAGGCCCTGTTACCTGTAGCACCACCAGCACCACAAACCACAACGCCCACAGCCTACCGCAAACATGTCGTTCGACTCGGTCATGCCGCCGTACAACGCGTCGGACCCGACGGCCATGTTTTGCAGCTCATCGTGCCTCGACTTTTTGCTCATCGAGCTCGTCCCCATGGCGTACCGGGTCGCCAACGACGTCGAAGCCGCGGCGGCAGCTCTGGAGGGAGGATCGGAAGAATCGCAACAACAAGCACAAAGATCGGGGCCGGATGCGGCTTCGTCCGCCTCGAGGCCGGCGCCGCCGGGGGCGCGGCGCGGGACCTTGGATGAGGACGAGGAGCGCGATGCCGTCTTTTATCGGCTCGAGACGCAGGGGTATCGGGTCGGTCAGGGCCTGGTGGAGAGGTGAGATGAAACTTCCTTCTCTGCTTGCTTTGCCGTTAGGGGTGGAAGAAGGAGAGATTATATGGGTTGGAAGGGCTGACGAAAAGGGCTCTTTGTCGGACCGTCGTGACGTTACAGGTTCTCCAAAGATCGACCACGGCTCAACGACACACTGGACGTGATCAAGTTCATCTGCAAGGACCTGTGGACGCTTGTGTTTCGCAAGCAGGTCGACAATTTAAAGACGAATCATAGGGTAAGTCTCCCAACCAGCACCCTGTCCTAATGCATGTACGAGTCTGTGAAAGCTGACGGGCTTTTCTTGTCACGTCACTCGGGTTAGGGTGTCTACGTCCTGACCGATAATTCCTTCCGGCCATTCGCCAAAATGAGTTCGGAGGCTGGAGGCCAGGCAGTAATGAGAGCGGAACCGGTATGTACATGGGAGGCATGGCCTATAGTTGACAAGAATCGGGGTTCTGACCAGTAGCAGTTTCTATGGTTCCCTTGCGGAATCGTCCGCGGCGCTCTGGCAGCCATGGGTGTCAACGCCACCGTGCAGGCAGAGACGACGGAGCTGCCCGGTGCAGTTTTCCAGATCAAGACCGTCACTGCAAAGGCTTAGACGAAAGCGGCTCGTCAATGCAGCTCAAATTGGTAGCGCCAACTACAAATAATCACGAGGCATGGCATGGCCATATCTACTCCGAGCAAAGAGTCATCACCAAGACCAACTTCACCCAGTTGTCATAAGAGGGCGGAGTTGTTTTTGCCTGGATTTTGTAGGTATACAGCTTCGAACACAAGACGTGCAGTAATAATCGATCCTAGACCATCTTCACCGAGATGCACGAGACCAAAAGCAGGCCCTAAAAATCGCCACACCAGACAGTATCCTATTTCGGATCGGTTGTTTCCTTCACGCCATATCCTAACCCAGATAAATTACAGCCTAGGAGAGGAACTTGCAGAGTCAGCAATGGACTCGTCTGCAAACGACACTTGATCTTTCCACCTCATATCTCGCACACCCTCCAGGTTCTGAAGCATGGTTGAAATCGAAGCTCAAGGCAAACTCGCTTGTTGAAACATTGATAAACCAAATGGGGCGGTCTTGTTTACTTTTGAGGAGGGCTGTTGACGAAAGCAACACCCTTCTGGATGTTGCCCTTGAGTCCGGTGACGGCCGCCTCCAGAAGCTTCTGCTCCTTGCTGGTCAGCTCGCCGAGCACGTCATGTGCCTTCTCAGCGCCGTTGGGCTGAAAATTGGAGAATTGCGCATTGGAGTTAGCTTGTTAACCAGGATTTATCGGCCTTGTGAGAATGAGGGGAAAACGTACACCGAGCTCAATGGGAACCGAGAAAAAGTCGCAACCGGTCTTCTTGGCAATTGCTTCACCACCGGGAACGCCGGGAAGGTATACATAGCTGGGCTCAACGAGACCCTTGGCACCCTTGATGGCCTTGAGCAGCTTCTCGGCGAATCTGTATGGCAGAATTTGTCAGATAATCCCAGGCATTTCAGCCGCAGCACACAAGATCTTACCGGTAGCCAGCATATGCCATGCTGAGGGTGGCCGAGCCAGCGCCGTCCTTGGCCTTGACGACCTCGTCACCACCAAACTGGACACGGTTGACGAGGGCGTCATACTTGTCGTCAGGGATGGTGACGGCAGGCTTAACTTGGCTGAAAAGGGGCACGATGGTCTCGCCCGAGTGACCGCCAATGACGGGGACGGTCAACTCCTGAGGGTTCGACTTGCCGGCGATCTCAGCAACGAAGGTCTCGGCGCGAACAATGTCCAGGGTGGTGACACCAAAGAGGCGCTGCGGGTTGAAGACACCCTTGGCCTTGAGAACCTCGGCTGAGATGGGGACCGTCGAGTTAACCGGGTTAGAAATGACGAGAATGAAGGCCTTGGGGGCAACCTCGGCAGCAATCTCGATAAGTCCCTTGACGATGCCGGCGTTGATGTTGAAGAGATCATCACGGGTCATTCCGGGCTTGCCTGTCGTGTGGGGCACAAAACGTGTTAGAGGTTCCTGATGATTGTGCAGTTGGCTAGGCTAGGCTAGGCTGGGCTGGGCCCCTTTTAAGGTCTGGTCTGGCCTGGCCTAGGGGCTCCCAACTTACGGGGAACGCCAGCAGGGATGACGATCAGGTCGGCATCCTTGAGGGCCTTCTTGCCACCATCGTCCTTGGGAAGGTAGCCGGCGATTGTCTGCAAGAGAATGTCAGCAATGGACAGCTCAACAGTAGGAGGATTTGATCACGTTTGGAGTCACAACATACCGCATTAGAGGAGATGTGGGAAAGATCAGCGGCAACACCGGGGGTGTTGACGACATCGTAGAGGGCGAGCTCATCGACCAAAGGGCAGAGCTTGAGGAGCAGCGAAAGGGGCTGTTTGTTGGGGACGTAGTATAAGTCAGAACAAGACCAAATCCACCTTTTTTTCACACCAATTAATTTCAATATGAACGGGTCATGGTTTAAACAAACCTGTCCAATGCCACCGGCGGCACCAGCAACAACTGTGATTTTTCAATTTGCTTCTCGTCAGAAATTTGGGGGCTGCCCTCAAGCTGTGATTCGCGTGGCGTCACTGGCTACATGACAGTGGGCGATGGGGGTGTTCGCGTACCGGCCTTGACCATCTTTGCTACACGGAATTAACAAAGTGCGGGGGAGGGGTTTATGGGGCTAGCTGAATACAATTGACCAGAAGTCCTTTGAGTCAACAATAATCTTTTCCTTGGGAGGAGCGCCAGAGGTTTTTCTCAGAAGTAAATAGGAGATGCCTTCAGCTGACCTTTTTATATCCAAAGAATATCGTATGTCTCGTCAAGGAACTCGATGATTGAGGGAGAAGAAGCAAGCATTCGGCGGGGGTGGAGAATTGGGATCCAGCTTCAAATGGAGAGAGCTCTTTGGACCGACCGACCGACCTGCGGGCGGGTTAGAGCTGTCCGTCCCACAATGCCTTGGTCCTCCATGCCCGTGGGCTCAAAGCTAAAGTGGATTTGCCGCACTGAGGGGTAAACAGAGGTCACCACTCCCTGGGTTTGAGTGTGACGTGACTACTGTTCGTGCCTTAGCCTCCGCTGTCCTCTCTCACCTGCCTGCCCTTCAGCCCACTGGTCCGCACGGTGAAGCGGGACTGTCAGAGGGGCTAAAGAGTACTGTACCTACATACTTTCTGAGACGAAACACATGCCAGAGACAAAATGGCGACCCCCAACTGTAGCACGTAGACATTTTGCTCTACCTTACTCGCTTAGTTCCCCAAAGTATCTACAACTACTAGACAACCTATCTACCTTACCATAGGTAGCTGGATTTTGCAACGATGCAGCAAGTGTGGATTGCCTTAATTCATGTGTCATTGTGCAGCAAAGAGTTTCCGGTTTTTCATCACAAGAATCGCCAATGCTCCGAAGCATTATCGGCTGCACCCGGGGCAGTTCAGTAGTCAACGATACCGCTCCGCGTATTGCCGAGTTGGAGCCAAAGGAGCCGAGGCTAATAGCCATCATCTCCGAGCAACGTGACAACAATATGTGAGGCAAACCATTCGAATGCAATTGGGCTTGGAAGACAATCTTCATCAAAATGGTGTTTCATTTTCTTCTCCCCAACGCCTGATCCGAGGGACCTGGGGTTTTACCTAGGCGCAATGCCGCACCTGGAAACCTAATGTGAGAGCCCTAAATGCCTTACTCCCATTATCCCTATGCCATCGACTGAAAGACATGCTTCAGTCTGCCTGAAAGTACTCCAAATGGATGTGCTGGACGCCAGAAATACCCTCAAACCTAGTCTAAGCCGGCAGGAAAATGTCATTATCGACCTTTCAAACTTCCTCCATCATGACAAACATAACACCCTCAGCTCATTTAAGCCTCAGCCTTCTTGGCGGCGTTGCCGCGCAGCTTCTTCTCGGGCTCGGCCTTGACGGGCCTTTGCGACTTGAGGATGGCACTGGTACGGGCGACGGCAGCCTGGCGCAGGTCGGCACGGTAGCCGTTCTTGGCAACCTGGTTGGCAACGGCCTTGTAGGTGCTGTGAAACGGCGAACGCAAATCCATCGTCAGTTCAATGTCCTGCTGCTTTTGTGCCTGGTGGAGGGTCGTGGGCAGGTACAGTCGAGTGACCGAGTAACCGAGTAACCGCACGAGACCCATGGTTGAGTATCAAATTCTTACCTCCTGTTGTTCTTGTGGGGACGGAAGGTGGTGGTGGTTTGCGAGCTGGCGGGCTTGTTACCGGCACCGACCTTCTTGCTGGTGATGGCAACACCACCCTTCTCGTTCGAGGAAGCCTGAATACCAATGGCCTGTATTCCAAGAAACAACATCATTTCGTCAGTCTAGTGCTCCAAGGGTCGATTGTAGAAGCAGGGTTTTGCCATTTGCAGTGGCTGTGCAGTGTGTACCTTGTCGTTGACGAAGCCGGCGTACTATATTTTTTCGTTAGTTTCTTGCTCGTCTTCAAAAAAGAAAAGTATTCTTTGGTCATATGAGGAAGTATTCGTACCTTGCGCGAGTGCTTGTTGGTAAGGTTCAGGGGGTCGCGCGAGAACTGGACGCCGCCGTTGGTGTTGCGCTTCTCGAGGAAGGCATTTTGGTTGCCTGTATCCAAGGTACGAAATTGGTTCAGTTCCTCAGGTCCGGTTGTGCCATCCTGTTTCTAGCCATTCCCGTAGTTTATTCAGGGCCAAAACTCACGGACAACCTCCCAGATCAGGTCAGCAGAGACGTTGGACATTTTGGCGGTAGGTTCGAGGGCGAATTGGCGGGACTAATTCGGAGACTGGTTGTAGATGGCTTCAAAAATTGATCTTCTTTTCGTCCAACACCAAATCTGTGGGCTCCAGACGAGCCCTCGGCCGGCAGAGGCAGGGGTGGGGTCAGGCGCCCGTTAGTGGGCAGTCAGGTGTGGCAGTGTGGCAGTGGCAGCCACTGGCAGCCTGGCATAACGAATATTGGTCCGTGCGTGCGGATCGGCCAAATCAGCGTGCACGCATGATTTGTACGTCAATAGGATTGGACATTCTATTGATAAACGTGCCACAACAAGGGAGGAAGTCAGCTTTTCTTTTGCTCGTGCAGCTGAGCCCAGATCCCAGAACCCCCCAATCAATTGATGGAGAAAGATGTGGCATCATGCCCAGCCCGGAATTGATTACTGTATTGATCAGCCCCAATACTTTCCCGACCCCGTTGTTGCCTGCATCGGCAAGAAACAAGCGTGGCTTGCAGTTCGTAAATAGTTTCGCGCTCATCAGAAGCAGACACGACCTACCCTTGAAATTACTACTGTGATCCTGGTCGCATTCGTCATCCTCCAGAAACCCGCCAGAAAGTCCCTGCTGAAGACCTTTCTGACTGAACTATCTGCACCCGACTCTCGGACGTATTCAACGAACTAGGACTGAAGAGCGGCTATCTGGAAGCACAGCCTTTGCTTTTAGCCACTAGATCCGCTAGATTCGCCTACTAACTGAATCAGAAGGCCGGGCTCTACCAAGAAACATATCCTCGCTTCGCTTGGGTTGGCAAGGATCACGATAATTCGATCCCCTTTTCCACCCCTGGAATTTCTTTTCTGGCTTCGTTTCTTCGAATACATCATCCCCCCGCTCCCTCCGCCATTCCGCAGCTGAAGACCTGGTTCTCCATCATGGCCTACCTCTTCTACAGCACAATACTCTTCGTCATGGTCCTCGGTACGGGCCTTTACCTCTCGCGTGCACGCTGGACGTCACAACTGCGAGACATTAACCTTCCCGGCAGCAACTACCTCTACTCGCGCCTTCAGCTGGGCTCATCATTTTCCGACGACGCCGAGGCTGGTCTCTCATCGGCCAACTTTGACCTGACCGCCAACATCGATGAGGGCGACGCGAGGGCCGGTCTGGACGATGCGGCCAAGGCCGAGATTCTGCGCATCATGAAGCAGAGGAGGCTACGGTTCGACGAGGCGAGGAAAGTCTACATGGAGAACCGCTTCCGTGACAATGACATCGGTCCGGACGGGAGGCCGAGAGACCCCAAGTTTGTGAGCTTCTCATGATCGAGATGTCACCCCCTCCACAAGAGCTGACCTCTTCCCTATCGAGTGGGGGAGGTTGCACACATTGAAAGCCACTCTCAAACCCGCCGTTCTCCTTCTTTGCCAGCCTCTTCTTATTCTCATTCTTCTTTTTAAAAACTGGCCACTCTCAACAAACGATTACAACTGGGACATACTTCATTACCCAACCTCCGCCGAACTCTATATTAGCTTTTATGCAAGAAAGGCAGCTATGTACAAAATAGGAGGCGTAGGCAGTCACGCCGCCGCCCACATCTGGGTCCACTCGATCTCCTCAATATCGACTTATCGAGAAATCTCTGGCTGCGCCTCATCTAATCTGCACATACTCCGGAGTCCTCCATGAGCCATTCATTTATATCTTTCCTTTGTCTTCCCTATACATAGCTCTCGTCGGCTTTCCCACTTGAGTATCATTTTCTTCTACTTTTGGAGTCACTTGGGGACGGATCTCTTCTCGCTTCCGGCGTTTCCGGCGTTTTCCTTGATTATACCAGGGATCTGGGCAAGCTCCACCCACCGAACCAGCATGATGAGTTGTTGCATTGCTCGTTCAGGGGTCAGTCGGCGTGGGCGCTCAGCGGAATGACAGAATTTTGTTTTGTTTCCGTTTTTGTTCCCTTTGTTTCGACATTTGCGCTCTTCAATTATACACACTGGGGAAAGGTGTGACCTAATATCAACGGGCTGTATATTCCAGGAGATACCAGTATTGAACAATATTGAGGCCACATGCCTCTACTCTTTCACAACTTGCTCCAGATTTTCATACTATTGCATCCTTGTAAAGTGATGACCGATGAATACTCGAAAATTTTGTCTTAGATGGTTTTTCTGGTCATTAAGTGATTAAAGATATTCTACCCAAAATGCTTCCAGCAACAAGAAAAATATAAGAAGAAAAAGATAGACAAGCAGGCAGTCTAACGCTGATGAGTCCCGGGCGGCAGCTGATCATTTCTATCAACCCCCAGGAATGAAATGCTCGCTCTCGCAATACTCTACACCCGGAAGAGACGGCCCAAAAGGGGGAAGAAGAAGGGGGGAGAAGGATAAAAAAAAAAAAGATTGGCCAAAAAAAAGGACCAATAAACCGTTCTATGTACATGAAATTCAAAGAAAGCGCGGAAAACCAGAAGTGTAATCCCCTCATCGACTTGGAAGGTCTCAGAGGAGAATACTTTCCATGATTTTACCATAAAGTTGTGTCCCGGTGGAACTGGTCGTTTACCTCGTCTTCTTGTCACCGACTACACCGTAAACGCGGTCGTCCTCGCCCTCGAGCTGCTTGACCAGCGTCTCCATCTCCTGGGCCTGCTTGTTCCACTGCTCCTTGGACATCTTGGCCTTGGGATCGAACAGGTCAGAGTCGGGCTCGCGGTAGCTGCCGCCCAGGCGGTCCCAGAGGGTGGTGTACTGGCCGTAGTTGTAGTTGAAGGCGAAGTGGTGAACGGCGTGGCAGGCGGCGCCGTTGATGATGGGGTTGTTGGCGACGTACTCGCCGTCGTGGATCAGGATGGTCCAGATGTTAATAAAGACAAAAAGTGCGATGTAAGCGACCTTCTGCAGCGGGAAGATGAAGGGGAAGAGGTGGTAAGGGAATGACTGGGCATAGCCGTCGAGGGGGTGGAAGGCGTGCGAGGCAAACGGCGTTGGCATGATCCACTTGTGGTGAGGCTTGTGCAGGCGCTTGTAGATGAATGGTACGTGCAGCCAGCGGTGGATCCAGTAGATGCAGAAGTCGGTAAACAGCAGGAACAGCGGGAACTGGAGGTAGTTGTACCACCAGGCCGGAGCCTCGTCGAGGGAGTCGTAGAGCTTGCTGTAGCCACGGATCTCGAGGAGGATCATGGGGACGGTGTAGATAGCCATGACAGGGAAGGCCTTGTTGGCCTGGATCATCTCGAGCTTAATTTGGTTTTTGAGGAACTTGGGGTGCTCCATTTGCTTCTTGTCAAAAATGAACAGGTACGACGCTGTCGCGAAGATGTAGTATACTAAGACGCCAAATATCCTGAGTGTTAAACGCTTAAGGTTAGCGTCTAAACTTTGCTGATGGCCTAAACTTTCTCTTGACAGGTGCTTTTTCTGGTTTGAAAGGACGAATGCGACCATGATGTCGCAACCCATTTCAGAGGGGGGAAAAAAAAAAAAAAAGTTAAGGTTCTTAGTCGCCCGAACACCTACCAGTAAATCAAGAACAGAGAGAAACCTTGTCGATATATGTTATCTCTAGGCAGGGAGCTCTGGTACGCAGCCTGTGACGGCTGGAGAGAGAAGAAGGCGGTCGAGGGCTTGTATTCCCAGCCATTGTGCGCGACGGCCGTGCCATTTGACAGGTTGGGGTAGTCATAGGGCGGAGCGGTGGCCGGTGCGGCAAAGGCATACATATAGTCCCATAGGAAGGTATCTGTGATTTCCAGAACGATATCCATGATGGGCGAAATGCGATGCGGTCCGAACAATCAGCCGGTCTTTCTGTCAAACTCTGTTAGGTTGACAAAACTTTATAGCTGCTGAAGCTCACAACAGACAAAAAAGAAAACAAATGGAAAAAATTCTAAGACAACGAAAACGGTCGATATGGGATGGAAGTGAGCGAAATGTGCAGCAACGCCAATGACCCGGAAGAACAGAGAAAGGGGCGGTTCGACGGACAATTCGGAATGGCGGCCAGTCAATCTTAAATTCTGTTGTCATTGGGAAAAAAAAAAAATACATTAAAACGGGGGATGTCCCAAAGAGGGGCGGGGACCAAATCAGATAACAAGCAGGTTGGGAGAGACCCCTGCAGTTGTGGATCTCGTCGGCGCCTCGGTTTGGCGCGAGGCTAAGAGTCAATGAAGTCGAATTCCAGCATGCAGATGCAGTTTAGTTGTTGAGAAAGTGTTAAGTGTATACATATTTGTCACATACTTGCAGGTGGCTGGAGTTTTTTTTTTCATGAGGCACAAACAGCTTTGAAAGCATCTATGGCGATCCAAGAAGAAAAAAAAATTCTATTGATACATTCATGACAGCCGGAGGTCAAGTCGACTGGAGAGCAAAATACCAATGCCCTCCGAATTCGCACACATAGTGGGGTCTGTAGGCCTTGATGCTCATTTACTTACCGGGACCTTACCAGGCAAAGCCGGGCTTGATGAACATCCCGATGGCCATATTTCTCAGCATTGTCAGCCAACGTCATGTCCAGTTGCACCACGAGTCGTCGTTGATAATTTCTCGCGGGCTTGGAAAGTGGGGCTTGAGTCATGTTATTGGTTGAGACATACAGGCTAGAGAGAGGTTCGGATGTACAGTGAAGCGAAGGCGAAAAGTGGTGTGTTTTCACATTGAATTATCCATGCCAAGCCATGACCGCGATAGATCTTTTAAAGGCCTACTCCGTTCCCAAGCAACTGCTGTCGGAGCAGGTGCACATGCTGACTTGCCGTACATGTCCAACACAGCAAGGCTACCAGGTTAGCCCACCAATCACAGGTGATGGTGCGTTGGAAATGTTCCTCGTTTGTTGTCAACTTGTCTGATGACCCCGATTGGGCTGATGGCTCGGATCAGACGAGTCGATTGCGCCAACCAGGCAATTACCGTCTTCGAGGTTTTTTTTTTTTTCCTCTCTCTCTCTTTTGAGAAATCAATTCACCACCGATGTTATTTGGGATAAACGATCAAAAGAAAGGTGAGGATCTAGTTAGTGAAGACGCAGCAAAACAGTTAAGCGCAATTAAGCTTTTTCTTCGATCATGCGGTGGAAAGCTGTACCTCGCAATTCGTTGACGACTTTCTCTGGAACATGTAGTGTTTCGGTCTTCTGTCTTGTTTATTCATTTGCCAATCTGCCTCGATCTCCATAGATCAATCATACATTGTGATCCCAGGCCGCCGTGTTATCAATGGCCCATTGCCTGATATCCTCAAAGTTCCTACACGTGTGCAGTGTGCTGAAGTCGGGCCAATAGTCGTCGTCGGCGTAGCCGTACTCGGGATATAGTCGGAAAGTGAACATGCCAATGTCACTCTGGCACATGAGATTCATCCGCAAGGTCTCTATGCAGTGGTCGACATGCCCCGTGAGATCCTCCTTGCTCTCGGCCTCGCCCACATCACCTGTCAGGTCCTTGTAGTAGTCCTTGTAGACCGCCTGGCGGATCAAATTGAGGCAGTGGAGCTGGTGAAAGACCTCCACGGCCGCACGGTAGCCTACCTTGCCGGTCTTGGGGTGCTTGAGCTTGAGTGAGTCCAGCGGAAGCCCCAGGCGTTTAACCTCCTCCTCGGTCATCCACGTGTCGCCGACTAATCACTTAGGTCAGTCTTCAGCCGAAAATGAGCGAGGAAGTATCACAGCATGCCAAGGCAGTATGTGATGCGTTGCTTATGTGGATGTATGAGATCGAGTCCTTACTGTCCAGCGTGATGCGGTCCCAGGCCTTCTCGACCTCTGGTCCATATCCAACATATGGCCCTTCCACAATTGGTGTGAGGTTGTATCGGACCGTTTCGTACTTGACGATTGGGGCAACCGGTGCTTCGCATTGTCAGTCAAGTCCTTCCTGGCGTCTTTTGTCAATTATACCCAGAAGGATAGAACCTACAATACGATGAATACTTTTCGGTGACTATACGGTCTGTGAGTTGTGACCCTCTGTTGGAGAATGATAATGTGAAGAGCGTGAGGGATGTTGAAAGTAGGATGGCATGTCCGATCCAAGCCCAGTGTGTCCTTGCTTTCTCCAAAAGTCCGCCGACAGATCGCTTATCCCGCCTGAAAGTCAACATAGACTTTTCTGCGTCTACGCTGTTTCGTTCCTCGTCCGAGGGCACGGCATGATAGAGCTTGGACATGGTGACAATGGTATTGTATGAAATATGAAGATGTCCAGCAACAGTACGCAAGGGGGAAGGAATTAATTAGAGAGTGACAGCAGGAAAAAGACCAGAAGAGTGGTTTGTATCGTGAAGAAAAGGCGCTCCGGGCGCTGGCTGTGGAAGTAGACGAGACAACAAGGAGAGAGAAACCCAAGAGAAGCCAAGACTACTAGGTAGAAAAACAGACTCAACCACACAATGCAGACATAACTTCGTGGAAAGAAGCTGACAAGTTGAATGGAAATGTAAGAGGATGAGGGAGAGACGACGGGTCGACAGCAATGGACGGGTCCAAGCGCTAGTACTGCGGGTATAACAGCGGAAATGTCCTGCAGGTCAAATAGGGATGAGAGACCGTTGTAGGAGGTGGGTGGGGATTGGAAGCGAAGAACAGGTGCAAGCTTGCAACTTGCCAGGGTTCCAGGCTCGCTCACTCGCTTGCTTCCTCACAGTGGTACACTGTCATAAAAAACTGCGGCTGTCATTGCTACGGTACAGCAGTACTCTTGGTTCTTGCCATTTACTTGTAGAGCTTACCGTGTAGACCAGATTTGGATCTTATTAATGCCATGATGCGCTTTATGTGCATCAAAAGTTCCTGCAGATCATGAGTGACGTGACAAGACAAGCCACAGCCTCAACAGCGATCGAAACTCCAGGATGGTGGGAGGAGGGCAAGAGGACGCGAATCACTCTCGTCTCGCTACCACCATTTTGTTGTTATAGGTATAATAGAGAAACGGAGCTCCATTGCAAGGATTGAGGCGGTTGGACGGTGATCTTGTGACAGACAGGCCTGCGTTTCGTGCCAAGACATACCACGTTAAGGCCCTCGCTGATTTGGGCAAGCTTCGCATCTGAAATTCTTAGTCACGACAGGAAGTACCATACTGCCTACTTAATGTATGTTGAAAGCGCAATCAACTGCCGATTCAACTCAATAAGCCCAAGATGGGACTTGATTTACGACCGTCTATACGTGATCGTCCTTTCTTCTTTCTTTCTTCTTCTTTTTTTTTCTGAACATATATGTTAACCGTATCCGCTTTTTACCCAGATTATCGCATTTTGAAAAGTCCAAAATCATTAGCTGCATTGGCTCATGTGGGGGTCCAAGATGAGACGAAGGTGGGAAAATTTTCAAGGGGCTGACCCCCCAAAAAGGAGTTCTGATACCCACTAGCGTTATGTGAAATGTATGAGAGTGACGGAAGAGCCTCAATTAAGATGGCGAATTGAGACTAAATGTCTATTTCGTACATACCGGTAGCTACGGATATTTACCATCCGTACATCCGTACATTTAGGTATCTACCTGAGGAAAGGAAGTGGGTAATTAGGTGTAGGTAGGTAGACAATAGCTAGCTTGCCTTGTCTTTGAAATAACACGGTAGTCAATTGAGTATGATTACTCGTGTACCAATATCTGTCCAACACGAATATGATATTCCGTCTGATTCTGCAAAGTTATTCCCAAGCGAGATTGCTATAGAACGTGAGTGCCAAGAAAGACAAAAGAACCATAATCAGAAGCATACTAATAATATTGTAATGTACCGTGGTCACTGCAATTGGGCCCAGGGGAGTGGGCTGCATAAAGGTCTGAGGCTGGTGCTGCGTCAAACCATGGTGATTTTTTTCTTATTTTTATGGGTGCTAAAGAGGTAAGCATTTGCCAAGCCAAGATCTATGATTTACACAATGCACATCCATCACCAAGGCCATGGTACAAATGGCTGCGACTGGGCGCTGTCAAATTTTAGAAGGAAAAAAAAAATCTTTTTTTTGTGGTCTGGGTAACCGTCAGGGGTCCCGGCCAAGCGGCGAGGGATAAGTTATAACGCAGTGGAACACGGTGCTTGGCTTGTTTCCATTTTGGTCAGGTCGTTCCGGTACCTACCCCTTTTGACAAGCGGGCAGAAACAGTTTTGCTTGCCTGCCTGGGTACCCTCGCAAGCGTTGCCATCAAAAATCTTCCTGGATCCTCACAAGACTTTGGTACCTTATGTGCTACCAACCAGTAAGTAAAACAAAAACGATAAGTCTGGACAGGGATCTCCTGCTGGTGTGGCGCCTTTATACTATGGGGTTTCAGTCTTGGCACTCTGTGGACCCCGCACTTGATTGGCGGCTGTCTTGGAACCCACCTCTTATAGCACACGATCCATGCACGTTGCTCTATTGACACCTCGCGAACCCGCATGTGTCCGAGGAACGACTGGACAAAGATACAGACTACCAAGTACACCGTTGGACCGTTACAGCTTCCATCGACGGTGGTGTGGATATGTCTCATGTGCAACTATCGTTTCAGTTGCAAGCGTCCCCCTGGCATCCACCCGCGTGGTATTCGGCAAGCGCCTTCTTGGCAACGAAATTTACGTGGTTGTTATCCTTGCTAGAGGGTACCAACGAAGGGGCGAAAATAAGCATCATCACAATAAGCATCGGACCAATGCTTCTATGGGGGGGATCTTTGTCAGTTACGGGGCTTTTTTATGTTTTGAAATTTTTCGATTTTACGGGTAATGACTTGAATTCGTGGTTTCGGGGCTTCCCTGCTGCTAACTCGGGTGTCCGTCTTACCGGCGTTGATCCGTCACTACATTCGAAGTACAGTTTTGTTTTTCTTCTCGATATACCAATTTTTGTCAAACATTTGTGATGTGGGCTTTGAGTTCCACCTCTTGTTTCTTTTACATCAAGTCATTTACCTGGGTATCTTCTTTTACTGACAAGCTATACCACGCTGACAGCAACACGTATAGCTAGGTAGCTACTTCGTAGGTAGCTAGGTATCAACACAATCTTCGCAGCCAGTTCGGCGTATCACTATCTATGTCTTCTTTTGTTCTCAGCCCCGTCCCTGTCCGCATCTCACAGTTCACAGTTGCAACCTAATCATCCCAGGAACAACCAGTGCTTCCTTTTGGGCTTCTTGCCACTACAGTACTGTACAGTAGGTAAGCAGCATCTTCAATTGGGGTGCAGCTAACTGTAACATGCCGGAGTTGCAGATCAAATGCCGTTTCATACTCTATCCCCGTGATGACGGCACTACCGTAGGCTGTCAAGTGAGCCAAGTGGTCACTACCCTGCCGGTCTACCCGGAATAATTCCTCCCATCGTTTCTTTAACCCCTGCCAGTTATCCCATCGTTTAGCAAGGAGATATCAGTGGAACCCAATTAAGCAGTTGCTCGTCGACCAGCTGAAGCGAACCCTGTACCCTCGCCAGACATCCACCCACGATCCATAGGTACCTGGCTTATTCTAGCTAGCGTTCGTCTATGTAGTGCACCCGGGATGTTTCCACTGTCTTTTTCTCCACCAACCCCCTTTTTCACTTTGAAGTCCTATGGCAAGGCTCGAAACCAGATGCAGACCTCAAAGGTCTTCGTCTGAGACCGTTAACGAGGACTCACCCTGGATGAGGCATGTTGTAGGCGCGGGTCTGTCACCGGGAAGGGAGGCCTGCCAGCCCCATACCGATGCCTCCGCGGAGCCAAGCCTATTATAAAGGACGCGAACTTGCTCAGTCCATCATCAACATTCTCTTTCCTGCTCATTCTCATCACAGCAGGCTTTGAGGGTGTTTCGTTTTTACTTCGTTTTATTGTTTTACTTTCGTTTATTTACCCCCTTCTTTTATACTCTCATTTCACAACCAGCTGCCGGCCAGCATTTTTTAGTCAAGATGCATACTCCTTCGTTCGTCAAGCTTTTGCTTACTGGCCTGGCCGCCACTTCTGCCGTAAACGGGTTCGACATTGGCCGACCCACTATCGTAGCCACTCGTCATATTGTACGTTTACGTCCCGACGGTCCATCACGATTCCTCCCACTTCCCGGCACAAACCACTTTATTAACACTTTCTTTCACACAGGGTGCCCTAGTTGCTCTTGCTGGAACAGCATTAGCACTCCCGGCCGTGGAGCCCAGGGCTGAGGTAAGACGATATGTTTTCCCATTATTCGGTGAGAGCTTGGCTAACCTACTGTAGATCCAAACACCAAAGATCCAGGCCCGCGCACCCCACCACGGTGGCAGACCTGCCGGTAAAAAGGGCAAGAAAAACAACGGCAAACGCGAGGTCGCAGCCGATGATAATGATGATGAGGACCACGAGCTCGAGACTCGTGCCCCCCACCACGGCGGCAGACCTGCCGGTAAAAAGGGCAAGAAAAACAACGCCAAACGTGAGGTCGAGGCCGATGACAATGATGAGGACCACGAACTTGAAACTCGTGCCCCTCACCACGGTGGCAGACCTGCCGGTAAAAAGGGCAAAAAGAACAACGGCAAACGTGAGGTCGAGGCCGAGGACAATGATGAGGACCACGAACTTGAAACTCGTGCCCCTCACCACGGTGGTAGGCCCGCCGGTAAAAAGGGCAAGAAAAACAACGGCAAACGCGAGGTCGAGGCCGATGACAATGATGAGGACCACGAGCTCGAGACTCGTGCCCCTCACCACGGTGGTAGGCCTGCCGGTAAAAAGGGCAAAAAGAACAACGGCAAACGCGAGGTCGAGGCCGATGATAATGATGAGGATCACGAGCTCGAGACTCGTGCCCCCCACCACGGTGGTAGGCCTGCCGGTAAGAAGGGCAAGAAAAACAACAACGCCAAACGCGATGAGGACCACGAGCTCGAGACTCGTGCCCCTCATCACGGTGGCAGGCCTGCCGGTAAGAAGGGCAAGAAAAACAACAACGCCAAACGCGATGAGGACCACGAGCTCGAGACTCGTGCCCCTCACCACGGTGGTAGACCTGCCGGTAAGAAGGGCAACGGCAAGAAACAGAACAACGCAAAGGCTTAAGGATGGCCAGCGTGATTTGAAATCCGTTGAGGCTTTAGTCTTGAGCATTCTGGGAACTTGATACCCTGATTTGGCACGCCCGCAAGCTAGTCGGGGGTGAACACCCAAGAGCAGGTGCACTGGGTTGAAGCACCATTTACATTGGATACATCGCTGTTGCAATAGGACCTGGATTTTTGTCCACTTTTGATTTTCGAGGTCAGGCGCCTCCATTTGTGTGCCAGTCGATCGTATGGAGCAATTGCTGCCATCTTACTATACTTCTATATAATAGATTCACCCTTCTGTCTTATGCATGACAAGACATTGCCTCGTGAAGTAAACAATGGTTGTTGATTTTTGATTGGTTCCTGTTATTGTGGACCTTTTTTTTTTTCTTCTTCTGTTTCTTCGTTTCGAGTCAGATTGATGCTTGACCAAAAACCAGTCCTACTGTACCTACTATTCAACACTCAAACATTCGTTGCAGATCGGCTTGATTACAAAGAGTGTTTCTCGTATCAAGTCGGTAAACATGGTGACTTCCTCCCATCTGATTATCACATCGGCGTGGCGCTTCTCAGGGGGTTTTGAGACGCGACCCCTGTGCCTGCTGCCATCCTGTTCTTCTTTTCCGCATCCTGTTGACAGATGCTTTCGGCAAGTGGACTGCCACAAAATGACTGCTCGACTCGTACGGCCTTGGCATCGAGATCCTTATTCAATAGTATATCTTGCTGATTTGTGTTTAGTATCTCTATATGTATGCATGCGTATACGACGTTTGATTGGAGACGTGACGTCTTGGGACTTAGCCTTCAGAGTCTAACTGCCATCGCATCTGCGACTCGAACGCTATTGAGGGGGTATTAAATCGTATTTGCTGTCTAAAGTAACCTGGTAGGTAAATACCCAGGCACTGCCTACGTGTCCCTGGTTTCGAAGACTTGACTCGCAATTTGGCGTCCACGACAAACCTGACACTCCGTTTCTCTTTGTTTATATCATTTGTTTATTTCGCGGACTTTTACCATGCTTCCCAATTCCTTTTTTTTTTTGGAGTCATGATCTCCTCAAGGTGAGATGCCAACCACGTTGATCAAGCATGGCCTAGTGTTTGGGCTTGTTTTGGCAGACTAGGGTATAAATACAGTCCAGTGTTAGATGAGGGAATCCACGAATCATGAAAAATCGCCCGAAATTGAATGTCTTGCAGTACGAATACAGCTTACCGAATAACTTATTAATCATTTGCATCGACGAAAGCCTTTGTTTCTTATTAATACCTCCGGGCTACACTACTCGGCTTTCGCACAAATTTCCAATAGCAGTGCTCAAGAGGGGATTTTCCGATATGCCAAGCCCTTTTGTGTTTCTCATGTATATAATGTGGTGTACCGTAACTTTATTACGTGCCTATATTACGGTCACGCCCACCATCTGATTTCAAAGGAATCAACTGGTTGATGGTGGATGCTGCTTCAGGCCAGAAGTTGGAATCATTAGCGGCTCCCGGATTTTCGGATCAGAAACAAGCAGATGATGAAAGCAGATCAGAGCCTCAAGTATGGCATCCGCATGCGGGGGTTCTGAATTTATGGGGAAGCGAGGTTCAAAGCGCTCAAGAAATTTCTGTCCTCAGGTTTGCATAGGTAGGTATGGGTTTTCTTGGCATGGCACCTGGTCATGTGGTTGGCTGTTAACTCAATTATTGTTAGCTTGGTGCCGTCATAACCTTAACGTACCTCTAACCTGCCTTGCCTACAAAGTTGATACCTATACTGAAAGGAAACCACTGTAATTTACCTTATCTACCTACCTTCCATAACCTGTCTATTACAGAGCAGGTATTAACTCTATTTTATGGATATTCTCAGCCATGTTGAACACGCCCCGTTAATAATTGACACCTTTAAAAGGCATGACAACTCCCGAGGCTCACTTTATTGCAGTATCCCACTCTCAACCCTGCTTATTTTCTTCATTGCTTTTTCTTGTGCTTTTTTTTTCTTTTTCGTAATAACATATATCGAAATCTTGTCACTGCCAGTCATACGTCCTCGGTGGTTTTCAGGACGCTGGATATATTTGTTGTGCAATGTTAATTGCTGATATATAATATTGGAAGTGTAGATCCCAAGCCAATGCTATATGTATGGTATGAAGGTTATAATACACGTGACAGTGGACGTACATCTGTGGATAGAAAGGGTTGTGTAAGCCCTCACAGCGGGAACCTGCCTTGGCTATAGGTATGAACAATAAACAAATACAGTTGTGTTTGGCTGCAGCTGACGAAGATGGCAGGCGACCCATTTTAATCATCTAGACGCTAAATGCAATCGGAGAGTGTTTAGATGAGATGGAAATGTATTGGCTCTCCATACTATAGTACGTATTTCGCACCAGCTAACTTATTACTCCGTAGAACAGTTCTAGTAGGCACATTGGATATTTAAGCTCGCATCGGCTCCACTTGTAGACATGCTGCGTGGCATGCTTGCTTACCAGGTATGTACTGTGCAATAATTTGTACCGTACAACAGGTACAGTACAGTACAGTATTACCTACGGCCGACTGAGGAACAAAGCACCCGCGTCCTGCACGCAGCCTTTAGCGCGGTTCTCTCCCCAAGTGGTGATTAAATTTCGGAGAATGGCGGGACCGCTTACCTCACCCACCACACACCTTAAACAAGCACCCTTTAAGCCCCCATGGCTACCACAAGTAGACTAGCACGGACCAACAGAGGCTTCGCAGCCCACTCAAACCGCATACACCACACACCTCTGCAGAGAACCCGCGAATATCTTGGCATCACTGGGTGTGGGCCTTCCCCCTAAGTTGCTGTCAATACTGGTAAAGTGCAGTTGCTTGCACTACCCTACGTGACTTGCCTACGTGGTAACTGCCTACCTACCCGCCTGCCTACATGCTACCTTAGGTACCTACCTTACGTACCTTCCGCAGTACTTCTGTACATAGTCCATACCACTTGGTAGTACAGTATCTCCACCATACATATTTATTTGGTGCCTACCGGCCAGGGTGCCGCTGCCAAGGAGTGGGGACGGGAGGATGAGAACCAGTCCTGTCGGTGCACTGACCTTTTCTTGGCGCGCAGCGGCGTTTGCCTGACCTGACCGCAGCTGCTATGGGATGTGTTCTAATTTTTCGCCCATCCGTCCTGACTTTCGTGGCCCTTGTTCCATGATACAGCCCATAACTTCTCTTGACTTCCATCTCGTGGCGCCTCTCCACGGTTTGGCAGTCGCCCCCTGAACATCCATCAATCCCATCATCGCAGCCAACCAAACTAGCATCATCGCAAAGCGCGTCAATTTCCGCTTTCGACTCTCGACCTGACCTTCCGAGCAGGCCTGGAGTCCCGCATTTTTATTTCATTTTCGCTTCTGCGAATTCGCGACCTCGACCACCAAAAAAACCGAGGACGTGGTCGATTACGCGCCCGAGATAACATCAGACACGCACCCGATCGACCATCGCACGCGGCGTGAAAAGTGCCGAAACAATCGCGACAGCTGCTTTTCTTGATCGCGTCGTCGCTTTCAATTCCCCTGGACCATTTCAGAAATTCAATCGCCACTCCTGGCTCTCCGTATACGTCGCGTCACGTCGCACAGCGCGAACAGAATAGTCGCTCGCTTGCACAATGTCGATGCATCCGGGTTACCGGGGCGGAGCTGCGCCTCCGCAGCCGAATGGCCCCTCTCGACTGAACGAGCTGCTGGAAGGCATCAGGGCCGAGTTCGAGGCTTCTGCGCGCGCCGCCGAGAATTACGAGCACCAGAGTACGTAATGTCACCATATCTGCAATGCGGCCTCAACAACCCGCTCGCAAGGGTTGTGCGCCAAAGCTAACCGTCTTGTTCAATTTCTACCCTCAGTTAATACTCAGATCAATGAAATGCACATGGTCCGAGAAAAGGTGTACCAAATGGAGCAGACACACGTGCAATTGAAGGCCAAGTAAGTAGGAGTTCAGCCGCGGAGCGCCCAAGCATCCATATGCACACCGCCGAAGCCTTCACGGCTACAAGCCACCTGCTAGTATTCATCTAACACTGTTGCTTTTACAGGTATGAGGAAGAGCTTGCTCATCTCCGTCGCCAGCTGGAGGGCCGAGGAGGAGGCATGCCACAGGGAGCCATTGGAGGTCCCTCACAACACGCAGGCCCCGCGCAGCCCCCCAACATCGGTGTCGGCAACAATGTCTTTGGTGCCATCATGTCTGGGCAGACTGGTCAACCTTTGGCACCACCTCCTCCGCCTCCGCAGGAGCAACAGCCGCCACAGCACCAGATGGCGCAACCTCCGCCCGGTCTGTCCGGCCCTCCGCCTCCGCCACCACCCCCATCGCAGCAGCCGCCATTCCAGCAGTATCCCCAGCCGCCCGGTCCGGGAAACTTCCCTTCACAGCCCCCTCAGAGCACCGCCTCTCCAGGCCCTGGTAAGCGTGGGGCTATAGGAAGGCCTCCTGCGGGCGGCCCGGCGACTCCCCAGATCAACAACCCGATGCCATATCCAGGCCCAGGACAGTCTCCGCAAGTCCCCAACCACCCGACCCCTGACCACCCCCGAGGACTTGCACAACACCAGCCGCCCCAGCCGCCGCCTGGCAACGCCCTGGGTGACCTTGATATCGAGCGTATTCCCTCGCACTTTAAGAAGAGCCGAGACGATTGGTGGGCCATCTTCAACCAGGCCGTGCCTCGTGTGCTGGACGTTGATCTGGTACACACCCTTCAGCATGAGAGTGTGGTCTGCTGTGTGCGGTTCAGCGCAGACGGCAAGTACGTCGCAACCGGTTGCAATCGGTCTGCCCAGATTTTCGACGTCAACACTGGCGAAAAGGTCTGCGTTTTGCAGGACGATAACGCAGACACTACTGGTGATCTCTACATTAGGAGTGTTTGCTTCAGCCCCGATGGCAAATACCTGGCCACGGGTGCTGAGGATAAGCAGATCAGGGTAAGTGAAATCTGGAAGCAGACGACTTGACTGAGCTCTAGCTGACTTTACTGGAATATCAAAAGGTTTGGGATATCACCACCAGGACAATCAGGATTCAATTTGCGGGACATGAGCAAGACATTTATTCGCTTGACTTCGCGCGTGACGGCCGCACGATTGCTTCCGGAAGTGGAGACCGCACCGTCAGGCTTTGGGATATCGACAGCGGCACAGCCCTCACGGTCTTTACGATTGAGGACGGTGTGACCACAGTAGCCATATCCCCAGACACCAAATATGTCGCCGCTGGCTCCTTGGACAAGAGCGTTCGCGTCTGGGATCTCACGCAGGGTTGCCCTGTGGAGCGTCTTGAGGGACCTGATGGCCACAAAGACAGTGTCTACAGCGTGGCGTTCTCTCCTAACGGCAGGGACCTTGTCACCGGAAGTCTTGATAAGACCATCAAACTGTGGGAGCTTGCCACACCTCGCGGCAACATGCAGAACCAAGGATCTAAAGGTGGCCGCTGTGTCAAGACCTTTGAGGGTCATAGGGTATGTTATTATTCGACCGATTCCAAATCCCCAGTACTTACTCCTAACACTTGATTTCTCCTACAGGACTTTGTTCTCAGTGTCGCCCTGACCCCTGATAACCAGTGGGTCATGTCGGGATCCAAGGATCGCGGCGTCCAGTTCTGGGATCCTCGCACAGGATCAACGCAGCTCATGCTGCAAGGCCACAAGAACTCGGTCATCTCGGTCGCACCCAGCCCAACTGGTGGCTTCTTCGCCACCGGTTCCGGTGATATGCGCGCTCGTATCTGGTCTTACACTCGCATGGACAACCGTATGGCGTAGGATGCATCGCGTGTTGGATCGCCATCCCTACACTCTCTAAAGTTCCAGTACGAAGACTGCTCGGATGACGGTTATGACCACTCCGTGTCAGGATATTGAGGAGAGGCGCGGATCTTGCTGCTGTTGATGGATCCAATAAAAGTACGGGCTTGCTCGTGTTTTTTGAGAGCGGGATGACCACGTGCCTGGGATGCAAGTTTGGGTAATTGGTTCGCGCGCCCACATAGCACCATCGGCTTTGGTTGCACAGGCTTAAGTTTGTTATAGTATTACTTTCGATTATGCTCAGGAAATGAGGAGTGGCGCAAGAGATGGTTTCTTTGGGTTCTTTTTTATTTTCTTTTTTCTTTTTTCGGCTTCAGAACGAGCGGGGCTTCTCTTGTCACGTCAGGTCGTCGACTTGGCGGGTATATAGCCCCGAGCGACTGCGGCGTGACTGAGGTGAGGAAGCAGAGTTGTATCTAGTACGTGTCCTTATTGTATTCCCAAAAAAATCCAAGATCCACCACTGGGGTTTGCAGATAACATATATCATAACATTTTTCTGCTGTCGAACAATGTTCATGTCGTCTTCTACACCAGTACAAACTTGTCAAATAAGTGCTGTCAGGAACCGAAGACATGTCTTGGCGTCTTGTGGCACCAAGACGGACTCATGTAACCACACCAAGTTGCCTGTTTCTGTTCGGAAGTGTTCATTACTGGCACTTTTGAGATATTTTGATATATCTTTCTGTCTTGTTGTCATGTTTGTCCTGGTTTACATCAACGTGCTGAACAAGTCATCAAACTCGTCACCCTTCTTTCTTTTCTTCTTCTTCTTTGGCTTTTCTGTTAGTTCCAAGTCCATCTCCTTTCGTGCCGTCTTGGTCTTGTGCCTCGACTTCTCTTCGTCCGCCAACCTCGACTTTGCTAAGAGATCCCCAGCCAACGATGGCCCACCCAAGCCTGACGCGAATGCATGGTCCTTTTTGCGTTTACCTGTGTCCTTTTTTAATGGCCGTTTGCGTTCGACGACGGTTGTTTCTAAAGCCTCCATAGAATCATCGGCGAGTTTTGGCCTTGCCAGATCCTGCCCCCGATCGTCGGAACTGTCCCGCGTCACCGCCTCTCCGAGGTCGTCTAGGGGGTTTGAAAAGCCCGCCTGCAGGCGAGGAGACGAGCGGTCTTGACTGCCTTGCTCTTGCCTGGGTATCACGACGCCCATGTCGATTTCTTTATCCTCTGCCGCTGCCGACACCTCGAACTCCTGCTCTGTGCTGTCTGCTGGGAGTAGGAGGGTTACAGCGCTATGCACCTGAGCCAGGACGCCGAGAAGGAGGAGGCCCAGGTGAGCGAACTGATTATCTGCAGCCAGCTGGGTGATGGCTCTTTTATTTTTTATTGTTTGAGGGTCAGCTATGATATAAATACAGGACAAGAAACGACATGAGAAGGTAATACAACAAACAGGCCCTTGACGACCGCATGCCAAAAATAAAATACGTACGTGTATGCCTTGGGGATGAGGTAGTCGCCCATCCACCTGGCCTTGGCTACGGCACCGGCCGTGACGTCCTCGTCGCGCAGCTCTGTCCGTTGGCGTTTGCTCTGCTTCTTCTTGCTGCTCTGCAGCATCGAGTCGCGCTTGGTCAACGCATCCAGGGCCGGCCGTATCTCATCACGGGAGAACTTGGCAGTGTGCCGGCGGAGCATGTCGAAGCCGGCCCACCATTTCGACAGACGGTGCTGGTTCTTGTGCTTGTAATTGAACTTTTCGAGGATTTCCTGGGCTGGCGCTAACAGGGCTGCAGCCTCTTCCAGTTTGGATGTTGACGAGCTGGGGCCTGAGTTCATTTCGGGCTTTTTTTTTTTTATGCGCCTTCCTCTGATCTTGTCTTTCTACTTGCTTCTACATCTGGAGGCCAACCCAGAAAAATACAAGAAAGTGGAATAAGCAGTGAGATACAAAGTGCGACGTCACCTTCGGAGACCTTGGCCTGTCTCGGGGCGTCGTGCGATTTCTTCAAATTGCACAGATGGTCTCGCGCGGTACATGTGCGACAGTAACAAGGAAGTTTTGAAAGACCTTGTAGCGCATGTATGTGGCTGGTATTATTGGCCAATATTCGATTTGGGTGGTGTTACGATGTCGACGATCTTTGTTTTTGTTGTTGCTGGGTTCAGGTGGTATGAAAATGTTTGCGTAGTGGGCCGGAAAATTGCACATGAGTTGGATTTTATCATGCAACAGTTAGTGTAAAAAATTGATCATGATCAAATAAAATAAATAAAGGGGCAAACAAAGCAATAGAAAATGCACCCAGATAGATCAGACGTGTCTGTCTATCCACCACCACTGTAATTACTGTGGCGGTATATCCATTTCAACCATCAAGACCCGTATAAAAAGTTGATAGATAGTTGGAACGACATAATACTACCAGTTCAAGACAGGAAGTATCATTTGCCGTCCTGCCGTCGTCTCCTGAATCTAATCAACCAGTCTCCAGCACTGAAAACTCACGGGAACAGCCTCGACCGGACGGTGGATTCTTGTGGGGCAGGCTACGGGGCATCTTCGGTGGTTGGACAATTGAGAACCCCTCCGGCTACTACTCCCTTATGTTACCTACGGAGTACGTACTACATGCATTGTACTGTTTACTCCTTTGTCGCGGCGCGACTTGAATCGCACGCATGCATTTCATTTGGGTGCCAAAAGTTGGAAAATGTTGGGTAGGTATACAATGTGCCGCTCGACGGGAGCAATCACTCCGGTGAGTATGCGACTAGTCTAGTATTCCTCTTACAATAGCTACGTTAGGGTACGTTAGTTGATATGTGAGTAAACGATATGGTCGGTGGGTTACAATATCGAACGCCTCTCTCATACCGTGCCCAGTCGAACGAGTGACGTTGTTGATCGACCAAACCAGGATCTCATCAGCTGTCCCCGCAAGCCGCAAAACGCGGTGGATCAAGCGAGCGTGCCCAGCAAATTTTTAATCCTTACCAATAGCAAATGAGATTTTTTCGGGCCCAAAAGCTTGGGGGCAAAAAAACGTACTTCGTACATGTAAAACTACGTAGGTAAGGAAGGTAGGTACGGTAGGGCCGTCTGATAAGGTAAAACTTGGCTTGTCCTGCTAGGTACGTTGCAAGCTTGGCTTGTTCGAGCGCCTTCTCGTCCCTAGTTGATTGCTTCCACCAGAGATGGAAAGTCGATCTCAACCTAGCTGCAGATGGTTTGCTCGCTTTAATCCGAAAGCCTCACATGTTATAACCTAATAAAATTGCAGCTTTTGTCGGATGAAGATCTCGGGCAACGCTAAGTTTCTGGCTAGTTCTACTGAGTACGGTACGGTACTACCTTAACGTACCTACCTAGGTAGGTACCTAAGGAAGTGCCCTGTCCCTACCTTGGCCCAGGCGGGTATTTCAGTAGGTGAGGTACCTATTCTGTATGATTTCAGGCGGCTCCGGCACTGATAACAACAACTGGGTCGGTCTCCTCCATTGCCATCACACACAGCAAAACGTACCGTACCTATGCAGGTTGGTAGAGCCTGGGCGGTCCCACCGCTATCTTGATTTTCTTGCTACGCTGTGGTCCCCTGCTCGACCCCATGATTCGATTCATGCATTGTCAAGGTTTGCATGCAACGATAATTTCACAGCAAGTAGTCTAAAAACTCCGTGATCTTAACCACCCCCACTCGACCAACTTCGCCTCGCCTCGTGGGCTTTGGGATTTTGTATCCGACCTAATCCAGTTGTTTGTCTCGTGACCTATAACTTCTCACCTTGTTGCCCAGACTCAAAAGAAGAGGGAGCTATCGCCACTCACAAAAAATTCAAAGTACCAGGGAAAGCCTACAAGCACAGAAACGGTAACAAAACAGCAACACAACAAAAGAGGACCTTCTTGGATTTATATAAATAAACAAAAGCTTCTTGTCGACTCAGGCGATAGATTCGCCCGGAATGCCCTCATCCTCGCGGAACCCGTCCACCTGGGACGAGTACGATGGAGGCATTTCGCCACACCGGACTGGCAGTATGTCCTCAATGGGTGGGAGAAGTGGCCGAAGCGTCCAATTCCGGGATCAAGAGAATGAATCGCTGTTGGACGATGATCAGGAGCGACGCGGTAGTGATCAGGATACCGAATGGGCTGGCGGACTACGGAGGAGAAGGTAACCAATATTTTATTTGTTTCACTCCAACCTTATATTATGCATGAATCTTGTCATTGGTCAGGGTCTCTCATGCTAACCGTGATTGGACTGCCCTACGCAACAGAAGTTCTGTCGGCATGCGGCTCGCCTCCATCGCCGACATTGGTGGTGTCAACAGTATGAGGTCCTTCACCCGCAGTTGGGCGCGTGCTGCCGGTTTTGCCGAAGTCATACCGCAGCGCCCTTCCTTTGTATTTGCCCAAGATCAAGCGCCGATGCAGCCAGGCTCTACCGATGAAATCGTGTACAGCCGGAGCCGGTCAGAGGGCGGCTTCATGCGTCCAACGCTGGAGAATTCTGGCCCGTCCCTCCTCCGGCAGCACTTGGAGGCCGGGAGCTCGGTCGATTCCAACAGTGCCGAGGGCGTCTTTGACGAGCGGGATGCAAGCCCCTCGACGTCCCTAGAGCCGCAGCAGAGCGGGGATGGGATCGACTTTAGGGAACGCGAGCGCAAGGCACTCGACAGCGAGATAAACAATGGTTTCCGCATCGGAAGCTGGAGTGGAGGCTCAGGCTCGGGCAGCGGCTCTGCAGGGAGGTCACAGTCTATCTTTGCTATCCCACCCCATCTTGCTGCGCCATCGCTTGGCGGAGACCCGGGACCATATGGTACATCCTATGGCTCCCTAGGTTCGCAGCAAAGCCTCAACTATGGCACCGTTCGATCTTCTGGCCGAGAAGATTCCCCGGCCCGTGGCGTCTCGGTAGCACCAAGTGCTCGGGGCTCCGTCTGGGCTTCGGCGCCTGAAGAGGGCCCCGATGCAGAGGTGCAGCCTATCCTGGTCAAGGAGGTTGAACAGGATGGCAAGATGGTGCTCACTGTTGAGGGCCAGAGCACTCTGCCCCAGACAATCTTCAACTCGATCAATGTGCTTATCGGCGTTGGGCTGTTGTCCCTTCCCATGGGTATCAAGTACGCCGGCTGGCTGTGCGGAATAGGATTTCTCACTTTTGCAGCTGGTGTTACCATGTACACCGCTGGGCTGCTCTCACGCTGCATGAATCTCGATCCAAGCCTGATCACTTTCAGCGACCTTGCCTTTATCAGTTTCGGCAGCAAAGCTCGCGTGGCAACCAGTATTCTCTTTACTCTGGAGCTACTGGCAGCTTGTGTCGCGCTGATAGTATTGTTCGCCGACTCTCTCGATCTCCTGTTCCCTGGACTCCTGACAGTTACTCAATGGAAGGTTACCTGTGCAATCATTTTGATGCCTCTTCACTTTATGCCGCTGAGCCTTTTGTCATACTCGAGCATTCTGGGCATATTTTCGTGCTTTTCCAGTGAGTAAAAGCATGGTTAACTTGAGAACACGTTTTGTCGTTACTGCAATCCACTGACATTGTATTTGTTTCTTAACCCATAGTCGTTCTCATTGTTGTGATCAACGGTCTTATCAAGCCAGATTCGCCTGGCTCTCTGATCGAGCCAGCGGCCACCTACTTGTTCCCAGCTAACTGGCTGACTCTGCCTCTGTCCTTTGGTCTGCTCATGTCTCCGTGGGGTGGCCACAGTGTTTTCCCCAACGTGAGTCTTTCTCAGAACCCAATGTTCACTCACATGTAGGAGCCAAACTGCTGATACCTGGCAATTCACAACAGATCTACCGAGACATGCGTCATCCTTACAAGTACAAGCAAGCACTCAAAGTGACATTCTCATTCACGGTGAGTTATTCCCAGGAGGCTCTGTCTTTTACGGACAAATAAAGCTGACAAGCCACCAAGTACTGCCTTGACGCTGTAACCGCCGTCGCCGGTATCCTCATGTTCGGCGACAACGTCGCAGATGCCATCACCTCCAACATTCTTCGAACAGAGGGCTACCCTCGCGCGCTCACAGTCTTGATGTGCTGCTTCATTGCCATCATCCCCTTGACCAAAGTCCCGCTGAACGCGCGGCCTATCATCACGACACTCGAAGTGGTGATGGGTGTCTACCATGGTGCTGGTGGTGACCCGCATGCCCCTGTACAGATCTCTGGGGACCCGGCGCCACCGACGGGTTCGAGGAAAGTTGTCATCATGAGGGCTGCCATTAGGATCCTGACAATTTTGTCATTCCTGGTAATTGCCATTTTGTTCCCTGAGTTTGACAGGATCATGGCGTTCATGGGTAAGTTGATGTTACGGGATATTAAATTGACATGACTACTATTGCTAACGAGGACACTGGAACCACCCACTATAGGCAGCGCTCTTTGCTTTAGCATCTGCGTGACGTGAGTAACCCTACCGGGAACCATATACCTTGGCTACCAAAGCATTTCCATTGTGTCAAGAGAATTACCAACTAACATGATCTGCAGTCTTCCCATCGCTTTCTACCTAAAGCTGTTTGCCTCCGAGATAAGCGCAAGGGAAAAGGTCATAGCGTGGGTCATCATGTTAACGTCGTGTGTCATGTCCCTCGTGGGCACCGTTTGGGCATTCCTTCCCAAGAGCCTCATCAGCTCCGCGTAAGGGGAGGATTGTTGACGCTTGGATGTCATTCATATCCGGCAAAATCCTGCTGAGACGGGATGTCCGTGTTTGTAAAGTTGTTTAAATGCCAGCATGTTGCAACGGCAGTTATTTGCAAGGGAGGAAAAGAAAAGTTTGTTTTTTTATTGTCATGGAGACTAAAATATAGTCTGGCTCAAGTATTAATCGGTGGGTAATGGCTGGTGTCTGGGGATTTTCTGGCCTTGAACATCCAAGGATCATACTGTGTTCAACATTTACATCATTTGGTATATACGTCCTTATTTGAAATGGCAATAGTATCAAAGATGATACCAGCTAGGGTCTCTCGGACCTGGACCGTGAGGGATTTAGTAAAACGACTGGGAACAAAGTCGTTTATTTTCTGAACTATGTCGTCACCGATGGAATCACGTGGTCAAAGGGGACATACCCAACGGAATAGACAACTCCGATTTCTGGTCTATAGTATTGTATTGACACGGGAAGGGCCAAGTCTGGGTGTGTGCCGGAAGCTTCCATCATTTCATCCGTCCCCGGGTTTCCATGTGTAACATACTATGCATACTTTCTTTGAGCGCTAGACATCGGATGGCAGAAAAAAGGGAAAGCGAATGGTTGGCTTGAGGTTGGTTCCTCTAATACCCTCCTTCTCCTTTCTCTCATGTGGTACGTGGGGGGAAGAACGGAGGAGTGGTCTGGATGAACTGCAGCTGAACGGGGGGGTTGATGGGACATGCCACCAATCTCGAGGGGGAAACTTGGATACGATTATACTACTGTTATTAGTGCCGGCGCTTCGATTGGCCGAACCACCGATCAGGATCAACGCCAACAGCTGCAGGGTGCTAGAGATGATGCAAGGCTAGAGTTTTTTTTTTTTATCCCACTCCTGTCCCTTTTTTCTCCTTTTTTTTTTCCCTTTCAGTGTACTATGGCAAAAAAAAAAAATGGGTTCCGGCACCACCGGCCCCCAAAAAAGATATGCTTGTCAAGCTCGTGTTCAGCCTGTGTGTTCGTTTAAACCTCCACCCTCATCGGTCAGCACGCTAATGGAGCGCTTACCGCCGCCGGTTCGTTCATCCATAACACAGCAGGTAGGTACAGAAAAAAAAATATTGATGCATCCAATGCCTACAGTCAGTTATCCCTTGCATGAAGAATTTTCTCGCATACCTACGTACCTACCTAGTCCTCATGAGGGAGAATATGGAAGCGAACTTGCCTCGGCGCGGGGTCTTTTTTTGATTTTTGTTGAACTACCCTTTTGAGAGCTGTGATTGGATAAATTGGCATATAGCACAGTACGCACCGGGGGGTCATGATGCATCGTGTGTTTCCTTTTGCTTCTTGTTTATTATTTTTGCAGTCCTTTATCCTTTTTTTCCCCCCATTTCTGCAAACCAGAATCACCTACGTTCCCTTCAGCCCCGGGATGCGGGACCTATATGTCGTCGGCATTTCACAGCAGGAAAGTGGTGAAACCCTTTCAAGTATCACAAAGGTCTCCATGACGAGTCGTGACTCTAACTTGAAAATGATTGGGAGAGATAAAGGAAGGGCAGAAAAGGAGGATGTACTCTTCCTTTTTTCCCGGTTGACGATATCCTGTCTGAACATGGTGCCACCCCCATATCGTAGTATCGGCGGGCGACACTTGCTCCCCCCGCTCATCCGCTCCGGGGGCATTCCCCGGGGAGGGTCTCGAGGGACCATTATGCTACTCTAGCCTAGAGTACTTTGAAAACCAATGATGTTTTACCCCCTTTGTTTATATCTGTTTCTTTTTCTTTCCTATTCGCTATATGGCACAAGGTGGGGTTTGTTGGTTGCCGGTACCGAAATAAATTTGTGCGGTGGCGGTTTTTTCTTTTTCTTTTTTTTTAGGAACACAAAACAGTTCCCCTAAACAAAAATGCATTGAATTGTCCCAGATTGACTACGTCCGAACGGCAACCTCCGACCATAGCCCCGAGGAGTCCCGATGCCGGGACCGTTTTCTACAAGTTAGTCAAAAACGAAGGGGAGAATGTGCAGGGAAATGACCTGCATACTTTTTTTTTTTTATCTTCCCTTCCTTGCCATGCATGGCGGCTATCCCTAATGACGATATCTCCAAAAAGTCACTATCTACATCTGTGACTGGTGATTGGACGATGCCACACGGAGGGGACTAAAGTAAGAGTGTTACATGCATGTCAACACCCTGATAATTACGAGGTCGGAAAAAAAATAAGAAAATAATGGTAACGCTCCGCTTTCAAGTGGAGGGTGCAAGCTGCAAGATGCACCAGAGCCTTGGTTCATTGTAAACTCGTGAGGCAAAACTCCCAATATTCCCAACAAGCAGCAAGATAGGTAGAAACTACTATTTACAGTTAAGCACTATGTATAATGATATAACCCACTGGTCCAGAGCCAATGCTACATCCGAACCCTCCATTTATCTTCTATGGTTTGCCCGTTTTCCTTTCATTTCTTGGTTTGGGAGACCGATCGACCAAGAAAGAGAGAGAGAGAAAAAAAAGGAAGGAGGCCCAGAGAGACATCGGCGGTGAGGCCGGCGGGACGCCAAACCATTGGTGCCATGTCTAGACCAGTTTACCATCCTTTCTTTTTTTTTTTTTTTTTTCAATTCCCACCTGACTAAAAAAAAATAAAGCTGGGAGCTTAGGCGAAGATCTAACTTTTTTGTGTGCCAAGGTACCAATTTTTTGCTACTTTACTTGCATACAGCACCTTATTCGTACCTTTTGCCTACCCGCCTGCCTGTCTGGCTTGTCTGGATTAGCGTTGCGTTCAGACGCAGAAAAAAGATTGCAGCTGACGTCGCACGAGCAAAATAAGCACGGCCTCGAATCTCGTAAGTTATCATGTCGCTGAGAAAAAAAAAAAAAAAAAAAGATCAAGTGATAGGAGTTACAACTCCGGGGAAAAGGGATAGGATTGTAGATACGAAATCAAGTGCGGGTAAAATCCACAGGTTTTCATCGGGAAGATCTGAATACCGGAAACCAAAGTAATCCGACCACGGAGTAATGTAGATTTTGATCAATGGCTGTACTAATATTGCAGTAGTGCCGTAGAGATCATTCACACACAAAAACAAACATGCTCGCTAATTGGGCCACTGGCATGCAAAAAGGGAGCAAAACAAAGCACATGGTGTTACCTGACGACGCCATCGCATGCATGGCGGAACGGGAAAACGATGGCGTGCAAGGCATTGTAGGATTGGACGCCTCACCACTTCCACAGCATGCCAGCCGTACCAGGCTTGCAGGTTAAACCAGGCACCAATCCCTAGGAACAAAAGTTGCTTTTTTCTTTAGTACTTTTTTTTTTTTTTTTTTTTTTTTTTTTTTTTTTGGCAAACAAAAACGCGTCGCGTTCAAAGTACAGTAAGTCATGTACTAGGTCTAGACTGGATGGATGGGATGTACCTATTATTAATAGCACGGGCTTGTTTTCAGGAGGAATAGCTGTGTTTGTCTGTATCAAGGTTAAGGAGAGACTACGGAGTATCCGTAGGTAGGTAGGTATTGTAGGGTTGGTAGTTGGTAGGTAAAGTACCGATCAACCCGTTGAGCTGAGAAAGCAACCTTTCAGCTGCGGCTCCAAACCCCCCCAAATAAGATCGACAACAATCACAGCCAAAAGCAACATCAAGCGACCTAAAAGATGGTATGGTTAGGCATGGTTAAGCTTGTCGGCGTCGGCGGCTTTGTCCTACTCTACTTGTGACAAAAGTTGACAAGGTTGCTTCTTTGTTTTCCAATTCCTCGACGTGTAGGTACTACGTATACTCACTCCGTAATGTGGATGTGGATGTTGGGTTCCGCATAAACGTCTAATCCCAATCTGGGCCTGGGGCTAGGGAAATGGAAGATTCCATCAAAGGAGAGGGCGCTGGAGCCACAATCGAGAGATGATCTCCCCCCTCCCAAAGATGAATTGCTTAGTGGTATGGCATCATTTGGCGTGGTAATGAACCAAAACTAATATGCCAAGTCATAAATAAAAATGCAGAGAGATGAAAGCGTTTGCGTCAGAGGTCAGAGCCAACCTAGTGGTGGCATTTTTCTAAAAGCCCAAATTCAATATTTACGAGATGAATAACTAGAAAATTCAAGACATGCAGCGTGAAGGCAACAAAAGATCGGATGAAAGAGCAAGGATTAGGGCCTTACAGGTTGCAGACCCTTGATGGAGTCTAGTGGCCCACGTTCTTCTGTCGTGGTCCACGTCCTGGTAGGGTCCTTTTATTTTATTAGCATTTTTTTGTCTGTTTCTACCTATGGGCGGGCGGTTTTGTTTTCTCTTGTTATCTTTTCGGCTTTGGTGGCAATTTATCCCATCAAGGAAGAAGTCTGGTGCAAATTGCAATTTAATTAATAATGTACATCATCCCTTTCACCTCAAGTTGTTGACAAGCATCTCTGCCCAAGCCGGCTGATTAGGAAAAAGTTGGCATGTTGCAGGGCAGTGATCGGCTTTGTTGTTTTGAAGCGTCCCGTCCAAGTGATGATCGATGGATGGCACCTTACCAAACAGAGACCGTCTGATGCAGAGAATACGAATCATGTAATCGACTGGAACATCTGAGAGGACAAGGAAAAAAAAAAAGACACGAGCGAAACGGATGGAGCCAACCAAGTCACACATCCTCGACAAATGCCCGTCCAGTCTCCCAAATGTCCACACCTACTACCACTAAAAACAAACTCTCCGCTCCATTCAACGTCGTATGTAGATACTGAAGCTATTTAGGCGAGGTAGACCGTAGGACGGTGAATTTTTCGGCGGCTGAAGTAAGCGTTGCTGCTGTCATGCACCTTCAAAAAAATACCAACAAATACCTTATTGTAGTAAATACTACCTTGACACACTGGTTGGCTCACCGATCAATTGCTATCTTGGGCAGGCGGTAAGTTCGGGAAGCTGGTACGTGTTTGCATTTCCACCTCAAGAACAAGAAGTAAAGTAGAAAGAAAGCCTCTTTTCTTCTTGTTGCTTGTGTTTCTCATTCTTTGCGTTCCTACGGTAAATAGGTAAACCAGGAAGCATAAAATGCAATTGATTGCTTTGTACACGCGACGTATATTAACATGTAGGAAATTTGAAAATTATACCTATCTAATTTATATGCACCAAGCACCTAATTAATGTTAAGTAAGTTAATCCAGTGACAAAATATCGTTTACTGTATAGCACGGTACGTAAAATGCACATGCGTCACTTTCAAATCCCCGGTGGCTTGGCAAGCACCTAGGTAAGCGTGCTTCTTGTCAAACGGCACGGACTCAGGGGCAGAATGGCATGGAGCCTCACGTCGTTGAACCGTCCCTGCCGACCTAGCGGGAAAAAAACGCTCGCCGGACGATTACAGCTCCACAACTAAAAATTTCAGGTGAATGGTCTGGTTTTCAATAGCCTGAGAAGTTTGTACGAGTTGTTACGTAGAATTCGGGACTTGGAATGCTTGATCAGCGTAGCATTTGGTCAAAGACTTTGTCAAGCAAGAGAATAAGTTTCCAAAATCCTCTACATGGCGCGTTCGAAAAACAAAAAAAACAAACAAATATGCAATCTATCCGGCAGCTTTCTCCATCACTCCTTTTTCTTCTGCTCCGTGTACTGCACTCCCCCCCACTATCCCTGCACATCACTCAGTTTTGCCTTATTACTACGTGTGTACGGTACCACGTAAGGTGGTTGGCTTTTCTGTTTGTGTATTGTTTGGATTTCAATGCATGACCCGCCGGGAGGTGGGCAGGCTACCCTCGAGTTTGTTCGGGGTGCAGCGGAGCGAAATCGCGACAACGTGAATCTCCTTGGTCCAATCATAGGCCAGCTCAGGTCCTGGGGAAACGAACGTGGTGGACATTTGCTTGATAATGCGAGATGGGGTGGGGAATTCCAACAGAGGGGCGTAGTGAGGCGATGTGTTTTGGGAGTACTTTTGGTATGGCTGAGACGTTCATATCCGGTACAGGTACCAGTCAAACCATGGTCCGGGCTACCTGAGCGTTAGTCCACCCAAGGAACAAGATGCCATTTTCAAAATAATCGATGTTCCACCCAAGTGTGGTGCCAACAAGGGGGAGCCCTCCAAGTAACCCCGGCTGGCCCCAATCCCGATCAGAGAGAAAGAGAGGGAAGACCAAAAAAACCAAAAAAAAAAAAAAAACTCTGTAGTCTGCCCGCCAACAGGCAGCGAACTGACCTGCAAGTGCGTGCGCTGATTGTTAGCGTCGCCCGCCGGCCGTCAAGCCCATCTGGGAGGGGTGTGCCCTGTAATTTATCGTGTTTCTGGGTGCAACGCGCGGGCTGGGATATTATTTTTCTCTGGGGCGGCTTTTCCTCCCTCCCGAGATTTCAAAGGTTGCGCCGTAGCATTCTTTGTACCGTACATCGCTGCAAGGAAACGAAAGAAAGAAAGAGACAGACAGCGAAAAGAGAGGGGAAAAGGCCCGAGGGAGACAAGACCCTGGCCAATCAAGCAATTACTCGCCCCAGTACAACTGTGGGTATTCCCAAGCAAAGTTGAACCCTTCCGTGGCAGAATTTCCGTTTGGTGAGAACATCACCTTCTGGAGCTTTTCATCTCAACTTCCGCTTCCAGCAATTTGACCGGCTTCCTGGTGTCTCCTTTCCTTTCTGCCCCTCTCCTCATCCTTCCACTGCCCTTGCCCCTATTCCCGTCTCTTCCTTCCTGCCCATCGTTCACGCTTTTTTTTATTCTATTTTTATTTTTATTTTGGCAAATCGACAATTGGATTTCAGCATCATACGTTAGTTGCTTTCAGTGTCTGTTTTGTTGTCTTTCGTTTTTTTACCGCTCCGTTCCTTGAGTGTCTTGCTGTCTTTTGGTTTTTTTTTTGTTTTCTTTTTTTTCCCTGCCTCTTTTATCTGGTCTCTTTTCTTCCCCTTTGGGCCTCTTTGATGGTTGGTGGTCCGCAGGCCGCCCGACGTGCATTTCTAGGTACACTTTCCGTGCCGTGTTTCTGTCTCGGGACATTCAATCTACTGTCCGATCCGATCAAAAGTCCTCTCTGCCTACTCCGTCCGAATCCATCTCGACATCTTGCCACCACAGGCTCTGCAGCAGCATCTTTGCGTACTGTAACGTACCTGCGCTCGTCCCGAGTTCGTCGTTCTTATCTGTTTTCACCATCGAAGATCGAATCAGAATCCCACGCGTCCCGAGCCTCTTTTCACTACTGCCTCCCGTAGCGTGGCAATATCGAACTACGATTCCAGGAAGGAAACAAAAGTCGGCGTAGCAACAGACGGCTTCACATGGGTCAACGTTCACGGTAAAAGTGAGCAGCTCCCTGGACACCAAACACTCGTTAATTTCATCTTCCCCAGCTGGCCGCAGGCGTCCCTTTTACGTTTTTCTCGTTTTAAACATTCATTTCTCGCTTTGAATTTGAAGACCCGCTATTTTGTATGCTGAGGGCTACTGCATCATAACATCGCCTAACTGCCTGCGTTTTTCTTTGCCTGGCCGGTCAACTTTGTTTTAAATCACCTTGCTTGTTTGTTTCCCCGGCGAGAGAATCCCTGACGACTTCATCATTGGCTTTTTATAATTGGCAAGTTAAACCCGGCTGGAGGCGTCAGAGAGCCTATTAATGTACTGCCCTGACTCGCAAATCTTGTCCTGGCACATCGCCTACGTCTTGTCAATACTCAAAAGCCTGTCCGTGACTCTCCTGCTAACCAAGTTTCGTGGTGCCAACAGCCTTGCGTTCCCTGAATTCCCGATTCTCTTCCACTCGAAGGGAAACTCGCCGCTCGTTTCTACTTATCAAATCCCGATTTATACAAACCGGGTAACCTCTGTCTTTGCCTACAATACTCTGCGTTCAACCAGGCACTTGTGTGTCCCGCTATGGCTGCCTTGGTGCAATCATATCCTCAGCAGTCCGGATCTATCACGATGCTTCACACACGCCCTGGTTCGGCGTCAGCGATACAAGGACAGAACCAACCGTATGGAGGGAATCAGCCGCAACGAAACAGCTACTATGGAGGGTCAGGTGGCCAAGCAGTCTATCGGATGAATCCTGGGCCGACACAGCCGTATGCGTTCACCAACACCCCGACGCTGCACTCTAATAACCAGTGGCAACATCCTGCAGCATACAGGACCGCTTCCTCTCCCGCGGTCCCTACAATGCGGGCGTTCAGCGGCTCTGGTTCTCAACAACGTGGTCGGTATCCTGGTAGTGTGTCAATGACCAACCTACCCAGCAGTTCTTATGTCGAATATGGCGCTGGCTCAAGAGATGATTCCAGCCTGCCTGCTGTCGGCGGTCGAAGGCATCCTTCGGCTCCAAGACCTCAATCGGCTCATCTTATCGGCGCTACGACAGCGACTGCAACCCAGGTGACCTTTACACAGGCGACTCCGGTCCGACTGTCCCCCGAACGTTATAGGAGGCCGACCCCCCGAATTGTGGACGTTCCTGCCGGAGCTGCAGGTCGACAACAACTACCTCCTCCACAGTTTGGCGACCCGAGGCTTGCTGTCCCAAGGAGCAGAACGCCGTCGAACACCAACAGACCGAACAGTTTCTATAACTCGACGACGGCTGCCTCGACAGATGACTTCCAGCTGTATCGCCAGCAGCTTCCGGACGAGCAAAAGCGTCTCAGACGCCGCAGCATGCCTGCATTGGACTCGGCCGAATACCGTCGACCCTTTACCCCACAAGGTGCCGGTCAGTCGGGAGAAACGACTGGGCAGAAGGGTGGTGATATTTTCCAGTCACAGAGCCGTTTGGCTCCTCCATATGGCGGCAAAGCCAACAGCGCCAGTCTGCCTTCGAGCAATGGCAGTAGCGAAAGCTTGACATCAAACCGTAGCAATTCTTCCCATCCGTCGGTGAGTTGTGCCGTCCCATCAAAGCCTTGATCTCCCATGCTTGGCACCCGTCGCTCCTTCATTACATTTATCCTTGCCACATTTCATGCATTGTCCAATGAAACATGGGGGCTGTCAAAAGACCTCAGCAGTGTGCCATTCGCTAACAAAACGCTCGCCTTCCTCATCTGTCAGTCAGCCAACCGCAACCCCGGCACCCCCACAGCCAACCCCGCCGGGTCTAACACCTCTGCCGCCGATCAATCAGCCAACTCGGATTCCCTTAGGGTTGTCGCCATCCCCCCTCGAGGTTCTTCATCCGATGCATCAAAGACGGTCAATAATCCGTCTCCGTTGTCCAAGCCGGTGACGATGGATTCAGAGTCGGACGCTGCCGCCATCGATGCGAAGGGCGATGCTTCGATCCGACCGGTTTCCAAAAACGAGTCGCCCGCTCAGGCTCAGACGGGCGATAGCCCGGCAGTTCAGAGATTGGCCGCCATTAGCAAGAATACGGGGAAATCCAAAAGCAAAACATCGCGCCTCCGACGCGCATTCTCGTTTGGCAGCGCTGCCGACTTCAAGAAGGCCGCCGATGAACACGAAGCCAACCAGGCTGCCCAGACTAGTACTCCTCCAACAAAACTACAGAAGGAACCTCCATCAAATCCCGTGTACGATGCCGAACAGGCCAGGATTGCTCAGCAGCAAGAGGAGGCGGGTATCGGAAACAACATCTATGCAGGTGCCAAAATCTTTTCCAGCTCGACCGACAACCTTTCAATCTCTTCCACGGCGTCATCAGCTTCGATTATGATCCGCAAGATGGGACGCGGAATGAAAAAGGGAGGCCGCTCTCTTGTAGGACTTTTCCGACCCAAGTCTATCATTGGCGCACCCATGACGGACTCGAGGGTTCCTGAAGCTAGCCAAGCCGAGGTCTCGATGATCACTGCAGAGGCAGAGAGGGAGAAGGTCAATGTGACGGCCAATCCCCGCGACCAGGCCGGTGGAGGCGTTGGTTTCCCACGATTAGAGCGAAATTCAATTGATGCATCCAAAGTTGACGGGCTGACACCTGACCATCTTGGTGTTTCGATTGGCGACCAGCCTAGCTCGCGCAGGAGCATCATCGGCGGCGATAAGGAGCGTGCCGAGGCGCTCGCAGCTGTGCGCACTAAGGGAATTCTCAAACGTAAGCCATTTGATTCAGATACTTACAAGCTTTGCACATTGTTGCTAACAATCATGATTCGACAGGCCGAGGCTCTCCCAGTCCGCCCCGGGGTAATGGTTTGCCTGGTGTCCCGCCGATGAGCGACTCGCCAAACTCCAGCGCACCGAGCACGCCTAATGACGATGTACAAGCACACAAGCGGGCGGGGTCGGTAGCGATCGGAAGCGAAGATTATTTCATGACTGCACTGCGGCTCCGCCAGGACACTAAGAGTGCTCCAGTGACTCCTCAAGGTGCCACACCCACTAGCACGTTGAGGAGAAACGCAACTTTCAGCCCGCGCATCGTATTTTACGACACATGGCCACCTCAAGAGTACGACCGCCGCGGAGAGATTGCTACATGCAATCGCCTCACGCCTATGCTGGCTCAACAAATTAAGGAGGAGCTTAACTCCTTCAAGATGGTAAGAAATTTTCAAGCTATTGAACAAAAGATCAAGACTTGGAACAATTTACTAACCATTCATCAACTTTTAGGAGATGGAGGTTCATGAGAACTCAAAGATCTACACGCACTTCTTCTGATGATACACTCCTCGGAGATACGATGACACATTAACGTGGCAGCCTATTTTCGTTTCGCGCGGGGGAATAGTTCTTTTTATGGCGTCCCCTGTGTTGTATTTGCACATGTTACATTTTCATGGCGTTTACTTTCTGGACAGCATAGTATGGTGTCAGGGCGTCTTTTCTTTGTCGAGGTAATCTGTCTCACCACCTGAGGTGTCGAGTTGGCTTCAGACAGCCACACAGCTGAGGCTGGGCAGATATTGCCCCCGCTACGTATAGTCGACAGACAACCTGGCAGGTGATGAGAGTTTGGAGGAAAGCTCGAGGGCTCTTGCGATGCCCCTGGATGAGCACCAATGGGGTGAGTGACGTTGGCACTTCGGCAAGGAACTCCCTTATCGTGGTGGGCAACAGCGGGGGCGGTCCTCTGTTTGTCATACATTGCTGGTTCAAGGACAGCATTTTCGGTGGCTTGTTAAAATTCTGGGCATAGTTTGGTCTTTTGTTTTTCAATTTCCTATTATCTTTGTTCATACTTATTTCTCGAGTGGCAGTCTCGGATTCCTTTTGCTTTTTGCAAGCATCCTAATTTTTCATTCTGTTTTTCCGTACATCGGTGCAGCAAGCGAGCGCATTGGGGGTTTAGAAGAGTCATGTGTGTGTGTGTGTGTGTGTGTGTGTGTGTGTGTGTGTGTGTGTTTGTTCGTGGCCATCAAGCAATTCGGAAATCAACTCCAATATTCTTCGAAGGATTCTCAGTAGCTGTTTTGCGATTTTGTTTATCCTTGTTATCTCTTTTGTTTCCAGTTTCTTGCATCGTTTGTATTGCGAGCAAGCCCACAATTCCAGAAAGAGAAACGATTTTTTTTTATTCCTTTCCTTTTAAATATAGTCTAGCGATGGAGACGACTAAAATAGACCAGATTGTTTGCGATGAAGGCTCCGGTCTACTCACAAATTGGTGATCTACTGTGCAGGAGGATACTACCAACCTCCTAACCTTGTACGATGATTTGCATACCCCAATTGTGTGATAAGCGCTACACTACAGGGATATTGGGTAAAGTATCCACCAAAGTCAGAAAAATTGCGCAAGGGTTGCCAAGCCTCAGATTATCTGGGTTCCTTGTGTTGCCCGGGCGGCGATGTCATCAATTTTGATAAGACGGACCGGGAATGACACTGGGGCTATCGCGTAATCTTCTCCCGACATTCCCCACCCCCTACTCTTTTTTCCCAACCGAGGTAGGATCGGACTGTCAGGACTGAATCGAAAGAAGCCTGCCATCCAGTTTTGCCAATATCAATTACTTGGGTTGTTGCTTACAAGATTCAGAAGGGTTTAGGGTGGACTGGCCTCCTTTATGCGCGAGTTTAGCCAGTCGACATCGGACCGCTGTAGCCGCAAGCAAGGTACGGGGCTGATCTTTTTCTTTGTCTACCTTACTTGCCTGGGGAGTTGAATTTACCCACAGGGACGCCGCCTGCATGAGCAGATCTAATAAGAATGAAACACAGATCTTCTAGCCAGGACCTTGAACCGAGGTGAAATCCGATGCTTCGTAGTTGGTTTTGCGACCCTTGCCCGGATTATACCGTAGATGGGATATCGCTTCTAGATATATTCGGCATTTTGAGCTGTCCTATTACGTCATTTCACAGCTGCGACCCATTGGAGTTGTTCTCTTAATTAGAACTGAGTTGGTTTGGTTCATGTCGTTACACCAACGCCCCACGTTCAAAGGAAGAAGCCAATGAAAAATGACTCGGCTCATGCAGCCTTGTAACTTGGCATCTAAACTTCTTGTACAATCTTTTGTGTTATTTTTTTTTTTTTTTTTTTTTTTTTTTTTTTTTTTTTTTTTTTTTTTTTTTTTTTTTTTTTTTTGGTTCATAATTCCTTTTTTCTTTCGCATGCGGCTGAAACCCCACCAGCGCACGGCTACATCACACCTTACCTCTCTCTACCTGGCTTGCCCAGACCAGGTACCTTCATCCTGGTATATTTGAATATCGTATGTAAATTTTCAGCCTCGTTCCATAAAACAAAGACTCGTCATGCATATGGAATACCACTCAAAAGCCTGATTTAAATATTCGGAACCCTGACCGTCAAAGTGGCGCAGCTACTCTTCCGCCTTGCGGTCCGGCGCTGTCCGGCCCCGAGATTTTTGTTTTTGACCAGGAAAATGAGCACAACAGCTGCCGTCACCAGTATGGCCGGGTCCGAGTCCAATGGCGCGAGCCCCGGGTTCAAGCCAAAGCTTCACGGTCGCGCATTTTATGAGAGCATCGGAAGCCCCAAGTTTGTCGTGGCACCTATGGTGGATCAGTCCGAATTCGTAAGTTGAACTTGGTGGTCCGGGAAGCTTAGCAAGACAAAGCGGATGGCATGCTTGCCTTGCTCATGTACTCCAGTCTCACTTTTTTCTGACTGTTTCTACTGTTCTAGGCTTGGCGAATGCTCACCCGCTCCTTCATGCCAGAGTCGCAACGATCCACGGTCTTGGGATACACCCCTATGTTCCACGCCCGCCTATTCGGCGAGAACCCTTCCTACCGAGACTCCCACTTCCAACCGATGCGTAAAGATCCCACCTCACCAGACGATCAGCCAACCCCATGGCTTGACGGCAACCCCGCCATAGACCGACCCCTATTCGTACAATTTTGCGCAAACGACCCGTCCGCGCTGCTGGAAGCGGCCAAGCATGTTGCCCCGTACTGCGATGCCGTCGATCTCAACCTGGGATGTCCACAAGGAATCGCAAGGAAGGGCCACTACGGCGCTTTTCTTCAGGAAGATCAGGAACTGATACACAAGCTGATCCGGCAGCTGCACGACGGGCTGTCTATTCCCGTAACGGCAAAGATTCGCATCCTCGACACCCCAGAGGCGACGCTGGCCTATGCGCGCAATGTGCTCGACGCCGGGGCCAGCATTCTCACGGTCCACGGGCGCAGGAGGGAGCAAAAGGGCCACCTGACGGGCGTGGCGGACTGGAGCGCCATCCGCCACCTGCGCGAGAATCTCCCACCCGAGACGGTCATCTTTGCCAACGGCAACATCCTGCAGCGCGGCGATCTGGAGCGGTGTCTCGAGGCCACGGGTGCCGACGCCGTCATGTCGGCCGAGGGCAACTTGAGCGACCCGACGCTCTTCGCACCCGAGCCACCGGTCGGGGAGGAAGGGAGGGAGTACTGGCGCGGCAGGGATGGCCTCGGCGGTTTCCGCGTGGATGCCGTGATGCGCCGTTACCTGGACATCCTGCATAGATACGTCGAGGACAAGGAGCCGCCAGCGCGCAGGCCATTGTTCATCGTGGGCGAGGACGAGACGTGGATCAGCCAGCCCTTGGAGACACAAGCGGCCCCGCAGGCCGCCAGCCAGGGAGGCGAGACGGAAGAAGCCCCTGTGGATGCGGAAGAAGACGAAGACGGTCAGCCGGCTCGCAAGAAGCGGAGGAAGAATCACAAGAAGAAGATGGGGGCGACCGAGACTGGGATTGGCAAGAAGGACAAGAATCCATCCCCCAACTACATCGCGGTCAAGGCGCACCTGTTCCACATGCTGCGTCACTTTATCACAAAGCACACGGACGTACGGGATGCGGTGGCTAGGAGTAGACTCGGCGAGGGCCACATCAACTACCTAGAGCGCATCCTGGACATGGTCGAACGCAAGGTGGCGCAGGGTATGATTGAGTACGAGCGCACCGAAGGCAGGAGCTTCGAGGACGAGCCCTTGACCAGGATAGCGATCAAACCACAACCTCAGGTGGAGACCAAGGACTCGGGCGTCGATTCTACCGCCCCTGCAGAGGCCGCCAACGGCCAATCGGGAAAACCGGCGGCCGGCCATGCTGTCGACCCCGAGGACGATCCGGAAAGCTCCTTCGCAACGGTCAAGAAGTGCAGGCGTCCCTGGTGGGTCGTCCAGCCGATCGTGCGGCCGCTGCCGTTGGAGGCGGCGGCCAAGGGCGCCGTCACTATGAAGAAGACGAAAGAGAACAAAGCCGGCAGCAATGGCAAGCAGGAAGATGTGACTCGGAAAAGACCACACCCTGCCACCGAGAGCACAGTTGAGGCTTTGGATAAAGAGACCACCTTCCCTACTAGTGATTTGGTTTCAGGATAGAGTAGTGGGAAGACACAACGTCAAGCTTTCACCAAAAGAGTGAATATATATAACTCGGCTCCAAAAAATTACATTAAAAGTTAATACTATATGCATTGCGTCCCCATTACGATGTTCATATCCAACCAAATCGCCGTGTATATCGATCGTCACTCGTCGAAGAGGGTTTTGAGAACAGCCAAGCCATCGTAGTGTTTGACGCGAGGAGAGCGTTTCAAGGTTTATCATGTTTCTTTTTTCTTCCCTTCCAGACCAAGGCTCACCACAACCCAGTCCAGGTTATTCCTCACCAAAGAGCGAGGCCCGATCCCGCCACAAGGGCTGCCAATCCAGGCAGCACCAAGTTCCCCCTCACTGCGCTGGCGGCTCCGGTCGAGGCCGGAGACGAGGCGCTCGTGGTAGCAGCACCGGCCGGAGCGGACGTGCCGGTCGTCTGGGCGGCCGCCGTGCCTGATGACGAAGAAGTGCTAGTAGAGCTGCCCGTCGGAGCAGCCGTGGACGAGGCCGACGAGGAAGATGATGACGATGACGATGACGATGACGACACCTTGAGGCTCACACCGCACATCTTCTCTACATCGGCCACGCTGGGCTTGTCAAACGGTCTGTTGTGCTCAAACGGCCCGCAGGACTCCCATATCCTCTCGATGTGGTCTTTATATTCCGGACAAAAATAAGTTGGAAGAGTGTTAGCAGAGTCCAATACATTTTTTTGGGTCATCCACCCGGGGTAGTGTACCCCCTTTTTGTTCCCCGGGGTGGGGGGGGGAGAGAGTCGATTGAGGACAAAACTTACCGAGGACATGTTGTGTCGCGACCTCGTTGATGTTTGAGCACTCCTTGGCCTCGCAGCAATACATGTCGTTGCGCATCTTCTCCTGGTTGCAGTGGCATGCCGGATCGTTTGTGCACGAGCCGGGCACGAAGCTCTTGTAGAAGCACTTGTTCTGTTTGCAAAGGTGGAAAAAGGGTTGTTTTAGTTGGAAAGTTTGTATAGAATGCTTTTTGTGATTCTAGAGATTTAGGGAGGAGGATTTTTGTTTTACTTACGACGCAGGTGGTGACGACGTTGTCCTTGTCCAGCTCCTCCTGGGTCTTTTGCGCTGCCGTCATGGCCACGACGCTGCCCAGCAGGGCGATTGCGTATGTGGAAGTTCGCACCATCTTTTGCAACTTTTTTTTTTTTTTGATATCTCTAATTTGATTTCTTTTGAGAACCTGCAATGGGGATATATTTGCAAAAGAACGTTGGAGCTGATTCAAATGAATTATATATAAAAAGAAAAAAAAAAGCTTTGTATAAGGCTAGCAAAACGTACTACAGACTGTCGATCAGGGGTGAAAGGGAACAGAGGCTTGAAGAAGACTGAGAACTAACTAAATCGCTCCTGCTTTATATCCTCCCTACCTTTTCCAGTAATACGATGGGTGAGATTTTCCACGAATTTTTTTTTTTTTTTGTTACTTTCACCTCCCTTGTATCTTGGCATTTGTGGATTCTCTCAGATCTGCTTCTATTCGCCTTTTCGCTGCAGCCTGAACACAGTGAGACAAATCTCGTATCCGTCGCGGCGGTTCTTTGCTGTGCCGCTTTGTTGAAATAAACACAAGCCCCCTGCCAAGCAACGGCGCGTTTCCAAATGAGGAAAATCTGTCAGCCTTTTATTTCTCTCACCGTGTTCTCGATCCATCGTTTTTGCCCATAAAAAAAAACAATGACAGATATAAACGTGGGGTTGTAGAGGACCCTGCATTTACAGAACAGGGACTCATTCATATCGTCGTACGAAGGAACTACTTGCAGTCACATTTGATTTGCTTCCGGGCGCGAAAGGGTACCTTTTGAATTTTTGAGCAGACGGGTTTACTGAGGATGAGGATGCCAGCAAGGAGGAACAAGATAAAGGGCATCTTTTTGCATGGTTGCGTCCGTCACAGGCATGTCGGCGATCACGACCCCATTCTAATTGTGGCTTGTTCGAGACAGCCAAGAACTTAGATTTAGAACATTGCAATACATGTTCTCATATTAGTTTATATCTATCTATATACTATATATATATACGAAATGCTTGACGGTCCTCGTGCGTCTAAAGCCATGAAAAAAACAACAGTTCATCTTTACTTTTAATCATCAAATTCAAGTCAGAACAATCGACCCCGCTTCCTAAAACATTGAGGCTGCCAGTGTAGCCAAGGCCACAGAGATCGGGATCCAGGCGGCCACCTTGAGAGTTCCGGCGCCACCATCGGCCACAATGGCTGCCATACCCCTTTGGCTGGTCTCGTCAATACTGCAGACCGTCCTGCACTTCCCGTCGCTTAGCCCCTCGGTAGACTCCGAGTCCATGGGGCCACCAGAGTTACCATTATCACTTCCTCTTCCGTTGTTACTCGTATGGTCCCGTGGTCGCATTCTGCTGCTAGTCCCGGCGCTGGTCTGGTTGAAGACCATCTCGAGCCATTTGATCTGCATGCGAGCCTCTTTGCCAACGTCCATCAGGCCGGTCCAATCACCACCGTCGCTCCATGAGTTAAGATTGATGCGGCTAGCATCGCGAGGCGTTTGAAACGAGATTGAGGCAACCTGCCGTTCGTCGACATACCAAGTTGTCCTGTATGGTGTCCAATCGAGCCTGTGGACCGACCACTGAGTCCAGTCCACAGGAGCTGAGGCGTTGACGTTGGATTCCGGGATGGCCTGGGTGTCGTTTCCAACCTTGACATAGGACGGCTGGTTGGTGTACATGATCTTGTCTGTGGGGTCCTTGGTCAAGATCTCAATGTCGGCCTCCTGGACGTCTGCATAGTCCTTGGCGCTGCGGTAGGTGAAGATGGCTGTGCACGCACCCGGGGCTCCCGTGGTGCGAGCCAACATGCGCATCGACACAAACCTGTATCGATTCGAGTTGGATTCAATTTCCGACGCCGACTGGAAGTCCTCGTTACGAGCTGTGCGCATTGTCAAGTACGTATCGCTATCAGCATCCGTGTCGTTGTTCTTCTCGATGAAGAGGTTTGTTGGAGAGTTGACCATCAGAATCGCAGCATCTCCTCCCACAGATGCGCTGTTGTTCCAAGTCATGATCGACCAGTCGTCGGTGAAGGTCGATGTGTTAAAGTATCCGCTCGTTATTGAAGCGTTGGAAGCCGCCTGAGCGGAGCTGCTTGGAACGTCAGGTATTCCGGATCCGACATATTGCGACAGAGATCGGAAGTCATAGAAGCGGTGGCTGGTATAAAAAGCTGAATTGCTGCCGTTGGTGAGGTAACACCCACACTTGGAGTAGTTCACCAAGGGCAGGTTGGAGGCAACAGCACCGTGGATGGAAGAGAGTAGCAGGAGAATGCTCGAGGCAGAGCCTGTGACTGTTCGCAAATTCATGGTAGGTAATATCTCAAGCAGGTTCGCTATGCGTGCGATGAGCTTGAGAAGATGCTGATCTATGTGGAGGTTAAGGGAATATACCAAGATTATATGTAAAAAAATATGAACAGATTTCTGGTAGAGCCTGCTACTAACAGATGCTGAAGAATAGAAAGAGGGGCAGACTAGAGAAAAAAAAAAGGGGGTAGGTGAGAAGATAGAGAGGCTGGCAAAAATTGACGTCGGTCGGTGACGAATACCATCACGAGGGTTGGAGGGAGTACAACAAATACCTCCGAGGGTTATATATCGCCGAGAGAGTTTGACCTAGCCCGCCGACGGAATGGGCAATAGTCTGGGCGTGTTAGGTTAGCAACATCTCTGGCCTTTTCGCCCTACACGAGGCCCTCCAAATGCGCTCATCGAAGCTCCAGATCGATCAAAGCTCCAAAGGGAGGCAACGCCTAGACCAAGATGTTTTCCGCGGGATTTAGCTAGTGGCAGCAAGCACAGCCCCTAACTTAAACAGTGCAGCACAAACGCCACCACCGCTGGCACAACACAACAACGCATTCCGTTGCCGCGCAGCTGAGCAATTTTGGGGTGGCCAGCCACTATCGCCCCTAGCCAACGGATGTGTTTACCCGGGTTGCTTGATAGGTAGAGGAAGAACAGACAAAGTTGCAACAAGCATCATGCGACTTTGATCACGGTAGATCGTATCGAGACCACTGCCAAGGTTTTTCTTTGTCTCTGTAAGGCTGGGATTTATCTCAGCGTAAAGAGTAAAACTTGTATCGAAACAAAATAGCACATCCATCTTGGACCTCCTGTTCCAGATCTGAATATCTAGGTTGCTTGGCAAAGAGGATCGAGAGGGAATTTACGAGAGAGAAAGAACATGGGATGTTATAGAGCTGGGCTGATAAATGCGTTCCTTTAATTTTGGTGCCGGGACTTTTGAGCATATTGGAAGGAATGAGAAGGAGATTCAGCAGTGAAATGTGACGTGATCGGTTTTTAATTTCGGGTGAGGCAGTAATTACTTCGTACCTGCCTTGCCTACCTAAACTTGCTACATTAGGTTAGGGTATTCGGTACCTTCCGCAAGCAAACTACTGTACTGTTTTTGTTGTATTTCGTTGGTAAATACCTGGACAAGTTGGGAGCAGGAAGGCACTGTCATGTGACTGGTCATCTCATAGACGAATCAGATCAACCGATGAAAGTGGGTACGACACTCCACCGGCCCGTCGAGTCGCTGATCGGCGCATGGGGTTCGTCGCCGTCTTCGATTCCTTTGCAACTCTTTGCGACCACAATCAATTCCTACCAACTCAACCCACAATCTCGTCATCGCCAAAGCATCCACCAATCCCTAACGCAAACTCTTAATCAAAGCGTGGGATCACATACATATAAACACGCGCAATATACACATACATAGCTATACTACTAGTATCGTAAGGCCCAGCCATGGTCGTGTCTCCAACAAGTTTCCATTTGAGTACACTTTTGGATCCTCCAGGACCCTCCATCTCTCTTTCAAGAGGGCTCACCGCGGATACTGAACAATGAATTAGTCTAGAGGCACCCGGAAGAATTGTTTTGTATTCATTGAGATCGATATGGCGACTACACCCGCACAATCTACCTCAGATACCGCCACAGGCACGGTCGCAACAGTCGATCAAGTTGGCATACCTCAGTCCGACCACGATGATCTTGGCAAGGGCGAGTCTGGGAACCAAACCAGTTTGTCACCACAAGGCTCTGAGAATGAGCGCTTGGATGACGCCAAGGAGCCTGCTGTCACAGAAACCGTGGATCCCTCTGGCTCTACCGATTCTACTGCAAAGGTCGATGCATCGTCTTCTTCCCCCGCCGCTCCGCCACACGACGAACCTGAATCAGACAGCACAGAGGCCAGCAAGGAGCCTACTGCGGAGGATGATGCCACTTCGTCACAACCTCCAGGCGACTCGCAACCGCAACCGCAGCCGCAACTACCCAATGAACCCCTCCCAGAAGCTGAAGACGATGGCTGGACCTATCAATGGGACCCAACGCACCAAGCATACTACTTCCTCAATCGATTTACTGGCCAAACCACCTGGGAAAATCCTCGTCAGACCGTAGCCGTAGCCTCTTCCTCGACTGCTGATACGACGCCAGCCCCTCCGCCCCTGCCTACTGTTGCCGGAGGGTACAACCCAGCCATACACGGAGACTATGACAACTGGGTTGCAGAACAAAAAAAGGCAGGCCAGCTGCCGGGGGATGACGATGCTGCCGAAAATGTGCACTTGTCTGATCCGGCAGCGGCAGCACTGTATGCTTCTGGCGCTCAGTTCAACCGCTTGACAGGCCAGTACCAACGACCAGACGTTGGTCCTGAGAATCACAGCGATGATGCCAAGTCACGGCGACAGATGAGTGCCTTTTTTGACGTTGATGCAGCGGCAAATTCACACGATGGCCGCAGCCTGAAGGCTGAAAGAGCTGGGAAGCGTCTGACTAAAGGCGAGCTGAAGCACTTCAAGGAGAAGAGGAAAGCCAGGAAAGAAGAGAAGCGGAGGGCTTGGTTGCGTGATTGAGATGATGTGGAAGAAGCTTGCCGCTATTACGGTCTCGCTTTGAACATGTTGAATCCGCTGAGCCTCAATTTTTGGCTACCCATTCTCGATCTAGGATAGAAATATTTGATAATTATATATCTGGGAGGGGAAGCTGAAAGACCCGCATCCCATAGGCCACAATAGAGTGCAATTCGAAAGCCTTCATGTGTTCAAGATACCTCCAGCGATCCAATGGCGTTCAGACTGGATGTGAACAACAATGATTCAAAGACATATGAGCATGAGTTTTTGGTGCAGCCTTGTGCCATGACTTTTGGTACTGATATAAACCCCTCAATATTAGAAACGCCATACTGACATGCCTCTATTCTGGACCATATATATATATATATATCATTCATCTTCGTCATCTTCATCAAATGCCATCTCGAGATGCACACTCTCATCATCACTGTCGCTGCCATCCCCGGCGGATGCTTTGACCTGCTCCTGCACTGGTATCGCGGCCTCGGGCTCCTTGCCCTTGTCCTGCCTCTTGGCGGGAATCTCGGACTCTACCTCAACGCTCTTGCGCTTGAGCACCAGAGGCACGAATGGCGCCTCGTTTGATTTCTTCTCGTCCACGGCCGGGCTGTCCACCTCCATCTCGATGCTCTGCAGATGTTGAGCAAACCCAACAGGCTCTGCGGCCGACGCCTCAATCTGCAATTGGTTCTGGACGGCCATGTCGTCATCGTCGTCGTTCACGACCGTCACCGTCGAGACCCTAGCCGGCGCCGCCTCGTCTTCATCTTCCACATCGCTCTCTGTTCCCCCTCCACGTCGCTCCTGCCCAGCCGCCAGCACGCTGCCAAAGTGGTGCGGCTTGGTGCGTAGGTTGCTCCTCAGCAGCTCCACGCCGGCGTCGTGCGGGTGCTGCCGGGCCAGGAACGGATACGTGTTTGCAAACAGCCGCCCGCTCCTGTCCATGTACGGGTGCAGCACGCCCGCGAGCATGGCCGCCTTGTCGCGCGAGAGGATCGCCGTGCGGTCCAGCAGCGCGCGGTCGGCCTTTTTGAGGTGGTGCTGCGGGAGGTGCGACAGCGCGGCCTCCAGCAGGGCCCGCGCCGCCGAGAGCAGGGGCTCGTCGACCGCGGCGCCTTGCCTTTGCTGTTGGGTCGCGGTGGAGTCCTTGTCCTTGTTGGGTAGGAAGAGGTCGGCGTTCGCCTGGATGCTCCCCTTGCCCGCGCCTGCCTTGGCGCCGTTGTTGCCGTTGCCCTGCCGGCTGTCCTCGATGGGCTTCTGTTCCGGCGCGAAACCGGCTGCGGCGAGCAGGTCGTGGCAGCAGCTCTGGATGACCGGGCCCAGGGTGTCGACGGAGATTTTGGGCAAGGATGGACCGCAGATGAGAAGAATCTCGCGGATCAGGGTAAATGTGACTTGACGGGTGGCAGAAAGCTTAGGGTTCAAGGCGTGGGCGCGCACGGCCTGGTCGAGTATCGAAGAGCTCAGGGGTATCGAGCTCTTTCCCAAACGCTGCACCAGTAGGAGCTGGAGCTGAAGCGCTGAAACGTGGAGATGTGGGAGCACACTCCAGAGTTCGTCGCGCTCCTCTCGCCCAATGCCAGGGTTCAGCTGCGTGCCGAGATCGCGCTCGTGGCTGCTGGGTGTCGGGGCATTCACCAGCAAAACCCTTGAAGTGAGGTCGGTGAGTGCAGCAACTGGCAGCACGACGGTGGACTTGGTAGGCGTCCGTATAGCCTCCGAGACTGAAGCCAAGAGACCTAGTAGCCTTTGTGCTCCACAACTCAGACCTGACCAGGTGGGTAGCTCTTCGGCCAACTTTCCGCCTCCTTCTGGCTCGCCATCCGTGGAGACGTTGCGCGACGAACGTCCCATCGATGGCTCCCAGGACTCATTCACGGCTCGGAAAACCTGGTCCGCCGTGGCGTGGGAGTCCTTGATCCATACCGCGAGAAGGTTGGCCCACTCCTCCGGGTGCGTGTTCTTGGGTGCTGTGTTGTGCAGAAGTACGGCGAGACGCCTCGAAGCCTGCTGCAGGCTTGAAGGTACCACCACCGGGTCCGAAGAGGTAGGGGCCAGGTACAGCCGAATGACAGACTTTATCTGTGAGTTGAAAGGGCGCAGAGTCGTTGGGTACAGAGGCACCAGGGCACCAAACGCGCTGATGATGGTTTCGACAAAATCCAGGGGCGCCTTGGGGGACTTTGATGTGGGCGATGACTTCAGTATCTGAAGACAGGCGTTTGCAAAGTTTGGAATTGTGGGCGTGGCGATTTCCCTGACCAGAGTCGGATACTCATGGAGAAGAGTGTATATCCTCACCAGAGTAACCACACACAGTTCTTTTGCAGACACAGGGTCCGGTTTCTAGACAGTCAAGTTAGCAAAGCAGATCCACACAAGGAAGAGAGGGCTTTTTTCCTTCCTCTTTTTTTTTTCTTTCACTTGCTCTACTCACCTGAAGCATAGACAATAATCCCCGAACCCAGGGCTCGGCAGCCCTCAAGCATTCCCATCCTCCAGCGTCCACAACCGACTTTACCAGAGCCATTCCAGCAAAACGACTCGCTGGCGTCTTGCCGTTCAACAGGGTGGTAATATGTGTCTTGAGCTTATGCACAAGCATCGCCGTCTCGTTCCCGCCATCCTTGGGTTTTTGCTCAACAGGCGCCGACAAGGCACGGCCAGAGTGGATGACATGCTGAACAAGACTGGGACAGACATTGAGGAGATCATCAGCGGGTGTTGATTTGAGCTTGCGACACACGACGCGAATGTCGGAATTGGCAGCCATGGCGCAACCTCTAGCTAAACAGAAAGCCACAGGGGCACAGGCTTATATTCCAAGGTTTGCGAGGCTGGGTGAGCTTGAGGAGAGACGATTAGGTGGTTTCCAAAGACAAGCATTTAAGTATGCCCCTATCAGAAGCCCAGCCGACTTTTTCTTTTCACTCTTTCTAAACGGGAAATTTATGATTTCCGTGTTGAGATTGGTACCAGTAAACATGAATTATGAAATAAATATGAAAATAAGAAAAAGAAAAAAAAGAAGAAGAAAAAAGTATCACCGCTCGAAATTTTGGCGTTGTCTCCACTCTATGTCCCTTGGCGATTGCTTGCGCAGCCCGCAGTTGAAGATCACCGCTGAGCACCTGCATGTGAGAGAAAATTCAGCGCCAATAACGAACAAACAGGGGTGGGGCCGGCACTGAAGGCTACTCACCCCTGGCCCGTAGAATTGAATTGATCCACCCTTTTACTCTGCCAACACAAGCACTGGTGGTATCCATTCTGCCAGGAACGCACATCACCTCCACCCCCCAGTCCCTGACAAGCCTGACTTGACCCTGGAGCATACAAGTCTTTTGAGGTACTTGCAAGCTAACAGCAGATCAATCCCCATCTACAAGCAACTGCTCAAATATTTACAAGGCTGTCAACCTTTCTAAACGTCATTCTGCAAGCACAAGCAACTTTGGTGCACCAGCGCGCCGTTATCCTTGTTGTCATTGCCATTATTTCGATTTTAGACATGCAGTAACAAACTACAAAAAAGGCTCTTTTTTTGTTCTTTTTCTCCCTTTTTCACCGACTTGCAACAGCTAAACTCCTCACGACACCCGTTGTGCCACGGGGGGAGACACGACGCCATGAGTGTAAGCCTCCCATTTGAATTGAATCATCTTTTTGGTGCCCTTTGAAACATCACGTCACACTGGTCAATGAACTAAACAATTGGTCAATCATAATTGTTTTACCGCCAATAGAAAGCCGCCCACTACATACAGCTTCTCGACGATGCTCGCTGCGACGGAGAATGGGAAGCTGTCCCAGAGCTTGTGCGCAAAGTTCGGAAGCATGCGCCGGACCGAAAATGTACCGCACCCTACCACTGCGATAATGTCCTGGTGCCTTTGCTGGACACAATTGGACTGATCCTTTCCCATCAACAACAGGCTTGACCCTGACCGCCGAGATCGAATGCGCCATCGAGAAGAACGCCCAGAAGCTTTCGCCCGGTGCTGAGCGGCCCGTCACCAAAGACGGAAGTGCCCCCACAGAAGGCAAGGAACTCGAGGTCTCTGGCGAATTGCCCCGGCTCCTGTCTGCCATCGACGCCGAGACATCTTTCCCCGAGGATAAGTACCAGGCAAACGTCTGCGTCGGATGGCTGCATTGGGTTGTTGGAGAGTACCACTTGGCAGCCGTCCGGTTGCCGAGAGCCTTTGACTCGGAGCAAATATCCGAGAGCCAGGCATCCGAGTGGACGAGGGTCTGCGCCCTCAAGTCGGCCTACCTGCGCGCCAACGTGCTAGCTCGAGCTGGCAATCGACTAGAGGCTCTGTTAGTCTTCAGAGATGGCCTCCCGTCGAGATCCACCGAGTGGACGAACCAAAAGTCCCGCAAACAGCTGCGTTACTGGTCCGAACTCTTCCTGACGGAATACTGCATGATGTTCAGCAGCTCGTTGGAGAAGGGGGAGACCACTCTGGATGACCCCAACAGCCTAGCGTGCTACCGCTCGTGGGCGAGGTATTGGGAGTCTGCCAAGGGTGTCCCTGTTGCTGGCGGATATGGTTTCCGAGGATCTATCCCCCGGCGCGTGATATGGGGTCAGTATCATTCTGCCTTGTCCGCTATAGTCGAGGAGGACCTGTCTTTCCCGACTGGCTTCATCGCCGCGCCCTCGTCGAACGACTCCTCCGCGAGGAGCCAGTTGAGGGCAGAGTTGAAGAACGTGGAAAAGATCCATGAGACGCTCCTACTCAACGAAACGGAATTCCCGAATGCCGAGGAAGAAAGGGAAGAGATCGAAGAATTCGTCCACCTGGCTTGCCAGAACTGGAGGGTACTCTGTGGACGTGGATGGCGGGAGCAGGATCTTGGTCCAGGTGGTAGAGAAGGACTCAGCCGTGGAGTCCTGGACATTCTTTACCGAGCTTCCACCAAGACGTACCACTCCACCTCGATCCTGCGCCATCTTTTTACCATCCACGTAGCTGTAGCAGAATTCGACCTGGCTTTCAAGGCATTTGACTCGTACTTGGAGCTTGTCAAGAAGGGCAAGGCTCGGGTGCAGAAGTCGGGTCATCCCGAGCCCAGTCTGGACGACGAGGCTACAGTTCTAGAAACTGTGTCTGCTGCCATCGCCATCCTGTGCAGGTATGGTCATCGCCAGGCGTCGGAAAAGGCGGTTGGTCTGGCCGCCGAGCTCGAGGAAATTCTCAACAAACTCCCAGCTCAGCCACAAGCCGAATCAGGAAATACACTTCGAGAGGATGAAAGTGCCTTTAGTGCAGCAGGGGAGACTGTGCCCCCGAGGATAATAGCCCTCGCTTGGCAGGCCATCGGTCTGGCGAATGCGCAATGGGCAAGGATGACCTTTGATTCAAAAAACAGGGGCGACATACATGCCAAGGCCATCAGGAGTCTCAAAAAGTCGCTATCTGGCGATCTTAAGAGGACGGGTGATGTGAGAGGCATCTTTGCCCTGGGTGTTTTACTTGCCGAACAGAGGGATCTTACACCAGCGATAGAGCTTACCAAACAGGCTCTCCTTCTCGGCAAGACGTCTCCCGGCACCCAAAACGATTTACACAATGGCTCCCACTGGAGAGAGCGGTCGCTCATTCCGGTATGGCATCTACTGTCGCTGCTTCTCAGTGCACGTCAGGACTTTGTCATGGCCGCTCGCGCATGCGAGGGTGCCTTTGAGCAGTTCAAGGATCCCTCTGTTCTCTTTGGAAGCGAGCAAGTCTTTAGGAGTGATCATCTCAACGAGGCCGAGCAAGGGGCGGGCTTGGTAGATGTGATGGATGATTTCGAGAAGGAGAGTATCCTCGAGGTAAAGATGACGCAACTTGCTTTGGTTGAGCTTCTTGAGGGCCCCAAAATTGCTGTCAATGCCAGCTTGGAACTTCTCAGCCTCTTCAACAGACTTTTTGGCACTGTCGAGGAGAAGAAGACGTCCCCGCCTAGGACAGAGCAAGTCCCCAAAAGCTCGGCAGGCACGATGAGAAGCATTAGGGGAAGCATATTCGGGAGAGACAAGGAGAGGACCGGCAGGCCATCTACGAGGCAACCATCGACACTCGAACCCATATCCTCGCGCCCGACGACAACTCACAGTATGGCGCCGACTATCCAGGTCACTCAGGAAGATGGCGAAGCAGGAGATGCCAACTATGCCAAGAAGGCGGCGACTGTGTCTGGTAGGAGTCAGTCCCACAGGCGTCAGAGCTTGCGCAAGAGAGACAGTACTCGAGGACGATCTGCAAGCGTTGGACCTGCCACGCAGCACCCTACCGTGGTGGACGGGGAGAGCTATTTCACTCCGGTCAGCGAGATGGGACCATCTGCCGACTTCTTTGCTTCGGTTCCGAAAAGGCCGTCGTCGTCTGCAGGCGCCCCCGTTGCGCTGACACGGACATTTTCACAGGCCGAGTCCTTCGCCTCATCTTCCAGGGGCAGGACATCTGCGGCAGACTTCTCGGAAGTGTCGAGGGGCGCGATTGAGTTCAGCCCCTTGCTCTTGCCATTGATTCAGTTCCCCAAGTCGAACGAGCAGCGAAGAAGAAGCACAATTTTGATCAAGGTCTGGCTGATGATTGCGGGATTCTATCGCCGCGCGGCACTCTACGACGATGCTAAAGCCGCCATCGCCGAGGCCCAGAGACTTCTTCAGACTTTGGAGGCTGTCGTTGCCAAGGAGGAGACGGTTGCTTTTGGGGATTCAGGTTGGGCAAACAGTAAGAGTATTGACGAATTGTGGGGAGACGTCTGGGCTGAGGTGAGTTTTTTTTTTTTTTTTATTGTTGCGTGATGGCAGGTGGAATTTAATGTGCTGAATACCAACTAAACCTTGTTTCGACCTAGATGGGCAACCTATCGGTAGCGAGAGATGTTCCATACTCGGCCCGGTCCGAGTTTGAGTCGGCCTTGACACACTGCCCGGCTCATCCTGCCGCGACTATCGGCCTATCCAACATTCTTCTCGATCTGTACAGCGAGAAACTCCCGCCTCCACCGACAATCCCTGGCTTGCAGTTCAATGACCACAACCTGATCTTGGGCACCAAGTCGGCGCAGGATCTCCCCATTTTCGGCGTGGAGCAGAAGCCCAAACCGCAGGAGCAGCCGAGTCTCCCCAAGGAACCGCTTGGTCTGAGGACGACTGTGACGCCAACCAAGTCCCAGCCCCGGCAGCAAAGACCTATAATCAAAAATGCGGGTGCCGTCGAGTCGGATTCCGCGGGTGTAAAGGACTCGGAGTCGGAGCTGCAAGCGCCGTACAAGGCACTGTCCCTGCCTATCGTCGACCGATTGGCGGCGCGAGATCGGGCTCATGGGCTGTTGACGGGCCTGACGAAACTGGGTTCGGCGTGGAACATGTCGGAGGCGTGGTTTGCTCTCGCGAGGGCGCACGAGGAGAGCGGGCAGGTCGAGAAGGCGAGGGAGGTGCTTTGGTGGTGTGTCGAGTTGGAGGAGAGTATCGGTGTCAGAGAGTGGAGATGTCTAGGGAATGGGGGTTATATACTGTAGCCAGGGTGCTGAAGAGGCGTTGATGTTGAGATTTCTGGCATTTGAGGAGTTGCAAGGATTCAGAGCCTAACATGCCCTTTTGAACCAATGGAGAAGACAGTTAGTTGAAGCTGCTGCTGAATTTATCAGCATAATAATGTATTGCCTGGGATGGCAAGCGGGGAGGCGGATGCAATCATATGTATATATCAATTAGCTACTTATGGAGACGCGAGAATCTTTGCTACGGCTGCGTACAAACTTGGTGGTGGAAATGTTTCCTTTCTCGGGGGTATAACATGAAGTACAAGGTCAGCAAGCGACGCGTGCCCTGGCATGATATAGTTCCCGGCAGTACACTCCCCCCCCCCCCTTTTCCCATATCTAGTTGGTCCAGCCTATACATAGGGTAAATCAGCATGTTTTGACTCCCACCCAGCGGGGCTATAACTCATCTCAACCAGGTATTTTAGATACAATTCTTTGGTTATCAATATTGAAGAGCGTTTATTACCAAGTCCGGGAACAACGGCTGCTAGTATCTATGTTGTAACAATCCCCTTCTAGATAGCGAACCCTGAGTCTTGGAAAATATATACAAAAAAAAAAAAAGAAAAACTGGTTACAAGTCGTATGCATGCAACTCCAAAAACAAATCTTCTTCCACCATTTCCTCATGGAAGATGCGGAAACCTTGGAATTTATACTTTCGACTTTCCGGCACTATGCTGCGTCTGTAACATTCATCGTTCACCTTGACGATAATCTCGCGGCCAGGATTGTAATTACTTGTAAACGTGTGTTCGCCGCCTTTGAAGATACGGTACCAAGGGTCGGTAAGTCCACCTTCTACTTTTCGAACGAGACAACCAATGACAGGTGGCAGTGTAGGTTGTGCTAGCATCGGTGTGGCCATGCTGGCGCTGAGGAGTGACGCAAGGATGAGTATGAATTGCATGACGGCTGGCGGGATGGAAGTAAAGTTGGTAAAGAGTAATAGTAATAGTAAAGAAACAGAGAAATAAGCAAGTATAAACTATAAAAGTCAAAGTGGCTACTCGGATCTTGATGAAAACATAGAATAGGGGTTGAATAACGCGGAAACGAAATACTTCTTATATATTTCTCAAGATATATATACCAGAGCCTCTCGACTAAAAATAGTAGAAACAATGCCGAAGAAATATGAAAAAACAAGCCGATGAACATGAACCTCGAATGGATACGATATGACTGTCTGTTGTTTGCCTTGGCTCGGCTTTATTTCATTTCATTTTATTTTTTTTCCTCAATAAAGAAGATGATGCTGCTACTTTTAGGATTAGAGTTAAATCTAATATCTAATACGTCATCAACAACTGTTGGCGCATTCGTGCTGGTTGTACATTATCACGTTGGCTGGTCATGGTTTGACTGCTCTATACCTCGTACTCATACTCTGGTTCAACAATAACTCTACGTAATAACTAGACTGGGTTTAAAGAGCTACATTTATCGTTTGTTCAGCCGAAATCAAATCCTACCCTCAAGTCAAATCCGGTACAACTACTTCGAATTTTAACGCGCCTTATAGCCATATAAGGCCGTCTCGCTCCCGCGCCCACCAGGAATAACCTCTGCTTGGGGAAGTGTACTTTTGGCGTCAACTGGATTACTTTCCACGGCTCTATCGATTTCGTGTTCCAATTTTTGTCAATTATTCTATAAACCCAGAATTCAAATCTCTTCTCATCAAAGGGCGTTATATCCCTCTTGTGGCACGTGTCGTCCACCTTGACGGTGATCTCGTGTTTCCATAACGTCGTGAACGTGTGTTTTCCGCCTTTTGGGAATGCGCACCCGCGGATCGGTGAACCACTTTTCTACCATCCGAACTGCACAACCAAGAATTGGCCTGGTTTCTTCCTCGTGGTTCGTGCTGCCACCAGGGGATGCCAACACTGCTGTGGCCGACATGATGACTCAAGTGAAGAAAAACAGGGATTTTCATGATTGCGACTGGTGAAATTTTTGTCCAAATAGCTGATTAGTTTTTAAAGTGTCTTTTTCTTTCCTTTTTTTTTCTTTTCTATTTTGTTCAATAAAACGAAACTGGTTGCAACTTATCAAATACAACCAAACCACAAAGGTGAATGATATTTTTGAAGATATAAAAAATATTGGAAACCAGATACGTGTATATGTACCAGCGTATCTTACAGAAAACATCGGATAAATAATCAACACGAAAAAAGAAAGAAAGAAAGTTGTACGAGCGTGCCTAGCAATGGTGTTGCCCACAATTAAAGTCAGCTTTAATTGAGAAACAATGGCTCCTTCCAGCTTCTAAATATAAAACGGGATACCTAGCAAAAATAAAAAAAATAAAAATTGAGATCAACACCAGCATTATACCAGTTGAATTCCCTCTTCGAGCAAACCACCATTCTCACACGACACGACAAAGTAAACTTGAAACTTTCTTTATTTTTTATTTATTTTTTAATTCATCATTCAAAATGCCACCCGCATCATCAATCGAGCTCACCCTTGTGCTCGCCGCAACGCGGGACATGGGCATCGGCCGCGCTGGGACTCTACCATGGACGGGCCTGAAGAAAGAGATGGCATATTTTGCCCGTGTTACCAAGCGTCTCCCTGCGACAGATGTAGGCATTTAAAAAAAAAAATCTCCCCTCCTTCCCTTCCTCAAGCATTACAGAACTATATCAATCCCATCCTCCCCCCCCACCCTGTGCCCAATAATAGATTTCGCAAAATCAAAATAAAGATTGAGAAAAAAGAATGATAATAATAATGGGGATTGCAAGGATAAGCCAGCGTCGGCACTCAACGCCGTCATAATGGGCCGCAAGACGTGGGACAGCATCCCGCCCAAGTTCCGCCCGCTCAAGGGCCGACTGAACGTCGTGCTGAGCCGATCGTTTCCGGAGCTCAAGGCCCCGCCGCCGTCACCGGCCGTCTCAACGACTGATGCGGGTGCTACTGCTGTTTCTACTGTGGAATCGCCGGCAGCCATAAACGACAGGGAGCCCATCCACGCGCGGTCGCTGCCCGAGGCGCTGGCCTACCTCGCCCAGCTCAGAGAGCAGCACGAGGCCTTGGGCAAGGTGTTCGTCGTTGGCGGGGCGCAGATCTACGACGCCGCCCTGGGCCTGCCCGAGACGCGTCGGGTGCTCTTCACGAGCGTCATGTCTGATTTCGAGTGCGATGCGTCGGTGGCGCTGCGGCTGGACGAGGGGTCCGGTTGGAGGAGGGCGTCCAAGGAGGAGCACGATGCCTGGGTAGGCGAGGAGGTCCCGGCGGGCGTGCAGGAGGAGAATGGGACGCAGTATGAGTTTCAGATGTGGGAGAGGTTGGATTGATTGGATTTTTGTGCATGATATAGCTCTCAAAAAGAGGTTGAGCCAACCCACCCATTGGAAAGTTTTTATTTTTTCTTTTGATACATAGCCTTGACATTGACCCATTTCTTAACGGTGAGGTCATGATAAACCGACAAAGCCCCCCCAAAAGGTACAAATACTGTTACAGCTAGATAAATATACACAGCACCCCATTCGAATGTGCTGGAAGATTGTGGGAATACATTATGATCAGATCATGTCTATGACCTCAAAGTCAACCCCCAAACACGCATACGACAACGAAACACGTATAAGCTAAACCTTGTTCGCCGTGCCCGTGGCATCGGCTGGGATCTGCGTCTCCCCAGCCTTGGGCAAGACTCCGACGAGCTCCCTGGCCGGGACGTCGACAAACTGCAACTCGCCCTTGATGTCGGTGCAGAACGCCTTATGCATCCCGAGGAGGGCGTCCTCGTCCTTGAGTTGATCCAGCCTCCTGAGTGAGGCGCGCATGTAGCTGACGACGGCGGCGACCTTTCTGACGTCGACGTCGGCGTCGCCCTTGAACAGGTTCCTCCACACGGCTGCGCCCAGGACGGCGTCGCCGCGGACGATGCCCTCGTCGTAGGCAAGCATGAGGCCGCGCCAGGCGACGAAGAGATCCTTGAGGTGGTGCTGGCGGAGCGACCGGGAGCTCATGCCGTGGTGCACGTCCATGCGCTCCTCGGCCTCGTAGAAGAAGGCGTCGACCAGGGACTTTTGCGAGCCCTCAAAGGCGTCCTGTGGCAGGCAGCGGTAGCGGACGACGGCGAGGTACATGTGCATCATGGTGACCTGGGCCCACGTGCTGAACGTCGGAGGGAGACCGAGCTCTGTTTCGTTGTCGAAAAAAAAAGTCAAGTCTGGTTAGCTTGAAAGCTGTGTGTTTCGGAACGGAATATTTTGTGATCATTGTTTCGTGTCAAGACGAACCTGTATGCCAAGGGGAGGACCCCTCGCCAATCTCCTCCCCATCCTCAGCCTTCTTCACGAGACCCTTCTTGCGTTGATTAGGGTCTATCTTGTACGGCGCCTGCTTGGATAGGGACTTGTACAGGGTATTTGCGTAGTTGTAGACTCGATATGTTTGGTTGTATACGCCGGGAACTCGTTTGATAAGTTTGTAGAGGAGGCCGGGGCTGTCGTCTCGACATGGGTTTGTGGTATGAAGCGACCTTTGCTGTTGGTGCTGCGTCGATCGGCTTGATCTTGTCTTCGCTTTCCAGGCTCCTGATGTTGCTGTTATTGCTGTGCTGCTGGACCTGGATTGTAAGACTTGTCGCTGGACTTGTCGCCCGAGCTTTGGCGGAACTGCCTCCAAGCAGGCTCGACACGTCTGGAGAGGAAGCATGTTGGGAGTCCTGAGTTATAGCTCAAGGTTATCGAGGGTTGTTGATTCAGTTTGGCAGTTTGGAGCTCGTCTGCTTGACATCATGAAATCGCGATAAAAAAATACAAGTGGGTCCATGCATTTTATTCTATTCTAGTCTAGTCGCGAGGTTGTAATGGCGTTTTAGTGCAGAGATTACCCTAACCCTCGATTGATCTATCGTCCTAGCAAAGTTATTACCTAAGTTGCGTAGGCACCTAGGTAGTTAGGTACATGCTTGAAGCAAGTATCCAAATATGGGATGTGCTTGTTAAAATTTATAAGTACCTAGGTTAGTATTATTACAACATATTATACAATTTCTTGACTCCTGTTAAATCCTCCCTCGAATTCCCCTGTCAAATTTGGAGAATACCAGGGAAGCATTCGTGCCACCAAATCCAAAGCTGTTTGATACTGCAACGTTGACAGTCCTCTCCTGCGCTTGATTTGCCACGAAATTGAAGTTGGGTCCGACCCCTGGATTCATGAGATTCCTTGTTGGCGGTACTCGGTTCTGCAAAAAGAAGTCAGCCAGAGTTTCTCGCAAATGTCTCCAATATCGCAAAGGTAACAAAGTAAAGACGTAAATAGCATGTTGCTCACCTCAGCAACTGCCAGTGCCGTGAAAACGGCCTCGATTGCACCAGCCGCACCCAGCAAGTGGCCGGTCGACCCTTTGGTGCTGCTCACAGTAACTTGTTCCTCTCTTTCAAGCCCCTCCTCGCCTAGCATAAGAGATCGAATGGCAAGGGCCTCGGCCGCATCCCCTGACCGAGTACCGGTAGCGTGGGCGTTGATGTAGTCGACTTCAGCCGGTTTGACCGCAGCATGCTTCAAAGCCCTCTTCATGGCCGTCAGAGCACCCGATCCGTCTTCCCTCGGCGCCGTCATGTGGTGCGCATCTCCACTGCATCCATATCCTCTCAGCTCGGCCAGGATCCGCGCGCCCCTGCGCAGAGCATGTTCCAGCTCCTCGAGCACTACGACAGCTGCACCCTCGGCAATCACGAAGCCGTCCCGGCTCTCGTCGAATGGCCTGCAGCTGACGGTGGGGTTGTCATTGAAAGCAGTCGACAACGATCGGGACCTCGCGAAGCCGGCAAAGGTCAGCGGGTGGATGCACGACTCGGAGCCCCCCGCAACCATAACGTCGGCGTCTCCGAATGCGATAAAGCGTGCCGCGTCACCAATCGAGTGCGCACCTGTCGTGCATGCAGTCGTCGCGGCATGGTTCGGGCCACGAAACCCATGGCGCATCGCGATGTGACCGGCCGCCAGGTTGATGAGAATTTTGGGGGCGAACAGGGGTGACACTTTTTTGTAACCCTACATTCCGGAACAATCGAGTTTTCTTAGCTTCTGTGCCTCTCTACGGAGCGGTTTCTGGCATATGTGCGTGTGTGCGTGCGTGCGTGCGTCATAAATGGGCTGGCTGTAATCTCACATATTTATAATGGGCCAGTGCTGTGTTGTAGATTTCCTCAAGGTTGCCAATACCACTTCCCAAACAAACTCCAGTCGCCTCCAGATCATGAGGCGTCTCCGGCTTCCACCGGGCATCCTCAAGAGCCATGTCAGCCGAGGCCACGGCATATTGGGCGAACCTAGACATACGTCGCTGGTCCGTGGCGTCGAGCCAGTCCGAGGGACGCCACAACCCCGATGGCTTGCCGGCATCTACGTCGCCTGCACCTCCATGTGGTGTTGGTGCATTCGCATTTGCATCTGCAGCTGCAGCTGCAGCAGTTGGCACCAGGCCTGCAACGGTGCTGGGAAGCTCCTGCCACCTGTCAAGCGGCTCCAGGTGCGTGACGCTCGTGATGCCAGAAGCCCCGGCGAGTAACCGCTGCCAAGAGCGCTGGGCTCCCACGCCCAAGGGCGTGACGGCGCCTATGCCCGTGACGACGACTCGCCTCAGAGACATTTCCCAGACAGTAGCGTAACAAGGTTCGCTTGCCTCTCGTTCTCGAGATAAGCAAACCAAACGCCCAAATCGGGCAAGTAAGCTAAAGCTCCCACGGAGGGTACAAGCATCAAAACCAAACTATCGACTATAAACCGCGCGTCTAGATTAAAGCAACGTTGGCCTGCTGGTCCATGCCCATGATGGTCGTGCGTTTTGGATGTCTCTAGAGGCGTGCACTGACAGGGAATCCCTCAGTGATGAACTGCGTCGTGCATTAATCTCCCACACGTGCTCAAGCCAATTGAAATTCTCTAGTGCTGTCGGAGGAATCGGGTTGACTGTTGTTGAATTCTATCGTCAGACAATACAATCAACATTGGGTTCGTATCCAACGCTTTAATCCGCAAATTTGCTTCAGCCAAGTATGTTACAAAGTTAGTTTGTTGGTTAGGTACTTTGGTAGTCAAAGGATTGATTGAATTCGACAAGCTCTTCTGGAGGATGTGGAGCCATTGCTCTGAAGAGAGTTTTTTTGCCTTGTACTGCAATAGCCAATGGCCATCCATGTTCAATCAACTACCCCCTTGCAACCAAAATATCTTCTTACTTAAATTGCACAAATCACGTGCCCCAGTCGTTCATTTTCGGTTCTGACAAGAGCGGGCAGGCAGGGGCTCAAAAAAGGACAGAACTATTGAGGTTCGATTCGGGCTACGATACGACCCTGACTGAATAAACCTCCGGCTTTTGTTTGAATGGGAGAACAAAACCAAAATAAAGAGAAAATTAAATTTTTTTTTTTTTAAAAAAAATACAGCCACGTCGTTCAAAACCGGAATTCAACCCACACTTTACGTGGAACGCGACACGCCCAAACAAACTGGCGTAGATTATTTTCCGAATCCGGAGAATTAAGCCAAAGAAACATTGCCTTAGCACTGTTTCCGACTTTGACTTGATTTCTTTACGCTGGGTGTGCTGGTAATACCTAGGTGAGGTACCTACCTATGTAAGGTACTCGGCTTTCAACTCCAAGGTATGATAAGGTTGCCGTTCACCTTCGTTTATTCGCATTTTTTTTTGTCAATCTATCTTCTGACCCTCCCTACAACCCAAAGAACTTGAGACGACAGGAAGTAAGTGGCTTCATTCAACTGAAACCAAATATATTCTGTCCATTTTGTTTATTAAACAGCGCCAGGTTTTTTCTTACTTGGTACTTTGTAAACGCCGTCAACCTGTCTACGACGTGGTACCCCTCAGTAACCAGGATCGGTGAGTGTTGCGACGTCGAAAGTCATGTTCTGCCCAAGGAAGACCTCTCTTATCATGCATGGCATGATAATGGAGGCGATTATTATTATTATTATTTTTTTTTTTTTTTTTTTTTTTTTTTTTTTACCAAGCAACAAGATCAGCTTTTGCCCCTGTTCATCTTCCCCGCAAGGTCTTCGGCACATCTCAGCACTAGCCAGGGCTTGCGAACAGGTCGGAGCAATTTCGCTTGGACTCCGTGGAAGAACGGTTTACTAACAAGCCACTGGCCTTCATCCTGTCTACATGCAGCACCCCTCATCAAGTCAAACGTACAGATTCAGACAGGGCCAGGCGATCCAAGCAGATTCTTGAGCCAACAGTCTGCAGGGACGGTAACTTTCGCCTCACCTCTGTTTCGAAAATCTCAAAGTCCGCACGTATCTATTACTTGATAGTCCAGTCCAGCCAGTCCATATCATCATCCTCGTGGCGCTGGTCTATGCATACGCCTTGACAAACGTCTCCGTCTCGAGTCAAGTCAGCAACCAGCAGCAGCCATTGCTTGGGGGTTGCTGCCAAAGTGCTTCTGCACCCAAAGTTTGGACAAACTTTTTCGTCTCGTGTCCTTTGCAAGATAACGCGAGTGGTCTAGGTGCCTTGGTTGGTGCTTCTTTAGGCAATACCTACGGACGGTATCTACCTTTGCTGCTCCCCCTTGGTTTTGTACTGCACTTGCACTGCACACCTTGACAGCTCATAGAGGCCAGTTTTGCATGCGTATAGCGTCCAGAAGTCATTGAAACAAACTCGGGGAGAGCGCCGGCTGCCGTTCTGCCTAGGAGCTGTCAAATCTTCTGTGGCGAAACATCCTTCGCTCGCCGTATCACGGGCCGTTACTGCTTTTACCCCTTAAGCATCTTGCGTCCAGTCTTTTGCCTGGCAGGTTTGCGTACAAGGTGGGAACTGGGATACCCAATTTACAAGCACGCCATCTTGTCTTGTGACCGATCAATCGCATCCCACCCTCGGGCCAAGCGCTTCATTTTCATCCGTGGTTGAAGCACTTTGGCTCAAACTCTCACACAACTCGGTGCCCCTGATAACCGGGATCTGGGTTCTTGGGACTTGAGTTGGGTACCTACACACTTTAACAGGAAGACTTCGGATTAAGACAAACCCCACATATAGATAGTCTTCTGCACTTCCACGCGACGACCTGCATGGCATAATCTTTTTCTGCTGCTACACACATAGAACGATCACATCGCAAACCCCTTCTGCTGTTGAACGACTGGGAGTCCATCAAGTGTCTTTCTTTTCAGACAAAATGGCCCCGCCTTCATCGTCATCATCATCCTCAAAGGAGAAGTCGTCTGAGACGGCTACTCTAGTGGAGATGGTCGGCATAAAGAACAGAAGCGGTGATCGTAGCAGCAAAGATGAGCCAAAGGCGTCGGTGGAGGTCAGTGGGCGGGAGGTGCTCGGCGACACGGGGTCTTCTCGATATGAGGACGACGGCTCGGGAATCACCGAGCTCGGTCCAAATAAGAACCCCGTGGACGACATCAAAGAGCGCCTCTCTATGTGGGGTGAGTCCAGTTCCCGCACTCCTTATGGCGATGAGTATGAAGGAGATGAAGGATCAGAATACGAACTTCTCCTAGACCCGAATCTTCCCGACGAGTACAGCACGGTCAATTCAAACCGATCCGATCCCGAGAGGTCTTCGGCTGACAAGGAGGTCAGCATCGAAGAGGATTCGCCCTACCCGGAGGTGCGGGCGGCGGTTCGAAACTATGATGAAGATTTGCCTTGCAACACTGTTCGCGCCTGGACCATAGGCCTATTCCTAGTCGTCATCGGAGCCTCGATGAACACGCTCTTCTCTCTCCGATCCCCCTCCATCAGCCTTAGCTCTCTAATCGCCCAGATTATCGCCTGGCCTCTTGGTCACGGCTGGGCAAAGGTGATGCCCAAACGCAAGTTCAGCTTCTTCGGCATTCCCTGGTCCCTCAACCCCGGGCCCTTCAACATCAAGGAGCACACCATCATTGTGGTCATGGCCGGAGTATCATTCAGTGTTGCCTACGCCACAGACATCATTCTTGCCCAGGTCGTCTTCTACAAGCAAGACTTTGGTATCCCGTGGCAGCTCATGCTCATGATATCAACCCAATCTTTGGGCTACGGAATTGCCGGTATGATGCGAAAATTTCTGGTTTATCCTGCCTCCATGATTTGGCCCGCGAACCTGGTCGGTGTGACCTTGATGAACGCCATGTACGAGAAGCCGCCGCCCAACGACCCGACCATCATCGGCGGTTCCATGCCACGCTACCGGTGGTTCGGCATCATAACTCTATGTTCCTTTGTCTACTACTTCATCCCTGGATTCTTGGCTCAGTTCCTGAGCATATTCGCCTTTGCCACCTGGATAGCTCCCCAGAACCCCGTTGTCAACCAGCTCTTTGGAGGTTTGACGGGTTTATCGTTAATTCCCATCACCTTTGACTGGTCTCAAATCGTTGGTTTCGTGGGCTCACCCATGATCCCACCCTGGTGAGTAGTTTTTTGCCACCACTGAAGGACACCCCCCCCCTTGTCATTTTCATCGTTCATCACATCTGAGTGACAGATGCCCAAGTCGCCTTGAGTCTCCTGACTAGCTTTTCAGAAAGAAGATAACAAATATACTTATTGACTGACCATCTGTCTCCTACAGGTACGCTATCGCAAACACTCTCATCGGTGTCGTTATTTTCTTTATCATCCTCACGTCTGGTCTGCACTACACGAACACATGGTATGCCGACTTCTTGCCAATAAGTGACTCTAGCACCTACGACAACACCGGATCGCCATACAATGTCACCCGCGTTATCACCAAGGAATTTACCCTCAATGAGGAGGCATACAAGGCGTATTCACCGCTGTTCCTGAGCACCACCTTTGCTCTCACGTACGGACTCTCCTTCGCAGCCATTGCATCCCTGATTGTCTACACTTATTTGCATCACCGCAAGACAATCTGGCTGCAGTACAAGAACGCAACCAATGAGGCCGAGGATATCCACATGAAGTTGATGCGGAAGTATGTCGAGGCTCCAACGTGGTGGTACATGGTACTGTTTGTTATTGTAAGTTTCTGTCATGTTGTGTCTCCCATCTATTACTGTTTTTATGTTCTGAATATGCTGACAAAAATCGGCCTCTCAGATGTTGGTTATAGGCTTTATCACGGTACTCGCGTACCCGACAAATATGTCCTGGTGGTCCTTTTTACTTGCCGTCGCAATATCTTTTGCGTTTTCGCTTCCCATCGGCATCATCCAAGCTGTTACGAATAATCAGATCGGTCTTAACGTGTTGACTGAGTTCGTATACGGTTACATCCAGCCCGGTCGCCCCTTGGCCCTCATGATGTAAGTCTACTACTACTAGTTGAACTAACCCCCTTGGCTTTGCAGAGAAAGATCACCCACTAACATGCATCCCGTGGGGAACTTTCAGTTTCAAGACCTTTGGTTACATTACCATGTCACAAGCTTTGGGTTTCGTCGGAGATCTCAAATTCGGTCATTACATGAAGATTCCTCCACGTACAATGTTCATGTGTCAGGTTGTGGCCACAACCTTTTCATGCTTCATCCAGATTGCAGTCCTCAACTTTGCCTTGAATCACATAGACGGCATCTGCACTTCGACTCAAGCCGAACGCTTTACTTGCCCAGGCGGGAAAGTCTTTTTCTCAGGTACATTTCCGCAACACGTTTTCGTTTTTTTTTTTTTTTCACGCCTAGATATTTTACTTTTACTGACTTTCACCAAAACTCTTCTTCAGCATCCGTCATTTGGGGCCTTATCGGTCCGGCCCGCATGTTCTCGCCCGGACAGATCTACTCCAGCCTGATGATCTTCTTTGGTATCGGCGCCGTCGTCCCAATCCTAATCTACGTTTACGTCCGCAAGTTCCCCAAGTCCCCGGCGAGGTTCCTCATGTCGCCGCTCATCTTTGGCGGCAGTGCGGCCATCCCGCCCGCCAGTCCCCTCAACTACCTCACATGGGGCATCGTCGGCTTCATCTTCCAGTACCTCATCAAGAAGAGGCATTTCAACTGGTGGAGCAGACTCAACTTCCTCACCAGCTCGGCACTGGACCTCGGCCTGGGCCTCGCCACCCTCGTCATCTTCTTTGCCTTTACGCTCAACAACATCAGCCCGCCAAAGTGGTGGGGCAACGACGTCGTCCAGACCACGATGGATTACACCGACACTGCTGTGAGGAAACACGTGGCCGAGGGGCAGATCTTTGGACCAAGGAATTGGTAAACCAGATCAGATTAGAGACTACGATGAGAAATTTGAAAAGAAAAAAAACTTGGCCTTGTCTTTTTTTGTTTGTTTCTCTGCACATACGGTTTTTAATCCTATTGTCCTCCATTTATGTGTTTGAGGATCTATATCATCAATCTCGAAATAGAACATATATACAAACGTTGGTTCGTGAGAAAAAAAAAAAAAAAAAATAGCTGTCATGCATGTTCGTATTCCCTCCCGGTAAATTTGCCCACCCCTTTGAGAAGCATTATGCTTAATCCAGAAATAGTGACGTTTGCGCGCGCTCAATGTGCTTTGGGTTGCTCGTCGTCTCGTCTCTTGGATCGCAGGAAGGGGGTTCCGCTTCCCCGACCACGTCAGCATTTGGCATAGATGTGAAACATTGCGTAGTACAGAACAAGCAGATGAATTGTTATGAACCCACACTACCAAACAACAAATCGCATTGCTTCGGATAAGTAGTAATTAGGCAAAAAAAAAAAAAAAAAAAAAAAAAAAAAAAAAAAAAAGGAACAAAACTGGTGCTCAGAGGCACGAGGTGGGATCATTCCTCGGCCAGGTCTACGAAGAGATGGCTACAGCATGGCCGAGTTGTTAGATTGTAAAAATCAAACCTGGTCCTCAACTTAGTTGCCCTTCGCCTTGGATGACTGACTTGGACAGACACGTGTATCAAGTCAGCAAAGTCAATACAATTATCGTCGCCAGGTTGGGTTGCCAATAACAATACCATCAAGGCAAAAATACCAAAGTGAACAATATGAAGACCATGTATGGTTATCATCAATGCATGGGTCATGCGTTTGGTTAGTAACAATTAAAAAAACATCAAGTCACCGAGGCTGTCTACAACGAAGAGCTTTGTTTGTCACTAAGATTCATTCCATACGCGGTTCATGAATATTTAAAAAGTCCTTGTCAACAAAAAGCCGGCAACTTCATATTTTCTAGCTGAAAAAAAAAAAAAAAAACTGTCCGCCGATGTCATCAACAGGCACTTGGGCCAAGTTTTCAATATAACCAGGTAACAAGCCGAACAAGGAGAGGAGTATCTCGAAACAAGAACAAGCCCAAAAATCTTGTATCAAATAAATCAAATCACCGCTTCCCATACCAAACGCCTATACGCTATGCTGAACAATGCAGATTGACAAAAAAATAAATAAAACAACCGAATCGAAAGTGAAATGAGTAAAAGTCATACGGAGGAGTGTGAGAGGAGCGGATAAGTGGTTCAGTTCCAAACATGTTCAAAAGGGATGTAGAAGAGAGAATTGTAACATGTGTTTTGGGTTGTAAGGTATGATTAGATCATCCGAGTGTGCGCCCGGCGTGAATAGGTTGAACAACCCGAGGCGCTGTCGGATCCTGGCGCATCGCAGGACTCGGTGCCCCGAATTGAACATCTTGAAAGTGTGATTGGAGGTGTCGTGATGCGTCCCAGCCCTCCTCGCTCAGTACGCTCAGGTAACCCTGGCCGACCTTGTCACGTAGCTCCTCGATTTTACGCCGATAGACTTCGCCGCCTGCATCCCAGTCAACGGGAGGCGAGGCTTCCCACGACGGTTCGGGCTCGTGTGAGGCGACGACGACGGGTTGCTTCGCGGCATCCGTCTTGACGATATCGGTATTGATACGTGGTACCTCTTGGGCGGTGGCTGGTATTTTATTGATCGAGACAGGCGCACTCAGTTGCGGCGACTGTGAATCCGCAGTCTGCGAAATGCGGTAGTGGTCCTCTTTGTATACACTCCGACCCTGGGGATTCTTCACTGGCTGGGCTGTAACCTCTGTGGGCTGTCCGTTCGCAACCAAAGATTCCTTTGTGGCCAAGTCTACAATGCGCCTTTTCGGGGCTCGTCTGCGGCGCGTTGAGTTTGTGTTGATTTCGCTGGCCGTTGCCTTGGGCCGTGGTCGCTCTTTACGCAGTACGGCGGCCTCCTTCGGGGTCTCATAGATGATAGCCGGCTTCAAGACATCGACTGCGGGCATTTCAGAGGCGCGGGGCTTGACAACAGGAACGGCAGGCGGAAGAGGAACCCGATCAACCAGCTGCTTCTTCTCTGCGTAGGTCGGCCCTGTAGAGTCGATAGTGATGTCCTCTGTATAGCCTGGGGTTTGGCGGAATAGGTTGAAGATAGTGACGCGGTAGTCCTTGTGGGTTCGAGTGAATGGGTTTCCTTCGACATAGACCTCCCGCAAGTCGGGGATGTTGGTCAGCCGAGCGAGTTCCATGGGGTCGGTCAGCTTGTTGTCTCTGAGGTCCAATCTCTCCAAAGGATAGAGCTTTTCAATCGCAGCGATTGACTGAAGCCTGTTGGCGCGAAGGTTGAGAGCAGTGATGGCCGGCAAAGGATTCCTTAAAAGCGAGTGCAGCGAGTCTATCATGCAATGAGATAGGTTGAGAGCTCGTAATGCCGTCAGAGTGGCTAAACTGTCGGGTATCTGGGTGAAAAGGTTGGCTGACAGGTCGAGCGAGTGAAGTGTGTTGGATAGGGGGGCTAGGCTGGTGGCAGAGATGGAAGTGAGGGAATTGTCGGCGAGGCTCAGATGCTTCAAAAATCTCCATTTTGATGCTGGTAAAATCCCCACAGACAGCAGGTTCGAGGTGCTCCCTCCTCGGTGATGGCCATGCCATGAGTCCGAGAGACTTGAGTGGGAACTTCCAGAGCCCGAACGACGGATTTTGTGGGAAGTGCGGACGTGAGAGGTTGAGTTCCTGGAGCTGTTGGGCCTCCGTGGCGAGTGGCTTCTCGGCCGTGATGATTTTGATGGCGACGTGGAAGGTTCACCACTGTCAGCTCTGACGAGTGAAGGCCGTCTGCTGTCGTCTGATGTATCGTCTTTGCCACCCATGCTTGCCTCGCTGTTCAGAGAGCCGATTTGGAGGTCTCCGGTAGAATACCTTGGCTGAGGGGAGCCAGGCGCCGAAGTAGAATTATGTGATTGTGATTCATTGTGTCCAGCGGTAGGGGTGCGTCGGGGGCTGGAAGCCCCAGCGCCCCAGGGCGTTGTGGGCGAGGCTTGCGTCTTCGAAGATCTCCTTCGACGCTTGTCCATGTCATCAAGGACAATGTCAATCAAGATGTCTGCTGGATCATCGATGCTTGCACGCTTGAGTGTCAGCGATCGTAACTGATCAGCCATCCTGTCCCAGCCAAAGAAGTGTCGAAAGTCCATATCGCAGACCTCAAGAGCCTGTACGTTCTTGAACACGTAAAGCGGAACGGCTGAGTCAAAGGGAAACTCTTCGTAACCCCTGATCAAACGTGCTCTCCAGTCAGGAGCAAGCTTCAAGCAAGGGATTTTGGTGAAAGCGGAGTACAAGTACTTCAAATCGGCCTGTATAGCAGCCTTTTGCCTTTCGGTACGGGCGGCGGAGACACTGCTGCCAATTCCAAAACTTGCCCACAAAGCCGACATGCCGGACATGACACTCCGGATGCTAGACACGGAGCGTATAGATCCCACATCAGACTCGCGGCTCTTAGTTCGCTGAGACTGGCTAAGAAACGAGACATAGTTGGCCGAAGAAGAATTGTCGTGAAGGTTCTCAAGGCGGACCTTCATCGGTCCAACGGGTATGCCGAGCTCTTCAAAACGCGAGAGGAGATAGAAAAGGTGATGTGAGGTCAAGGCGAGCTTTGCCGACTTGACAGAGGCAGACGTGAAACTCAAGGTGCCCAGCGACAAAGCGGCGGCGAGGGTACTTGAGGCGGAGGAAGATGTGGCGGGTCGTTCCATGGCTGTCGGAGACGTGGCAATGTTGCTCGTCGAAATCGACGAGACGCTCTGTGATGAACCATGCCTCGGGAGATTTTGGCGCCTGAATTGCAGAGCGTTGGCTAAGGCTTTCTCGTGCGTCCGCACAAATGTAGCCAGTTGCTATTATACGCGTTGGTTAGAATAAGTTCCTCCATATGATTAAATCTTCTACGCAAAAGCCAGACGAGACCAACCTTGATGAACAACTCCCCGTCTTCCGAATCCATTTTTGTGTCCCGGTAGCGCGCCTGATTTACGGATCCATCGAGCACGGTAGGATATTATGGGTTTCGTTGATGTTCCGAAAAAGGCCGACGAGATACGGCGATTCTCGAGGCACTGGCTGGAGGCAAGTAGGGTCTATACCGTACTCCTGCTTCAATATCACAAGTCAGCTGTCTGGTCAAATAGCAGACCTGGGCTTGTGAACGGGCACAATGATACCCGTTCCTCAGGGGATTCTAATAAAGTAGAGTGTCTTCAATGTAGTGTGCAGGGATATGTGAAGTGTAATCAGGTGTGATTCGTCATTGGTCACTATGAAGATGCCAAAGGTTGTGTGTGTGTGTGTCATAAGCAGCCATAGTCAAAGGTTGGCAAGTACCCGTTTTGTGGCGGCCAGGGCGTGCGATAGATTTTTCGATGCGATGCCGATAAGGTGTTGATCGTTGCGCCAGTCCTGCAGATATCAGAGACTGGGAGGGCATGCAGATGGGTTGCCTATCGGTCGATCGGCTGCGTTCGGTTTTTGTGCTTCTCTTCGGTCCAAATCGGTGGGCGTTCTGAAGCCAGGCGATACCCGCATGAACAGTTGAATGAATTTGAGGTCGGAGGGAGCCGAATGCCCGTAGTCACCAGGAGATAAGAGGAATGCAAATCAGGACTTAAGGTAGATGGCGCCATGGAGTCCAAGACAGCTGACTATGCGGGGTTATGGTTCGCCGGGCGCTTTCCGAGAAGCAACCAGCCGCCAAGGAAGCTGGGTCACGGGCGAGACAAACAGGTGGACAATTTGTCTGACAAGACGCCGAAGAGTTGAATGTCGTGTTGCCGCTGAGTGTCGACACAGCGGGTGACAGCACACAGAAAGGTATGCGACCGAGCACAATGATTCAACTCCTGGCGGCGTGCAATTCCGAGAGCATATGTGTACATGATGGGACCGGGCGTGAAGGTGAAGTGGCAGACAGGAGAACGAGGCTGGTTGGATTGCGAAGGGTACGAGCGCACGGCGATGTACACGGTGATTGGATTTTTGATTTTTGGTTTTTTTTTTCTTGGTTTGGCGATAGACAATCAAGTGTAGGCAAGGAAACCAGGAAAGAAAAAAAAAAGAAATTTTCGGCTTACCTCCCACTTCGCGGTGGACTCGAGAAGACTGAAAACTGCTGGAAACGGAGGTCGGCGATACCCGGTGGTATCGAGCCTCACGAAATAACACACAACAGCGGCTGCGGTGACGACGACGGCGGCTGTTGAAGTAATAACTTTGATATTATCCCGCTCTTCCAGCAACTCGGAGGAGAGAAGATGACTGTCAACGGTTGCGATACAAGTCAAAGTCGGTCGTCAATGAGGAAGAATACCGGGAGCGAGCGCTACGCTCAAGCAAATATGCAGGCGGGGCCTGGTAGCGTCTTTATTGAAGACGCAGCCGACCAGCTTGCCTGGGGGGTACCCTGGATCGGGGCTGCTAGTGGTATCAGTCTTCAATCTCCAAGGCTTTTCTCAGCATGGAAACGTCCGGGGGTAACCCTGTCGGACCCCGCCAAAAGGTGTGTTCTGCTATAGGGATGTTGCAAGGGTGTGGTACCGGGTGTCGAGTGGTTCACTCTCGACCCCGCCGCCCCTCCCTGTCTTTGGAAAGCCTTCTTTCTGACCAAGTGAATATGGGCGTCAAGCACAAATTATCAATCAACACTGACAAATAAACGCCTTTTTTTTCTCCCGCCCGACACTGACCGTTACTTTGCCGGATAGAATTTTTTTCTTGTCGCCAACAACATGAGGCTTGACCGACTTTACCTTGTGTGTTGATGTCCTTTTCACTGAAATGGATCCATTCCCGCGGAGCGCTTAAGGAGTAGGGCCAGATCAGATCAGGCACTCATTCTAATGACTAGACTAGACCAAATGATACGAAACAGTTGAGCCACTCATCTGCTGGCCCCTTGCGGCCCCGTCAGAAGGAACGATCATCTGGCCAATAATTTTTTTTCTTCTTATTTTGCGGTTGGGGAGGGCTATTTTGCGCCTAGGTGTGCTCTGCAGCGCAGCATGGTGTCTCAGTACTATTTTTCTTTTCTAGTTCGAGGTTGCGGTCCTGGACATGACATATATCTCGTATGTCGCAAGTGACACGGGCTTGATTGAATCTAGTCTTTGGTGGACATGACAACGTGGGCTGGCTCAACAGTTCCATTTATTGAAGCCGCCGAGGATTGCTTGGCATTGTGTTCTTCAATTCGTAGCTGACTAGCCAGGATCGTCCAACCGACACCTAGAGATAAGACAAGGCCGTAAAAGATGAGTAAGATCAAGTTTCACTTGAGTCCTCTCGTGCCTTTTCGACATTCAAAATATCTAGGTACCTTTCTTTGTTGTTGAAGGGGAACTTGAAGTGTTTGTTGTTGTTCCTGTTTGTGCGCTGCCGCATTCCGTTGCCCATTTCGTTAGTGGCTATTGCCGCGAAATTACGGGTGCCACAGAGCAGCCGCAATGGATATTCAAAAGCAGCTACCGGGTGATAAGGTTGCACGCCCCTAATGTTTTGATGAAATTTCCCAGCACACCAATAAAACCAACGTTCGCTGTCGAACAAACACCTCACCTCATGTTATCGCACAATTGATCAGACACTCAGTAACAACTCGTCCAAGTTTATTTCTTTGGATGAACGTTTAGTTAATTGCATTTCCGGGATCCACGGCGAGATCGCTTTTTTCTCTTTTTCTTTTTTTTTTTTCCTTTTTTTGTACCGCTTTACTAAAACAAAGAAACAAAAAAAGATTCCTGGTCATTCTTGTAACCGGTGCAAAAATACATACAATAAACCAAGGAAAAAAGAGAGCAAAAAATCCTTACCCTTGTAGAACAATCCTTCCCTTGCTTGACCAAAGCGTTATCGGCCAGGATCAGGGTCCCTTTTCTTAGCCGTCCTGCACGCGATGTTGTAAAAGGTCTGTGCATCAATTGTTAGCCTCGCAGAAAACAACAACGTCCAAAATTAGGCCCATATTTTGCCTTTCTTGGCGGCGACTGCCACGGGCAAACGGCTGGCGTCAGACTTGGTGTGGGGTTCTTGTCTTTGGTTGCTGCGAGGCTCCCCCACGCGGTCATGCATTTCGAATGTTTTTTTTTTTTTCTTTGTTTGTCTCTGGTTTCCCAAGTTGGCTATCTATCCACCTAATATTCTTCTACTTTGATGGTTTATTTACTTTGGTGGGGTAGGAGCATGCAATCGACTGCCCCGAAAACCTACGTTGTTCAAACTACACTCAACAGTCTGATTCTATAAATCCTCTTTTAACCTTGAGTATGCTGGTTTTACTTGCATGGGGTTGCGAATGCAACACACCAATGACCGGAGGAGGTGCAAAGCATCTGTTCAACAACGAACGACAGCGACGACATCTTGCAGCCCTTTGCGCAATGCGTGGGGGCATTTGGCCTGCACGGCCGTCCTTGTCTCCATATTAACATGAGTCCACATTTTTCCGTCTTTGGACACCAGAACTCCATCTCTTCTGGGATATACTGCTTAGGGTATGCAGTTCCAACCACTTATACTATACATATGGTTTTCTCTTGATGTGAGCCAAGTTATCTGCGACAGGATTAGAGATATTGTACATGCACGCACTTCTTACTCGAGAACCATTATGTCATTGCCTCCACCCTTTTGCAGGTTGCGATTGAATTCTCTTCATTATTTTCCCCCTTTGTTTCTTCCTTTGTGTCTTTTTTCATTTTCTCATCTGCCGTTAATAGCTTGCTATGGCCGTCTCGGCAGCGCATCTTGCTGCTGCTCATGATGCTGCGCGCCACACACCATGGATCGTGCTGCATCATGCATCCATGCAGCATGTGGTTGAATTCGGAAGCAGAAGCAAAGACGCCATCATCATCATGCCACCAACATACGGTAACCTACCTATCCGTACATTGATTTACTAGGCGTAAGCTTGTCGCATGCACCTGCCTTATTGATGATTAGTTCAATTGATCACTGTATAATGAATATGCGATCTGTTTGTTTGATTTACATCATCCCTTAGTGATCAGCAAGGAATACCTAGGTAGATAGATACATATCTACCTATCTAACTGGTAAGTAACAAAGAATTATTTCATCCACTTGCCCCTATGCTGAATCGACGTCGTCAAGTGCACCAACCACGCGGGCCAGCGACAATCTGCGGGCCGTCAACATTTGTTTCCTGACTCAACCCAGACCTTTGCAGTTACGTGGTACTATCTATTGGCAGACACGGCCATGATGCATGCCGTACCCCCAACCCATGATCTGGGTATGGCCCAGTAGGCTTGGCAGTCTAAGGGCCTTCTTTCTTCGACAGAAGCGTCAATCAATTGCGGCAACCATACAGAACCCCTCATGCTTATGGATTTTGGGTTGACTGGGGTTATTCAGGCGTGCCAGGCATGCGACGTCGAATAAAAGCGGGTGACGGGATTGCGAAGTGGTTGCAAATGCTCACCGCTAAATACAACTCACATAACACAAGGAAGATTCGATCGATAATCAAATACCACCCATGCCACCTTCACCTACCTAGGTACCTTACCTATCTACCTAGGTAGGTGGCCAAGGTCAGGGCGCAAAATCTTTCGGAGGCGTCGCACGCGGGGCGTCGCTGGCAATCTACAACTTCAACCCACACAGACGGGAAGGGTCCCAGCGATCCATGAGTGCATCTCCGGGCCACCTCTTCATCCTTTCGGTGCCAAGCCGACTTCACCAGACTAGCGGTTGGCACTTCTCTCAACTTACCGCCGTACCATGGCCAGCATCGTCCGCGTGGTTCTTTTTAGGCCGATCGCTCACCTCTAGTTTGGCACTAGCGCGGCACGACATGACCCCGGCAAAAGGACAGGGTTTGACGACGGCGAGGGCGACGATGATCCCCCCTCTTCCCCCAACCCCCCATCGCCTCCAAGCAACTACCTAATTGGCAAGTAGCGATGAGAACTCTTCTCTGTAGCGCTATTGGCCCAACTGATGTGTGCATTCGCCGCAGTGGTGGCGCTTGGGGTAGATTGCCGCCCTGACACCTGATGCATCGGTCCAATTGTGCACCGTGCAGCTAGCTGTGATGATTCGACGGTAGAATTTGGCAGCAACCTATAAAACACACGATCCTACAGGTATGTTATGCATCAAGAGTGCCTTCAATTTTATCGTTTTTTTTTCCCCTGACCATACAGAATTTGCGAATATCGTCTGAGGAATGCTCGAGACTTTTTGCCTCTACCCTTGCCACACAACCTTGCTTGTCTCCTCGGTATTAGTACGCAAGGTAGATTGGATTATCGGGGCACAGCAGGACCCTTCGTGCTTGGGGATCTTTGTGACGATCGGGGGGTTTTTCTTTACAAACAAAGTTTAGTTTTTTTTTTTTTTTTTTTTTTTTTTTTTTTTTTTTTTTTTTTTTTTTTTTGTCATTTTCTGGTTTGGTCCCGGTTTAGAAGGCTGGGCAAACCCTCAGGTGACGTGCCAAATCCACGGTTTGTATGCCGAATAAGCGCCGCGGCCTGCCTGTCAATTGCAGTTTGCACCTCGAGCCTCGATTTTCTGTGGACCACCGTGGCATGGCATGACACTGCATACGCGTCCTAGCACGGCTTGACCACGATGACTTTTCTTTCTTTCTTTTTTTTTTTCTTCCTCATCTGCCTCTTGTCATTATGGGATAGACGCTCGCCTCATGAATTTGCCCCCACCAGCCAGTCTAGTAATCTGTACGGAGTAGAGACGGTGAGGTGCTTGGTGGCATAGTGTGGCATCATGTGTGACTGGATAGGGTTTTTTGTTGGATCTGCAAGATCTTCGTCCTTGCGAAACGCTTGCGACGTAGTATTCCAGACACGGTTCGTCTAAACAGGTCAGTCGCCTCTTCGCAATTTATCCTGATTCGCTCCAACAGATCATCTATCTTTTTTTTTCTCCCTTCCCCAAGGTGAGCCTGACGACCTGGTACTATTCCTGGAGAATTGAGGGAGATCTTTTTGCCACAACAATTGCTATCCGTTTTCCGTTTGTTACAGTACTTGGTAATTTATTACTAGGTTCTTTTTTTTCCTCAATACCATGTAAGTTTCTACACACCGCAGCATTCATGCTGTCACCGCTGCCATCGGTCATTCGGAAGGTAAAGATGCCGCGAGAGCCTCACAATCAGGATGGAGGGGCTGAGAGAGGGGTATTGAAAAGAATGATTAAAGGAAAATAATAACAAAATAGAAGACAAGGGTGGCTAGGCTTAGACCATATCTACAGACTCCAGTAGGTAGTATTGATGGAGAGAGGGCATCCCAGGGTCCGAGTACGAAAAGCGACAGCGTTGCATGCATGCATGCCATGGATGCTTTGACGATTCACGAACGCTGATACACCAATGGCTCCTCACATAATGGACATAAGAGTTAGGAAACTCCCGTGTTATTGTCGTTCTCACCGCTCATTTCAAAGCTACGGAGTAGGATCGATTTCCTGAAGCTTGGTTACATGCGAAAAGCAACCCTTGATGGCGTTCTGGGCATGGCGCCTCAAAATCACCTACCCACCTCCATGCGAGCCGAGGTCGTTCTACATAAAACCTACCTACCTACCTTTGTACAACATGTAACGTTGGAAAGCAATCCTGCATGGACACAAAAGACGTTAATAGGCCGGTACCTACTTTTATCACAATTACTAAAATGGTTCAGGCTAATGTGGCCCTGCATCGCATCGCAGAAACCTGCAAACACTTGCAGCCAGCCATCCCTATGCTTTACGTGCATGTTTAAATCTTTTTCTGTCAGTTCTCCGTAAAGTGCCTACTCCGTAGCACCAAGTTGTGACATTTGGTCGTTGAGAACCCCTGTTCAAGCGAGAGTGTCTTTGCGCATATCCACGTAGAACATACTATCCTGAAAGTAGAGTAGTGCGACGGCAACTATCACGATCGACTTTAAAGAACTTGTTGTATGGGGCCATAAACCCGAACGGATCATGAAAATCCTTTTTTTTTTCGGGGGTTCTTGGCAGGTTTTGGTTGCTTCGTTTACATTCGGAAACAAGTACCCAAGGAGTTTTTTTATTTTTATTTTTATTTTTCTATTTATTCTTTCACCTTTACTCCATGGTCGGCTCAGGAGATCTCACTCAGCCATGATGATAGGATCTCCACGGATCGAGTCTCAACTCAAACCAGCCATGGTCGCCCCATCTACGGATGTACAAACTTCCATACCACATGGCGTATTACGTGGTACCATCGAGGTTTCCTCAGCCTCATTTTCTACCGTAGCAGAGTTCGTAACATGGGCGATTTTAAGTTTGTTGACGTCTGGAAAGCAACGATCCCTTGAAGAAAAAGCAATGCCAACTGACAATTCCCCACATGCTCTTTTTTACCGAGAACAGCATGACTTTTCCGTCCTTGGAAGTGGAATCAAACAGGTGGTTGCACGGGCCAATTTGAGGCGGACGTTGGGACTCCATTTTTTTACTTTACCCCATAACAAGACATGGGGTTGTGAGCAAGACTTTTTTTTTGTTTGGGTTTTGGTTTTTTGGGTCGGCGGTGGAAATAAGATCGACCGGTCATCGGCATCGCCATCTTTTCTTTTTTGTCTTTCCTTTCGACCCATGCATCTTGACTCGCTTCATGCATGCACCAAGGACAAACGAGAAACAAAAAAAAAACTTGGATATCATGGGGGAAAAATTAATGAGAATTATTAGCCGGAGGACTGGATATCGCTATTTCAGATTCCACTCTGTGTGTCTTATTCCAAGGTAATCCAATCTTTCCGCATGGCATAGCTAGCGTCCACTTGAACCAAGATCAAAGGTCGTCAGATTCCTCTTCTCTATCATATTTTTTGCATGCTCAATCGAGAATATGGTTCGTATGTAAACCTTAACCTACTGTTTGGCTCCGTGGCCTTTATCTTTTTTCGGCACACAGGGCTGTATTTTTTGATCGGTTTCGTTTGATTTTCTCTTGGCTTTTTTTGGGAGGAGAGAAAAAAAAAATGCCCCTGCAGTTCGGCAGGTCTGACATGCAAAAAAGCATCAATTACCGGTAATAGTACGGCAAAACAACCCAAGAAAATCCAAGATTTCAAACCCCTACTTGGACCAACCAGGCGCAGGCGCATTGACTGATGTGGGCCGTCCGCCTCACTCCCGGAGGCCCCTTTTGGGCAGCGAATCAGGGGAAGCGGATTTTCGTCCGAAGGTCGTTTCTCTGAATAGCATCAAGCATCAACTTGCATGCAAGGCACTGCCATACCAAGCTAGGCTAGGTTTGGCTAATAATTATTGTCACTTTCAGATGACCTCAGTTCTCAACAAAACGCCATGTCGGCCTGGAATATCAGCAGCAGCAGCAGCAGCAGCAACAACAACACCAAGCAAGGATTGGATAGCCACACTACTACAGTAGTCAGAGCGGCCCGCGGTAACTGACCGCCATATGCTAGATCCATATTCACTAGATGATCGATCATCGAGGCCTAGAACTCTTACTAGCGGCGGTTTTCTTCCGCATATCCAACGTCATAGTTCTTCTCAGAATTGTACGAAGTGTACAATACATACCCCAGTCTCTAGTATGGTTGGTGCAAACTATGAATCCTCGAACAACACTCACGTTTCATGACACCTGGTCTCACAGAATTAACTCGGGAAAAGTAAACAAAAAATAACTGTACATCTTATTTTACATGACCAAAGAACCTGGTCGATCCTCGTTTCGCAAGTGTGAAAAGCACGTGATTATCACATCATGCTTTGCGCTCCTGAGGGAAAGCAGTAATGAGGTTCGACCGCTCCTGTACACGAACCAAGCGATCTAAGGCCCGTCCATCCTCCAGTGCCCATGATTCCATCACATCGAGTTTGTATTTCTTGCCTTGAGCTTCTATGTTGACGAAGCCGGCTCTGGTCAACGATCTATGTAGGGTCCTGAACATGGTGCCGAAAGCGCGAGCCATGTGGCGAAAGGGGGCCGTGAGAAGATTGCGCTTGTCGTACTCTGCCTCTGCGATAGCTCTGGCCTTGGCGTCCTTGATAGCCTGTAGCTGTTCCCTGACTCCCAACTTGCTCTTTGCGAGATCCGGGTTCTTGACATGCTCACCCATGTGGCGCAGAATCACATACTGAGCAGGCAGGACCAAGTCGGCGGGCTCAACCAGGGTGACTTTGGGCGGAAAGAACGGTAGCAACCGCGTGGCGGTGACCTCGAGACGTATAGGCATTTGATGCGTCGCAGCGGCGTCTGCGGCCGCTGCGGCTCTCTGTGCTGCCGTCCTTCGCATTTGAGGTAGTAGTTTCGGGGCGCTCCCGGGCGCGCGAGGAACCGCACGGATGACGCGCACCAAACGCCAAGCACCTGTAATAAAGTATGCGCCCAGAACTCCCATCACGGCCACAATGACCGCAAAGGCGTGCGGCAGCCACCATGTAACGTCCGGCGGTGCATATAACACGCTGGTCGTATAGTGATAGCCCACATACATGATGCAGAAGAGCCCACTGCTATAACATGAAAAGCGGTAAAACCTGTGTGGTGGTGCTTTGTACAGCACGGCTGGCTCCTTCAAACGGGCCAGCCGCTCGGCAAATGAAAGGGAGTCGCGGTTTGGTCGCGGTGAGTTCAAAGTCGCGGCTGCGGACGTGCTGGTCCCGGATGGGCTTCGGCTTGACTTCGGACTTGACGCAACCACACTTGACGGAGGTGGGCGCTTAACAGTCGTGGCATTGGCAACGAAGCGTATGCCTTGGGGCCTCGCAACCCTCAGGGTCATGAGCACTCGACTTGAGAGGTGATTTTGGGTGCTACATCTTGTCGAAATGGTGAAGACGGAGATCGATCGCGGCAAGGCCGTTGCCCACGCCGTCGGGGACATCACTCTCGGCAGGATCCGAGTAGCTAGGGGTCTACGTAGATGAAAATGCGGTCGATTAGCGTCAGGGGTACTCAACGGACCGCCTAGAGGGATGCCGAATAGACTTGGCCCCTCGATGGACATGTACTGTACGTATACAGGATGCGACCGTAGCTAGCTACGTTGGGTAGGTATGCGGATGGATAGAATCGGTACCTACCTACCTCCCTTTCGCAATTGAGGGGGTACCTCAAGAGTAGCTGTGCAACAGATAATCTCCTACCAATCGAGTCTAGTATTGCCTAAGTAAGGAACTATTTGTAATAGAACCCGGGGGCCCGGAGAGTCTCGTCCTTGGGGACGAAATAGTGGAATCTAGGTTGGTTAGAGGAGAGCTAACCATCTAAAATCGGTCGGCTTGAAAGAATGTCAAAAAGTATAAGTGGGTCTTGTCCAATCTGCAGTCCATTGTGGGGTTCGATCTAGACTTCATAAGATCTCGATACTGAGCGCCTCTCGTTCGTCAATGTCTTGTATGTTTGTTTGTATGCACGTCCAAAGATTAATTCCAAATCCTTCCAAACACCAGAAGATGGCGCGGAGAGTGTGCGGAGAGTTCCGCAAGGAAAGTTTTATCGAGGTAGTTACAGCATTATTTACAGTAGTTGCGTGCCGAGCGTAGGACGCGCCTCCCGACTTGACTAAGACGAGACAGGTTGCTCTAACTACTGTTTTTTTTCCCCCCTTCATTCCATTTCAGTTTGGTTCATCTTCACTTTCTCTGCAATTTTTTTTTATTTCTCTCTCTCTCTCTCTTTTTTCTCAATTGTAGCACAACCCATTCTCGAGCCATCAACGGGTTTATTAAACACACCAATCTCACATAATTTACCAAAGATACTTACGGTACCTAAGTACCTATTTTATCTTATTGCATAGAGTTAGGCACGTGTTTACCTGTGCTTGCAGCGCCCGAGTATTACCCTCCGTTCCGGAAGATGCTCCGGAGAAGTGCTCCTCACTTTGTGGATTATTAAACGGTGCAGCATGATCATAGGGTGCAGTGAGACCCTTTGTGTTGGCGACCAAGCCATCGGGACTTGGTCCAACCGGCACCGTCGCCAGAACCAACGCTGCCCACTCGGCCCTGTTCTGGCGTCTTTTTTTTCTCAAGCCAGCCCAACGTTGTGGAGGCGCACGTTCATTGTCCCTAACGATGGCGTTCCGGATGTCGGCTAGATGACAGGTATGGTCACGTAATTACTGGGCGCCGTCCTAGAGCCTCACATTGGCGCCGCATGTAAGATGACATGGTATTGGATGAACAAATATTTTCTAAGACTCACAATACGTACAGTAGTACATTTTGAGTAGGCGCTTCTCTTGTCTCGATGCTTCAAAATAGAGTTTCTTTGGCTGTTGTCACCACTGCAGACGCCATGGCTGACTAGGTACATAGCTAGTTTAGTCCCAAAGACTTTGGATGGCCCCGCGCTCTCTGAGTCTCTGACGGGGCCGCCGTGGAAAGATCCGTTTGCTTGTGTTTTAGGCTATGTTAGGGAGGTTCCTAAAGCGCAGGAAAACCATATCCAGCCAGCTCGAGACAACACACCCATGCCACCAAGACGGGCAGGGCTAGTGTCTATTCTTCAACAGGGTCACCCCCAGCTCGGGAATCCCTTCTCCTCCTTCTATCATTGCGACAACATAACCTTACGCTTGAGGATCTCAATTCTGTGACAAGTTCGTTGGTCTACTCGTTTTCTAGTCATCACGCTTTACTTCCACAACCTTTGTTTAAAAACCCCTCCTGTGACGCTCACACTCTTGCCCGACCAGCTCCGCTGTGCGCTTGGTATACATGTTGCCTGCTGCGCTACTTGGTCCAACGACACAATATACATACAGCTTTGTTCGCCATCAGACATTGCCAAGGACGGACTTGGGCTTCTTATCCACACCTCAGCGCTCTGATACATTTTGACTAGCCAAGAGGCAGGACCACTGACAACGGGCCCTCACTTTTGCGGCTACGCCTTTGCTGTCTTATTTCAACAAAAAGAACACGAGATCCCTCGACTTCGGGTCTTGGGGATTGTTCTCTACAGCCTTTGGCCGACCCCGCACATTCTACTATCACTGCCATGCCATCGGGTACTACGCTGTTGGTGAGGTGATATCGACATCATCTGTTGTCAAAGGTGTTCCGCTCTGGCATCATGACTCGGCCACGGGTTCCTGATGACAAACGTCTACGCATTGCCCAGGCATGCGGCTTTTGTAAGACTAGAAAACAAAAGGTATGAGTAAAGATTTGTATATTCCGTCCCCACATCCTATGCATACGTTTGTCTCCGTCACCTTGTCTATTTCCCGTAAATTTGCCACGAAGCTTAAGTTTTGGGGCCTATTTACAGGGTGGACCGGGCCACATGACGGAATGCAACCTCTCCTGTCCCCAGGACAAATAGCTGCCAGTGCTGCAAACGTCCTTTGGTTCAAACCTCAAGTGTGCGCGTGGGAACCTTGTATCATATCGGCGTTGAGGGAGGGGCTAGGCTCTGCACTCTTTCTCAGTGCTCCCACCAAACTACAACAGTCTCATTGCGATCACTTTACTCACAAACCAATGAACCCGTGGTAGTGTGATGGAAAGGTTCCTTGTAGCCTCTGCATACGCAAGAAAAATGCCGATAACTGCGTCTACAACCCAGCGCATCGCAGGAATGCCGGCGTTGCAAGCAAGCGGCAGCGGATGGAAGAAGATGCTTCTCTAACTACTCCAGTTTCTCCAACAACAAAATCGGAATCACCCAAGAGTCCTTGTTTAGACGCTGATACACCGGCGTCTACTACAACAATTCCAACCTCTTCCAGTGCACACAACGGGTTTGGCTCTAATTTTGGATACAGCCCAGAGGCATATGTTGTCACGACACCCAATAAGGATCCAATACAATCACGACCATCATCAAACACCTCACAGCAGGTGGACTGGGGTGCACCTGTTGACGAATCCTGGAGTAACAAGCTTCTGGAAGGCGTCCACTCTTGGAGAGATGTTCGCATTCCCTCACATCTTTATGCCACTGAACGCATGCTTGGATTGCCACTGCCGGAAGGTGATACTACAAGTACGCACGCCATGGCTTATGCATCCCTTATTTCCTTTTTGACTGTCAGCTTACTAAACTAAGACCCTAGATCTACTGGGATGCTCCAGTCACTTGGCATATCTCGATGCTTTGAGAAATGTTCTTGAAGTTACTGGCATGCCCAACCCTTTGCATAGACCTTTTGATGCACGCTTCCGGCTTATGGAGCTCCCACCAACTTTTAAACAACCGTCGGTAGCGTTACCAGTGCCACTACCTCCAGAGAGACAACTATACCATCTCGTCGAGGCGTTCTTGATCAATGTAGGCAAGGAATCTGTCCCCAGTGGAAAAGCTTCAAACTGCATTAGCGTTTCAAACTAGAGTGCACTGTGCTTACGTGGTTGTATATCTAGACCCAAGGCTTGATACAAGTCTTTGACGAAGAAGCTACCTTGAACTTGACTGCACTGAAGATAATTTCAGAAGGCAATCAGGACGCAAAGGGTCGCGTACTTCTCTACCTCGTTATAGCGATAGGGCTCGTAATGGCTGGGCCCACCGCTGAATCTTACGAGCTAGAGCTGGATGCTGAAGCATATTTCCAAAGTGTCGAGGCACTCATGGGCACTCTGACCAAGGATATATGGGCAGTACGAGTTCTTTTATTAAAAGCTATGTATGCCTTAGCTGTGGTACGGAGGAACGAAGGCTATGAACACCTTGGTAAGTCATACCCTGATGCGCACAATACCGCACTTTGTGTTTACTGACAGGTATACATAGGTCGCGCTGGCTTGCTTGCGCAGCAGCTAGGAATGCACAGAGAGGAGCAAATTCTCATGCGATACGATGAGATAATGAAAAACGGGAGGCCCTGGAGCTTCAATGCCAACATTGGCCGACTCAGGAGAAACGTCTGGCGAAGTCTCCTTCTGCTCGATCGCTTCGTTGCTGCTCAACTGGGTCGACCGCCAGTTGTGGCCGACGTGGTTGCTTTCCCAGCACCACCCGAGGATGTTGATGGCGACCTTAGCAGCCTGGGGTCGAGTATCCGTGGGGTTGAAGTACTAAGCACAATCCTCTCTGGAATTTTCAACAAGTCGGAGACATCAGCAATGGAAGCCGCTGAGATCGCCGGCCAAGATGTCGACTGGCCGTACATGAATGACAAATCAGCCATCACCTTCCATTCTTCCCAGTCACCCCCAACCACACCTGCAGAATTGCAACGCTGCGCTATTCATAATGTCCACTACAGACTATTGCAGCTACATTCTGTCATTCTGTTGGGTCGGCCGTTCATGCTCTTCGACGCCCATATCAAGGGTTATGAAACCCACCCACTGTCTGGAGACGGAGAGAAATTCCCCCGGGACGCAATAGAGGCATCTTACAAGTCCATTGCGATTGTTTGGAGTGCAATGGAGGAAGGTTTCCTATCCAGGCGCGATCCATTCATAGTGTATGTTATCCTTTTATCCCAAACCCCAGCATACTCGAAAGGGCTGTTGCTAACGACGATGAACTACGATCAGCTACTGCATGAACTCGGCCATTCTCATCGTACTCAGCCAGGAGATCTCATCCGAAACGTGGAAGCGTAGCGCAGACCCTGTATTACGTGGCGACGGACAAGTCATGGCCATGCAGAAGTCGTAAGTTTTTACAGTCTTTGATACTTTCCATGGGGGGCATGTGTCGATGACTGACATTGCGATCCTCCTATCTAGCATCGCTGTACTTGAGTACATGTCGGAGCGCGAGCCACAGAGTAAACACATGCTGGGAATTTTCAGGTATCTATGCAGCAAGTGCAAGAACCCCCAGCTGGCTTCGTTAGCTCATGGGCATGCTATGCCGCAGACCCCCGAAGTCTTGGACTCGCCGGTCGAGTCTATTGGGTCGCTACCTTGCCGTACACAATACGTGCCTTCGTCAATCCATGGCCAAGGAACCTCGGTGTTCTCGGAAAGGATAAAGCCCGGGCTGGATGGCCCCCTGGAAATCTAAGGTAGCTTACCAGGTTGAAGGCCAATTATTGAGGACGGAATTTTTTTTGCTGGGCCAGCCGAAAACTTGTAAAAAAAAAATATGACTGTAATACGTGAGACATCAGCGCATGTGACGATTGAACTGATTTTAACGGGGTATGACATTTAAGATTTTAGACTGGGCCTCACGGAACCCTTTTTGTTATGTGCAAAAGCTATGGATGTTGATGGTAGTTGCAAGCAAATTATCATGTGTTACCGATTGCAGAAAGCCTCGTCCACAACTTCAAATTGAAAGTAGTTACTGTTCTACAACAGGCCTTTGTTCCCACACTTAAAGTATATAGATATTTGTATGACTAAATGCGTTTTTTGTCGACTGACATCTCCATGCGACCGAAAAGTGCAAAAAAATGGGTTACATAGATTCTTACACCTCCGCCGGGATACGAGTAGAAGTAGTCCATTAATAGGTACCTAGGTAGTTTGAAGGATGCCAATTCATGGCGGTGACGTGTAGCACAGTCAGATCAACTGTAGAACGCAACCCAGTACAAGCTTGAGGCCATATCCGTATATAAGTGACATAGGTCTTGTCAAACTGGGCGACCCGCGAAATGTGGTATTTGGTCCAGAATACGACCCGCAAAACGGAGAAGTGAAGGAAGAAATAGTAGAAGAAAAAAAGAAAGAAAGAAAGAGAGAGAGAGAGGGACAAAAATAAAAATAAAAAATAAAGAGAATTGGAAGAGGACCCCACCGAAAGTTCAATAATAACCTTTTTACTGGAAAATCCGGGGCTAAGATGTAAGTTTGATTGGGTCCCGTCGATAACTAGATCAGGAGCGGGGACAAGGCGAGGCGGAGATATGCGGAGGCTGCTTAGGTACAGAATGGAGACGGTGAAGGCAGGGACAATGTCGTCAGAGCCTTTGCAGATTGGCTCGCTATGTCCAACGGCAAGACATGATTTGCGTCAAAACATTTAAATGCTTTGTACAGTCAATTGCCCGAAAAAAAGCGATCAAGTCAGGACGGGAGGAATTTAGCATTGACTACAATCCCGAAAGACAGTATAAGTTTCCAAATCTCTGCCTTCAATGGCAAGATAGAACTACAGTGACGTACGACGAGACAGAAAAAAAAATAAGAACAACAAATAGAATAGAATAAACATCAGTCGGTCAGCCCTATCATCAGATCAGGAACAAAAGATCGAATTGCATTGAGAGGGTTTGCGGCCTTGGCAGATAAAGCGGGTGGGGCCGGGGGAAGCAATCACGTGAAAACAAGGGAAGTGTCCCCAACAGAGTGGGGCCGGTACGACTCATCAAGCCCAATCAGGCGCTAGCGCGGTTCTTGCCTCGACCACCTCTCATCGCAGTCGCGTTCGACCAGATCACTGCCAGGCCCCAACGAGCACCCAAACACCCATCACAACCCCCCATCCGACCTATACATTGATGCCATCGAGTTCTGGATCAACGAGACATGCCTTCTGCACCGTCGACCCCGCAGCGTCCCACGCCGGCGCGCCGACGCGGTCGACCGCGCACCTCAACCTCAGCCGCGCGATCCAGCCGCGTTGCCGTCGCTGACACGGAACCTCCCCCAAAGAAGCGCCGGTACATCCCCGGTGGACCCGGTGGCGGTGGCAGGTTCGTCGACGAGAATGGAAACGAGGTTCCGAGACCGGCCGGCTCATCCAGCGCCCCGAGGCCCCGTGCCACCGCAGGCACCCCATCGACAGGCAAGCCTCGGCGATCTCTAGCCGCCGGTTCAACCGCCGTATACCCCAGAAGAGAGCGAAGCACGAGGATGCGGACGGCAACGAGCAGGTTTGAGCCCGATGATGAACAGTTCAGCTCTGCCGCTGCCATCACCAGCGCCGTCATCCAGAGCGAAGGCTACAAACCCCGAGAAGAGAGGGGCTGGGAGGAGTTTCACCCAAATCTAGATATCGAGGCAACATTCATGGTATTTCAGTCCGAAGATGTCGACGGAACTGCTAGGCCACGGCCTACCACTCCCAAACCTGCAACCCTTACAGCTCCTGCAGATACATCGACCCCCAAAGGCGCATCGCCCCTCAAGACCCAAGAGGACGAAGAAGCAACAAAAGATGCCGCGCTAGTCCCACCAGAGGGAAGCCAGAAGAGCATAACACCCATGACAAGAAGGAGCAGGGGAAGGCCGTCTAGAGACCCCCTGGGTGTCTATGGCATGCGTGGGGCCGACTCCTCCATGACCCCAAAAGTCCCCAAGGTGCTTCCTATACATAACCAGACACCCAAGGAGCGGCTTGACCTCAAACAGCCATCCTACCGGAAAACAGATCGGATATCCATGTTCGAAAGCAAAACGTTCGGCCAGGCCCGATATGTGGAGAAGTCGATGATGAACGTGGGATACCAGGAGAGTGACCAGTATCTCCGCCCAGAGAGGATGTTGATAAAAGCCACCGACGGAAACATTGAGGAAGACCTAGAACAACTGTCTGCCATTGCAAAAGTCGATGGCAGCTCTACCAGCCCAGCGTCAAACGCACTTGGTCGAGTCGAGTACGACATGGACGAGCAAGACGACATGTGGTTGGAGAAGTACAACGAACGTCGCAAGGAAGCGAGTCTAGACACCATAACTCGCGAAATATTCGAGATTGCCATCACCAGAATAGAAAAGGAGTGGCACGCCCTCGAAAAGAGAATACCAAAGCCCAATCCCAAACCTCCCCAGACGCACCGGCCAAGATCAAGCTCGGCTGCGGCTGTTAATGGCGAGACGCAAGCCGGAGAAGAGCAGGATAGCAAATGCGCCATATGCGACGATGGAGACTGTGAAAACACAAACGCTATCGTCTTCTGCGACGGGTGCGATCTCGCGGTTCACCAGGAGTGTTATGGTGTGCCTTTTATCCCGGAAGGCCAGTGGCTGTGCAGGAAGTGCCAGCTCATTGGCCGGGGCGTTCCAGTAAGCAGCCTTCCCATCTGACCCCTTAAAATAAAGATGCCCAAGTAATATCCCGTGAGCTAACCAAAAGTGTCATAGACGTGTATCTTCTGTCCGAACACGGATGGTGCTTTCAAGCAGACTAACTCGTCCAAATGGGCACATCTCCTGTGTTCAATGTGGATTCCAGAGGTTTCTCTGGGCAATCACACATTTATGGAACCTGTGATGGATGTGGAAAAAGTGCCTAAAACCCGGTGGAAACTAACGTGCTACCTCTGCAATCAACGGATGGGAGCCTGCATCCAATGCGGTAACAAAGCATGCTATCAGGCATTCCATGTGACCTGTGGGAGACGGGCACGCTTGTACCTGAAGATGAAGAACAGCCAAGGCGCCTTGGCTGTTCTTGATGGTAACATGGTTCTCAAGGCCTTCTGCGACAAGCACTGTCCAGCAGACTACACCAAGGAGAACAACGTCGCACAGGCTACCAGGGATGCAAAGAAGTTCTACAAGAAGATGATGAAAGGGCGGCTCTGGGCAACAAGCCAGGATTCTGCTGCCGAGCTTGCAGCTACACACCGGCAAGCGCTACATGAACAACCCACAGACGATATGCAGGCAACGGGAGATAACGCAGTTGCCGCTGCAGACAAGAAGCGAGGCCAAGTGCAAAAGTGCTGGTGGAGGTTACCTTCAGGAGCACCTGTAATACCCCAGTCCGTCCTTACCATCGTCGAAGGAGCTATGCAACGGTTCCCGTTCAGCAAGAGAAAGGACTTTGTAGCAGAGGCCTGCAAATACTGGACGCTGAAGCGGGAATCGCGTAGAGGCGCTGCTCTGCTGAAGCGTCTGCAACTTCAGATGGAGACTTTCTCCTCAATGGAGCTTACTAGGCGTGACTTTAGCGCCATGGGTCCATCCGGCAAAGCACGGCTGGAGAGGCGAATCGAGTTTGCCAGCATGCTTATCAAAGATCTGGAACAGCTGAAGACGCTTTCCGACGAGGTTGTCAAGCGCGAGCTGGACAAGCTCGAGGCCGCGGAGCTAGAACAAGAATTTGTCGACACTGTTTACTTCCCGATATACAAGCTACTGTTACCTGTCATTGACAAGGCACTTGCGTAAGTTGGCGTCTTCCCCCAAGTCTGACGACCTACACATATTCTTTATACTGACACCAGTATTTGCAGGCTTGATAAAAGTGTCTTCCAAGAAGGTCTGAATGGACTGCAGAACAGACTTGATGAGAGACATTACACCACGACTCTGGCTTTCGCGCATGATTTGTGCGAGGTGATTCACGTGGGTATCAACTCAAGCGCAATCAAGCACGATGTAGTTGAGTTGCCCGACAGACCAGAAGAAGGAGAGACAGTTGAGGTTTCTCCATCTAAACAAGGCTCCGGCTATGCAGAGGCTAGAGACCGCAAACGATTGGGCAAGAGGATTCTCAAGGCGATCCAACCCCAGCTGGAAATAGCTCTTCATGCTGAAGCGGACATTGCCAACAAGCCTTTTGAAAAGCTTGTCAAGGAGCTGGAGGGTATGCTGGAAGCTAGCCTCGAGCTGAGACAAGCATCAATCACGGTCTCGCAGGACGAAAATGTCGCGCCCGAGCATAATGGGGAAGTTGCAATGGTGGACGCCCCTGATGTCGATGCGGGCCAGATCATAGTGGCCGATCATGAAACCCGGACGACGCATCATGGTGATGCCCAGGTTGATGTTGACAGGATGCAGATCGACGTCGCTGTGGATGACGCTGGTAACATCGAAGTCGACACCTCGGGCGTCGAAAATGCCGTGGTAGAGGTAAACGGCTGTGCCTCGTCAACCTCTTCAGTTGCAGGACAGGAGAATCAGCCAACCGACCTCACCAAACCTGACGTACACCTGACCAACGGAACCCCCAAACAATCAGGTACACCGCCGGCAGACAGCAACTACATGCACCCCCAACTACCATCCGGTCCGCAGCCTGGCCCGCTCACACCGCCGCAGTCCAACGGTGGTCTGGGTGCCGGAGGGGCTTCCGGTCCCGCTGACGTGCTTACCGACGGTGGGCTCCCATGGTATTTGAAATCCTTCCATGTTGACGGAACGTCTGCGGCTGAGGACAAGTGGGCAGGACGAGATGCGGTGCGCAGCCTCAGCGAGGACCTTACAGATATGGACGAAGAGGAGCTCAATGGGCTTGAGTTTGACGTCGAGGACAGTACTATAACCGCGTCACCGGTGAACGCGAGCAGCAGTGGATCGACACGGAAGAGGAGTATAAGTAGTGCCAGGCACAGGAAGGGACTGAGAACTTCGGCTAGGAGACGATGATGCGGGCCGAAGATACTTGGAATTTCCGAGTAAGGCTGTATCAGTAATGCGAAGCAGCAGCGTCTAATTCTTTTTTTTTTGTCTCTATTGCTTTCTTTTCGATTGTCTCCAGAATCAGTTTTCTTTTGGGCGCTGTGGTTTGGCTGCTTTTCTTTTTTATATTCATCATCCACATGTCATTTTGTTTCTTTGTTTTTATTCCTCGTCTTGACTTGGTCTCGGAGCGCAACAGACGTTATTACCGGAGAATTTACTTGCGGGGGAGATATTACTACTTTTGCAGGGCCTTAGGAGCGTTTCTTCGTTTGTTTCTTTTTTTCTTCCTTCTTTTAACTGCCTTCTTTACTCCTTTACCTGCGTCCTGGGGATTGTTGGTGTCAGGAAGTATTATTGAATTGGAGGCGTTTCAGCAGCACGTCAACAGGTATTTGCTAGGGATTTGTTCCTCATATGCTTTCAGGACTTGTATTCTCTGTATTCTCTGAAATTAACATGGTATTATAGGAGGGCTGGTACAGCATGACGTCGCTCAATCGCTCAAGTTGCATCCTGAACTAAGAAATCGTGAATTTGCTCTTGGAGTTTTCTATTTCTTTTGAAGAAAAATCAATTGTTAGTTGGTTGGCAATTGATACTAAAAATCAGAAAACTGATTGCGTTCACTAGGCCCGTGGCCGTTTCCCCCACTCTGTTCCCATCGAGATGCATACCTCGCCACACATTGTCCCCGACGACCAATGAAAAGCACCTGACGCTACTATTTAGAGACTACGGATACAGAGAACTTTGAGGGGTCTGCAATAAAACGGGCCCCCCGACCCAGATCGACGCTGCTCGATTTCAGGGGGAGGGGCCAAAGTTGCAAAGAAAAGCAGTTGGGAAGAATGAATGGTGGGGGTGGAAACAAGGGCAATCATGTACCTTACCTCTTTGCCCGCGTTTTTTTAAACGAAGCATCAGCTCCAGCTTTTTTATTTTCTGGTCTTTTTGATCTTTTTGAGGGGCAAGTAGAGGGGGGGGGGAGAGGCTTGGTGGCCTAGAGCCCCTTGGGGAAACAGACCGTTTCGCTCAACCCCAAAATGGAATATTGCTCTAAGTGAAACTTGTCAAAACTATCATCGCCCTCTTTTTTTTTATTTGCGACAAGAGATCTGTCGTCCTACTTTACGTTGTATTTCGCTGGATCCACAGTTTGGAAATCGAGGACAATAATAACTTGAATGTATTATTGGCATGTAACGCTGTGTAGGAGCCGCCCTGGCGGCCGACAGTGTGCAACTAAATAACAAAAGCGGAAAGCAACAATTGCCAAGTGAGGAGGGGGTGGGGGACCTATACTCCAGTGCATGTTATTACCTTACCTATCCCTCGAGGAGTTGTTATGGCACCACATCAAGCGGGCTGTCACCAAGCCACGTACGGGACAGTACAGCGATCATTTGTTAACAATTGGGTGAGGCTACAAATCACTCCCATGACCAGCTTATACTGCAATAATCCATGTCACTTATTATTGCATTTAACCTTGGCTTCGCCTACCTATGTATCTTGGGTAACTTGAGCTCTCATCATCCAACTAGCTTAAATACCTACCTACTTACCATGGGTATAATAATCATCACAGCAAAGTGAGGCGGACAAGACGTCAGGGCCCTGGTCAACCAAGGCAGCCGAAATCAAACTGAACTAAGTTACCTACTACTATATGCATTAGTGTGAAAGGTTTTCCTTGTTTGCCCAGCGGAGCGGTGACAAGGCCAATGCACTCAACGGCACCTTTGGTCGCAGCCAATGCCTGTTGGCCTCGACGGGTAAGCAAGTGCTAGTTGCCGTACCTAAGCAGTCGGATCTGCTTGGCTGGTAGGGTAAATTAAGTATGTTACTTGCTTAGTCTCTCCTCGTAAATTAGTAAGGGGGGAACAATACAAAAAAAAAAAAAAAAATAGAAGAAGCGAATGAGGAGATGGGACGATTGATGCAGGCCATCTGATGCCATCAACCCATCCATACTATACCCAGCAGCCAGGTAGGTACAGTATTTTTTTCAACACCATTTCTGGGCCCTGGCCCCTCCGAGATTCCCGTTTCCGACTTGACACCCAATTTTCCATCTCCCTCATGGGCCAGCTGTTGGCGACCCAGGGCTGTGGGCTGTCTGTCTGGTCTGGCCGGTTTATAGCAGGGAGGTGATATCGGTCAACATCAGATAGATATATGGTGACCTATCTGCCGAACGGACCAACCAATCATGCAGATTCATTTGTTGTTGGGGATAGTTCCCTTTTCGCGACAGTGGGTTGGCGGTGGTTAGCATTGTCCGGAGTTTATATATATTTTTTTATTTTTTATTTTTTTATTTTTACGCAAGGTATTGCAAACGAAAGCTAGTGGTTAGGCAGGCACATTACGGGAGTACGTTAAATTGATCAACGGCCTGACCTGCAGCGGAGAGAAAAGAAGCCCGACTACCGGTATGTACCCAGCTAGACAGATGAACCAGCAGCAAACAGGTAATCAAAATCGAGTGACCAGTCTGCGGTGCCTGGAGATATTCAACTCGAAGCGTCTGAATCGGCCGAAAGCAAGCCTAAATAATGTCATGGGTTTAATGGGTTAGGCCATATAGATCTAGGTAAGGTAGATAGGTAGTAGGTAGGTACCTAAGACACCCTATCAAGGTACGGAGTAGGGGGAGTTGTTCTGTATAGCAAGGTAAATCGGAAGACAACGACTTGAAATAGAGTGGATTTTCGTTGTCACGCAGCAAGAGACGGGCAAGAGCTCACACGCGGCACGCGATCACAGAGAAGTTGGCTCAGATGAGAAATACGTTGCTAGACTGGCTTGGGTTAATGCTGTGTCGCATTGATCTGGGTGTCTACCGATTCAAGAAACAAGCAACCTGATAGTGCGAGGAGCGGAACCTACGGTACACTTTTTTGTTTTCACCTGACATTCCAGCTCAGGTAGGGATTCTGCACAAAGTAAAAGAGTTAGAAGTGAAAGTAGAAAAAAAATGACATTCATGTTCCGTATTATGGCGGTGTACGCCAAAAAGTCAACTTCTTACTTAGCATGAAAGCTCAGTCCTGTTCCATCCTACAGGTTATTACTGTACAGTAAGTACCACAGCCAGCATACACACCTAAAGAAGAGCCCGCCGGGGCAATGGGGAGGGGCTCAAGCCAAGATCGAAGCCAATCATGGCGCTGGCGTACCCCCCGGTTGGAGGGCGGTCGGTTCCACTTTGCAGAGTTCCATGCCTCCCTCCCACCAAGATACGAAACACCACCACTGCCTAGCCGGCCTTTCTTTTGCTTCCTCTCGCTTTCCCCCCCGTCGCTTCGAGAACCTGTTGTTGCCGACACACACCAACATCACCAAACCTGACGACACGCTCAACGGCGACATCAATCACGATTTTTTTCGTCTTTACAGAGTCAAAACTTCCAAGCTCCACACTTGGAATAATTTACGCTGTGTCAAAGTGCAGCATCGACTCAGCTACCCCGTGCGTCCCACCCCTCGCGAGAGAAAAAAAAAATAGCCCAAGAAAAAAAAAAAACCGACGACACCTGGCGACCCGGCAATCCTCCTGCCAACCCATCCCCCCAGACAGAAAAAATAAAACGAGAAAAACTCACATCCTTAACATCCGGCGCTTGTAGTGACCTTGAGAATCATCACTCCCTGTATTCGACGCGCGTATCTTCAAAGACGACAAAGGCGTGAAATTTTGCAATCGAGCTTTTCACCTGCCGCCAGAGCCCGACCCCGTACAAAGGGAAAAAATTTGACGCGACAAGTCCCGTAACCACCGGGCCCCAAACAACGCAAGTCAGCTTCAATTCCAGAAGCCCACCGTCGTCAGCCGCTGCACCACAACGTTGCAAAGACTCCCCCACACCAGTACTGTTGCCTCGCCGGCTCCAGATTTTTTTTCGACGACGCAATCCAAAGCGATTTTCCCGCCGAGCGCGCATCATCGATTATTTACATCCTAAGAGGTGACAATAAATCTTCACGATTTTTTATTGCGGCAACATCAACAAAATAGCAGCTTCTACCGTCGCAGCCCGTTGGAGGTGTTCTGCATCTTGAGGCCTTCGTGAGCGTGCGTACAAATCCCCTCCAAGAAATGAATTGTCAACAATGTCCACGATTTTCCATCCTATCTCCCCAACTGCCCTCCGTGGCAGACTTTCTGCTATCTATCCTTTTTTATTCTTAGTTTTTGGTTAATTTTTCTTATATTTTTTTGCAATGTCCAACCTGATACAGACCGCTTGGCTGTTTCCCAAGCAGTCTTTGCCCCGATCTGCAGCGATTCTACCGCTACTTCACCAGACAAAAACTCAATCGTTATTAGGATCCTAACATTTTGCCTTTCATCACATAGCGCACCCCAGGGACTTGAGTCTCGACCATCGCTCGCGGCCGGCCGATTGACAGAGAGGGTGTGTTTGGTGAAGAGAGAAGTACCGATACTGACACACTCGTGCGGATCACTCCGACCGAGGCTGCCGTCTGTAAAAGCGGCACTTTAAATTTCGCCCAACCTACGACCACCCGCCAGCTCAGTGGTCGGCGTGAACATCGAAATGGCGGATCAACACGACGTCGACCTCGACTCGATTATCGACCGTCTGCTCGAGGTCCGAGGCAGCCGCCCCGGAAAGCAAGTTCAGCTTCTCGAAGCTGAGATCAGATACCTCTGCACCAAGGCCCGAGAGATTTTCATCTCACAGCCTATCCTGCTTGAACTCGAAGCTCCTATCAAGGTCCGTTTACTTACTCAACTTCCGTAATTCGTGGCGCTTTTGCCATGTGAAGATCGGAACAAGGTTCTCGGGCTATGTTTAGAACATGACTCTAGCCAACCCGGAGGACCGTTTTGCTCCTGGCATCAATGCATGACAACCTTGCCTTCTTGCAGGTCGGACACACACTGATAATGATTATCCCACACTTCAGATTTGCGGCGATATACACGGACAGTACTATGATTTGCTGAGACTTTTTGAGTACGGAGGCTTCCCTCCGGAGGCCAACTACCTGTTCCTCGGTGACTATGTTGATCGTGGCAAGCAGTCCCTGGAGACTATCTGCCTTTTGCTCGCGTACAAGATCAAGTACCCGGAAAATTTCTTCATCCTGCGCGGCAACCACGAGTGTGCCTCGATCAACCGTATCTACGGCTTTTACGATGAGTGCAAGCGTCGGTATAACATCAAGTTATGGAAGACCTTTACCGATTGCTTCAACTGCCTGCCGATCGCTGCCATCATTGACGAGAAGATCTTTACCATGCATGGCGGTTTGAGTCCGGACTTGAACTCCATGGAGCAGATTCGCCGTGTTATGCGCCCGACGGACGTGAGTTGCCGTTGGACATCCTATTGAGAGTTTTGGAGGGAAGGCTTGTTCTGTGGTTCCATTCGTTTACATGACTGACCTTGTACTCGCCTACAGATCCCAGACTGCGGTCTGCTCTGTGACCTACTTTGGTCCGATCCTGACAAGGACATTACTGGCTGGAGCGAGAATGACCGTGGTGTTTCGTTCACCTTTGGTCCCGACGTTGTTTCGCGGTTCCTTCAGAAGCATGACATGGACTTGATCTGCCGTGCCCACCAGGTCGTCGAGGACGGATACGAGTTTTTCTCGAAACGGCAACTGGTAACTCTGTTCAGCGCACCCAACTACTGTGGCGAGTTCGACAACGCGGGTGCCATGATGTCCGTGGACGAGAGTTTGCTGTGCTCATTCCAGGTATGTCTTTGCCAGCGTTCAAAGGGGGCCCTCTACTCGGGCATCTTTTTGATGCGTGTCGACAATGCTAACCAGTTGCCGCCTATCTCTCTATAGATTCTTAAGCCAGCTGAGAAGAAACAAAAGTACGTTCAACGCCTGGGAGGCAGAAGCTCCAATGCTTCATCCAGGAACACCTCATCCAAGCCCTAATCGAACAGTAAATTCACACGCAACTTTCTTCTCGTCATCTAGGTTCGGACGCGGTCGCTAGTTTGGTGCTCGACGACTCTCACACGGGGCCACCCACACCTCGACGATACAATTTCTCCGTCTTCTACAATGGCCAGCCGTGGGACCTTGGCCATCTGTCATCAACTTTTCCTGAACTTGTCTGTTTAACATCATTCTTGTTTTTTTTTTTGAGACTCGCAACAGGGCCATGCATTACGTCGCCGGTTCTGGTCAGCTTTTCCTTGGCGCCTCACGCCCGACTCTACTTTCACAACGTCGATCTTCCCCTAATGAGCTACGCAGTACATGCATCTGCTGTCGTGGCTTATACGAAAAGTGTACTGGGCTACTTTTCTGTCGCATCCTCTCGCATTTTAAAGGTGCAGATGGATGAAACGGAGTCAATATACATGTCGTACGGATTGAATTTGTTTCCAAAAAAGGGGGCAAATCGCCTCTTTTTCTACACAGGGTTCCTGCAGTGTCTGGAGGGTACGGGTAGTCGGGATGCGCCTGGGTGAATCTTCAGTGAGCAGGAATATAGATAACGATCCTCCCTTTGATCAACGACGACGATTATGATTTCCGCTGCAACCCTCGATCATCATAACCGATGAATATGCCAAGATTAATGGATCTATTTACTTGTTCCTCTGATGGATCCTTGGCTAGTCTTGAATTTATCTGGTGATGGCTTATATTGAAGAGTAGCGCGACTTGGTAAAATGACGGCTTTCATTCTAATTGCCTCGTATGAGTCTTGGGTCATTGCACAGATTCTAGAAATTCGCACTTGGCCGTTCTTTGATGGAATGTAGAAAACCGTGAGAGCGAGGCATGTTTGTCACCTTTGTTACCAAAAATTGAAGCTCTCACCCGAGACTATACCTTGATGCTTCAATTGCAGTCCTCGCAGGTTTCCTTTTGTTGTCCCACCGCGGCTTCATCAGTTCCTCTGCCACCACCAGCAGCATTACCGGGATCCTTTTCTTCTACAGCTCCCTGAGCCGACCCACCAGAAGCTTGCTCTGAGACATGCTCGGCAGCGTGGGTGGTGGTGATGGTTGCAGCTCCTTCGGGTCTTTTATAGTCCCGGTCGACGTGGCCCAGGTTCCGTCCCGGCTCAATCACGTCGCGCACCCTCCGCTTGAGCTCCTTGGTCTCTGGGAAGCCGCCATCAACCTTGCGGTCCCAGAGCGTGTGGGATAAACCGCCGCTGCTATGCGCAGAGGGTTTGTTCTCATCGTCGTCGTCGTCGGTGGTGGCGGTGGTGGTCGCCGCCGCCGTCTGAATCTGGACGATGAAGGTACCCCCAGTCGAGGGTTGCAAGGCTACTTCACCCAGCCCTGTCGAGAAGGTGGATAAAAGCTCTTGTGCGTACTGTTCGCGTTGAAAGACATGGTTGGCATTGGTGCAGGTTGGGGATGTTTAGGGAGGGGGGAGATGAACGCTATTTAGGTGAGTGTAGGCAAAGTAAACGATTCCGAGGTGGGTGTAAGACAGGCTAGTATACAAAGAGACCGTAATAATAAAGACAAAAGAAAAAAGAAAAAAAAAAAAAAAAAAAAAAAAAAAAAAAAAAAAAAAAAAAAAAAAAAAAAACACCAGCAGACTGGTACCTACATAGGCGGCTCGGAGCATCCACTTGCATTGTGTGCAAAACTTGATTGTAATCCGGGGCAGTAGCAACGGCGGGGGCGTCGCAGTGGTGGCGGCGATGGCGTTAGAGGCGGTGCTCCGGCTCAGGCTGGAGGAACTAAGCCCAATGCTGGTGGTCTCTGGTGTCGCCATGTCCCAGGAAAAAAAAAAAAAAAGCAAGGGTTCTGAAGTGTAAGCCCAAAAGTTCCTGGTACTTTTTTTTTGAGTAATCTAAACAAGAAAACCCAAGGGGTGGGGAAGCACAGTTGAATTGGCTGGTATGACGGGAGGGTTCAGGATAGGAACAGCATTTGTCTTTTGGGGCTAGTGAACACAAGATTGATGGTGCTGGCACCAGGCGTTAGCGGGGCTCCATCTCCTTGAATCCAACTGGTTGCCATTTTTACCACAAAAGTTGGGCGAACCAGAACGGCGGGCACATATATAAAGATGTTCTGAATGGTTGGGCTTTTAAATTCACATTCCAAATCATTCGTATCCAAACCTCCAAAGTGACAAAACATTGGCATCGAAACTGTTTTTAGGGCCACCCAACTACCATGTGAGCTTTTGTACCTGTATAATTTGATCAGCGTCCTTATCCTTTATGATTTCCTCCAGTGTTGTCCAAAACTGCAGTTGGCAAACGAAGGTTTGACCCAAGTTTCACTGCAATTTCCACAAACGGCGAATCGGCTGGCGAAGCTGACGAGGTCAACTGTTTATCGTCACGTGATTGTTGCCTAAGGAATTTAAAATCATCTTCTCGTCTCTTACGCGACGGGCAGATTTGTCGATTGAAGCAACCTCGCTTCACTTTGTCAGCGCCGAGTTTCGCCAGCACGTTGCACACAAAGACATAAATAATGCTTCGCGTTGGGAACATACTTAAGGGTGCACGAGCAACGTATGAACTGCAGCAAGCATTAAAAGGGTCCACCGTTTTCAAAGCTCGGATTGTAAACCCGATTCCCCTCGATGAGAAATGGTAGATTGAATATTCCCAGAAAAAAAAGCTAAAAAAAAAGTGCAATGCTGTTGATATAATTTCTGCATTAGGGCCATCCTCAAAACATGCTCAACATCAGGGGAACAACGAACAACGTTCACTTTTTCGGGAATATCAGCATTATCAGATTCCCAATATTGCCGCGAGTCCTTATATCCGCCAGATGTACGAAGCAATAGGATCGTTCGAAGATCCTGGCAGCAACTCGAAAATGATGGCTGGATCACTGTTTATGGAACATCAAGTCGGACAAGTTCCGCAGCGATGCGGCATTAATTCCCAAACTCGTTGCTCGGTCTGTTTTATCGGCTCTTGCTACCTTTAAACAATTAGGCAAAGTGCACACAGGTAGGTCAGTCCTGTACAAATTTTGCAACCGAATTTCGCCAACATGTTGTCGTCCAACCAGATATCAATCCCAACAACATGTTGCTTTCAAGCACCGTCACGTCAGGAGGTCTAATCAAAATTTGTGATCTTGGAGTCAGTAAGTTTACTATTTTTTACCAAAACAAGATTAATGGAAATACGATGTTTAACGCATCAGGATGGGAAAGTGATGGACGAGGGATACACGAAGCACCGCCTCCAGTCTTTGCCTTGCCGTGCCCCTGAAGTCTGGAAAGGACAGGGTGTTTCTCATGCGTCCGAGGTATGGTCTGTTGGGGTCACGGTAAGTTGCGAATCTTCCTACTCTTAATATCCGAGACGGCTGCACCTTAGAGGTTAGAAGCGACCATATTTGGATTTGATTTACATGTTTTAGCTGGCCCATTGGCTCTTAGGGCGAGCAATTTTCGGAGCAGATGACAAAATAATCGTGGGACATACAGAGGCTTGGTGCATCGCAAAGATCCAGCGTCTCGTAGGGCAATTCAATGTCTACACAGGGCAGGAGGAGATAGAGGAGGAGTTTGACGTGGCGGCCAACCTCTTGGACATGGAACTAAATAAGGCCCACGGTAGCCTACAAGGCAAACCGATCAATGCAGGTTCTCTACGTCAAGAACTAGAGAGAATCGAGAATCCGCCCATCGCTCCGGAACTCATCGACTTCATAGAGTCTCTTCTCATCTTGGACGAAACAAAGCGGCCGACGGCAGAAGAGGCGTTGCGACACCCTTTTCTAGCTTAGGTTTGGACGAGGAGTTTAAAGTTTTGCTTTGGGTGTATTTCGAGTATGGCATGATTCATAAAATCATTTACAATAAATCGCAAAGCTATAAAGATACTACTGGTCCATGATTAAGTTTCGTACTTTTCAAATATTGGCTTCTTATAGTTGCAAGGTTCGTTTTGACTTTGCAGCTTGTGTGGTCTCTGCTCATCACACTTGACTTTGAAATATCGGCAACGATCGCAAGCCTTTGCTTATTGTTCCAATGCTACAGCCCTGAAAATGTTTTGCGCGGCCGTTTCATTCGCCCGGAGAAACTTGGCATATCTCTTTTAAGCCATGAATTGGTAGGAGTCTTTAATTTAATTCAATAATTCAGGTCTTATCGCTACCGGGAATCTGGCATGCAGTCCTAATGTTGAGCGTGGGATGTGGGATGCCTGCCTGCCAGTATATCGCCTCAGAACGTTTTTCTAATACTTTCAAAAATTCCAGCAACTTCGTGGCACTTCCTGGGTCCACCTATCAGGACCAACTGCAGAAACAATCTCTTAAGCATTTAATTATAGAAATGAGAAAAGCCCAAACATCATCTCAGAGGAGTCGGGAATCGAGGATAGAGTTAAATCGCATATCGTTTCCTGAAAAAGTAGCCTTTTAAATGCTGGCGTCTGACCGGGAGCCTTGCGAATCGTCCAGGCCCTGTTATACTGGAGGGACAGGGGCTCTGAAACCCACTCCCTTCCACGCTTTCCCACAGCTATCTGCATCCATGCGCACGAGTGCTCCCAGCCAGTAATTACTATACGACCACCTTTAACATAATACCCCTATGGATTTGATGGGCCGGCAAAGCCGCTTAAAATGACGCATGGGCTAGCGTTCCGAAAGCAAACGGTGTCTTTTATCTAGCTTATAACGTCAATTTAGAAGAATTAGATGATGCAATGTCACGCCAGTCTCTCTTTGTTTGAGCAAGGTAACCACTCTCTGCCGCTCGACGGGCTGTTGTCTGCGTATCTTGGCTTTGATGCTTGCTTTCGTGGGTTTCGCGCTTCCCACATATCTCCTGCTCCCACCCATCATCTTTCTCTGCCCCCCTCATCGTCTGTTCTGTCGTTGGCTTCTGCAATCTAAGCTGCAATAGAGGCAGGATTCATCCTGCGTCAATCATTCCCGTTCATTCAGTTCGTCAAAGTGGACCATCTTCTCAGTGGGCTTCCTTTTCCTAAAGAACATTGGTTTCCTTTTTCCGGAGCTGAAAAAAGGAAGAGGAACAAATCAAAGCAGCGCAGAAGCAGGAAGACATTGCACAGAAGAGAGATAACCTTCGATTTGCGACATTTACACATGCTGTCATTATTTTGCACAATATTTTGATGCTGCCTCTTGCTGGCCTCTACCCTTCCCAAAAATCACAGCGCTACAGGCAAGCATACTGGGAGGCAGATCGAAATAAGGGAAATGTTCCCTGATATTTGGTGGAGAAGCATGCAAAGTAGTAGGCTGACATAAACGTTTGTTTGGTTGTTTGGTATTTCGGGGCTCAGAGAACAAGGCTACCTAAAATCCAGACACAATGTGGGGTCAAGAGAGAGAGAAGAAGAGAAAAAAAAAAAAAAGGCAAAAAAGGCAGCCAGAAACTTCTCGCAGAACTGAAGTTGCTAAGGTAGGCTGAGTGGAGTGGAATTTGAAGAGAGATGATTTTTGATTTTGGTTCGACAGGGGCGCAAACACAGTTTATGTTTCTGTTTCTCTTGACTTAGAACAGAGAAATCATACTCTGTAATGGCCAGTCACCGGACGATCTACAGGCTTGGCGAAACCTTAGAAATGTTCCAAAACGACTGGCCGGTGTCGGGGTGCATCCGCAGTACAAAGTTAAGTACAGTGAGTTATCCCATATGCCACGCCTTAGTAGCAAAAAAAAAAAAAAAAAAAAAGACAAGATGATTTACGTCAACGGGCTCCCTTTCCCTCCCACGCCCAGCTACCATAAATCCGAGCGTTAAAACTACCTAGATAATAACCTTCCTGAGCTATCAAAAACAGGAATAGGACTGCCCACGCCTGCCCTACAGATACACGTGCATGTTTTTTTTTTTTTTTTTTTTTTTTTTTTTTAAACTTAGATGATAGATACCATAAACAACTGAGCTGGGTTCGGTGTATCAAAGAGATTTGGTCCGTCAAACCTAATGGTCAAGCCCGCGTAGAAAGTCTAAATAGGTACCAACTATCATCACGAAGTCCGCACCTGGTACGCAGGAAAGAACAAAACATATTGGGCGGCCTATGGAGCTTTGGTCAATATCGCCAGACGGACTCGTGCAGATCTTACTCCTCCCTGCCTGATTCGCTCCTCCCCTTTGTTCTGCTGTCTCTCTCTGCGAGGTATTCGCAACCATTATGAGAGCCACTGACAACAAGCCTTGCAACCAGAATGGGGTGGGCACTTTCTTGGCTAGTGGTGTTATGGGTTATGGACTGATGAGAATCACGGTAGAGAATGTGAATAATGTGGTAAATATTTATAATATACGCAAGTAAATAAGTCCAGATTCATCGATAGACGAATAGGAAGTTCGATCGTAATAAGTAGTGGTATAGTGATGATGATGACAGAACAAGAGTAAAAAAGAAAAGAAAAAAAGAAAAAGAAAAAAGAGAATAAACAAACGAAGACATTTATTACAGTGTTGAAAACAAGACTGACATCAACGCAGTCCAGCCTGGCTGTAACTAGTCTCGGGAGGCAGGCTGACGGACGATAACCTTTTTTTTTGTGGGGAGGGGAAGGCCATCAATAACAGAGGAGCAGAAAGTACCGTGGTCATTGCTTCGCAAAGATAGGTTTGTCTTGGTGCGTTTCTCTTGTGGCATATATCTCAAGCAGCCATAAACCAAATATTAGTTGGCGGGCGACCCCAAGTTATCAAGACAATCACGCGTGCTGGGTATTCCATATCATCGAATCGTCCTGTGGTCCTCCTAGCCTCCCCCTCTTGTGTAGAAGCAACCATCAAGTAGTAGGTAGCTCCATTGAGTAGGGAAGGCTGTGGTCGAATTTGAGTTGTGACAAAACCTCCCAGGAAGGAACTGAGCTCGGTAAAACAATCCTTGCCATGCCTTCAACACTTGAGGTGAGCCGCATTCTCGAGCCTTGAAGATGGCCTATAGTTATGTCAAGTCTTGAATTGTGTGTCGGTATCGTCCGGGTCTCGTCTATGGCTTTTACATGACTATACAGCACCCGCCGTTCTGTTGTGGAGCGTAAGGATCCTCGCCCTTGGGTACTGCTCCCCAAACAGAAGGCACCATGTAGTCCCTAGTGCTGTTGCAGTAGGCAATTATGCTAAGATTCCATGGCAGATCAGTAAATGGTCGGTTTTGATTGGCATGTATTCCAGACGGGCGCCATCTATCGCCGTGAGATGTTGGATCGTGCTTCATTCGCACCCGTTATAACTGATTCCTCATACCTTTTGGAAGCCTGACTGACGGGGATTCGTTCCCTTTCCAAGTCCTCCTTGAGTCGGCTGTTGAGCTCGGTCAATCGGCGCAGCTTGAGATCGGCCATACTCTGCTTGTTCCTCCGAATCTGGGATGGGTCCCCCATATCTCTTGACGTGTATTGGGGCATTTCGGTAGAAGTAGATGGTTTCGCAGAGGCGGAGATATGTCGCGACGAGTCCGCTTCAGAGTTGCTATGACTCCTGGTTGGACTTTGCAGCTGCTGGCTGCTGTCGCTGTTGTTACTGTTTTTACTTTTGCTTTTATCGGCCCGAGGCTGCTGCGACGTTGGCTTATGATGTTTTTGCTGCTGCTGAGTATCCTGTGACGAGTCCATAGTAGTTTGGTCAGCGATGTCGTTGAGATTAGTAACGCAGCCAATGGCAAGAACGAGCTCTGTTGGCGGATGTAGGTATGGTGATGCGGTATGAGAGCATTGGTGCTCGCGGTGTAGGTCTCTCTTTCTCTTCTCTCTCTTTCTCTTGCGCCTCCTCTTTTCAGTGCAGCATGCGTACAGTTCCGCGACGATTCTTTCCCCCCTTTTTTTCTTTTCTTTTTCCCGTTTTGTAATGCCTTGCCCTTTGTTTTCTTTTTACTCCTCCTTTTTGCTCTAGTGTCCCTGTATCTCTGGATGCGGGCGGGTATGGGTGACAGAAATAGTGTTGTGTTTGTCCGACAAAGTACTGACTTTGCCACACAAGCCAACCTGGGCACGTCGTCTGGTGATTTGTGTGGATTTTATTCGCAAACTTACAAGGAAAACTCGCCAGAGACCCGAAGGTTTCACAACACCAAAAGAGAAATAAAAGTAAAACCGTAATTGGTACGGGAGCGGAGTGTGCCTGGAATGACGATGACACGACGATGGAATGGACCGACCGATTGGTCTTTTTTCGAATTGTGCGCTTTCGATCTGGGAACCCGAAGCTGAATTGCCAGGGAATCGCTTGAGAGGTGGTGGTGGTCGGGGCGCGATCGACGTAGGATAAGGATTGGGTTGACTTTCAGAGAAGAGGAGCAGCCAAATCAATCCATCAATCAATCAATCAGTCAGTCAATCGGTCAATTGGCTTGATGCTGGTTTTTCTGGTCGGGTTGGGAAGACGGGACGCGAGAGAACGACTGGCCGGCGGGCTACCCAGATAGCTTTGGGCTTTGCTTGCGCTGGCTGGCTTTGCGTGGTGCGACGGAAACAAAGCAAAACCGACAAGAACAGACCAGACCAAGAGTAAACAGAACAGGCTTGCTTGGGGTTCGGGAGCTTTGCAACTTTCAGTGTAAAATGCTAATCAAAGGTGTCCACTCTCGACGGTAAGGTAAGTAAGGGGGGCAGGTAGGGTAATTCGGGTCGCGGGGACTTTGGATACAATCAAAAATGTGATTTACTGTCTACTGCAGACGGGCCGGGGAGGATGGGCGCAGGCTTTTTGGAGTAAATGGAAATTGCATCCACCTTCTCGCGATTCTATTGGCTGGGCCAGGGGTGCTCCCTTGTTCGGTATGTGGGACAGGAGGAGGTACCTCATGCATCAAAGCGATCAATGGGGGGAGCCCGGAGCCGGGGTTGTGTCAACCAAGCTCTAGGAGCATTATTGCACTTTGCGAGGTTGGGAAAAATTATGAACTCTGTTCGCCTGGGTCCAGCCCGGGTCGTTTATCTCAAGAGCGAATACCTACCTAGGTACGTAGGTAGGAATCAGGTTAATCCTACTGTTGTAGGTACGGTAGCAGCAACATGGGAAGAAGAAGTGATATTTTGTTTTGACGCAACAAATACGAAGTACGTTCCTACACATCCCCAACCCCCTCTTGACTTTCATCTCGTCCCAACTTGCCTTCAAAACTACCTACCTACTCTGTATTCAGCTCCTCCTGCTTTAGCTATTTGGCCACCTACTGTACGGAAATATTCCGTAACCATAACTAAGTATTCCGTGATCAGTCTGCGTTGGACCGGCTAAAGGTATAAGAGGATAGTTCTCATTATGCTCTGTATGGTCTGATATCATATTACTCTGTCTTGTTTGGGTGACCCGTCGGCCGGTCGGTCGTGCAAATCATCAAAAATGTCCCATTCTCAGAGCCCTCGTCTCAGACATTATCAGCAATTAATTGCCCATTGAATCTCTCGGCGGTTTGATGGCAACATCTCTGGCTGACGCGGTGGCGTTATTGGCATGGAGAAGCGGGTTTCCGTTCAATTCGTTTACTGGTAGAGGACAGGAAACAATTTGAAGCCCGTGCTTCCCAGGCGAGATTACTGAGAGTAACCTGTCATCTCACCATTACTGGCTTCCCGTTAATACAACAAGTAAGTACATATGCTGATCTGAAGAGATGGTTTCTTATTTTTTTATATATATATATTTTTTTTTGGGGGGGGGGGGGGGGGGGGTTCCCGCTCCCTATTGATTGAAGCCTGCATAAAATTTATACTTTGCACATTGTGGTCCCGGATTTGCTACCTACTTTTCAACTCGATGACATATCATAATTATAACAACACAGCAACCGTATGTGTACTCGGTGTGCATTGGTGATTCGTATCGCTCTTTTGGTGGTTACGTGGTAGTTTGTTAGGTGCCTTGGTTGGCTGCACAGCAAACAGCTGACACTCACTTGCCGGCTTACAAGCCAGCAGCAGAACAAAAAGTTTGTAGCAAACCAAGCCGGAGCACTCGGGCTAATCACGTGACTCAATTCTCCTCACCCAACCTTGCCAACCCAGTAAAGTGGGTTTCAGAACCCGTTAGCCCACAAGTGAATCTGGTCAAAAAACTCTTTCGTGTGTGGGAGGGCCGCCGTGGATCTACTTTGGCGACGAACACCATTTGTGTCTTTGACGGGAGCGTCCAGTCAAGTTATTTCGCTCCATCGCGCCTGTGACTTGCGCCTCGTCTCTGACTACGTCTAACCTTCCTTTGCGTTTCGCAGACGCCTACAGGAAAGGTTGCCCATCATGGTGAGTTATTTTATTTACATATTTGCCTTTGAATTCTTGTTCGTTGGAAGCGTCTTGGAACTTGGTTACTGGCACTGCTTCATATGGCTGCCTGAAGCTGGCCTCCCCCTCTACCCCTCCTCACCATGACCCTTCACCTTACTTGGCCCAACACACACACATTTGGATACAAGACTTACCTACAGGATGACCACTCACATTGCCTGATATCTGGCTAACTTTTTCAACAGCCTCCTCCACCCCATCAAAAACCCGAAAATGTCCTCAAGCGCGCCCATGAGCTCATCGGCGTCAACCAGGCGCCCGCCGCCCTGACTTTACTCCATGAGCACATAACTTCAAAGCGCTCCCGAAATGTCCCCATCGCCTCATTGGAGCCGGTTATGGTGCTCTTGGTTGAGCTTTCCGTGGAGCAAAAGAAGGGAAAGCTGGCCAAGGATGCGCTGTACCAGTACAAGAACATCGCACAGAACACAAATGTCGGCACGATAGAGGTATGTGCAACCCGAGTCGCGTATGTTTATATGATCAGTCACTGACTGTGGTTTTAGCTTGTCTTGAAAAAATTCATCGAGCTCGCCGCAGGCAAGGTCACCGCCGCCCAGCAAAAGGCCGATGAGGTCCAGTCTTCTATTGAGGCCACCAATTCCACAAGCGTCGACGACCTCGAAGCTACCGAAACTCCAGAGTCGATTCTTCTTGCAACTGTTTCCGGTGAACAGTCACGCGACCGTACCGATCGTGCCATCGTCACCCCGTGGTTGAAGTTCTTGTGGGAGGCCTACCGGACCGTCCTCGACATTCTCCGCAACAATGCTCGTCTTGAGCTTCTATACCAGAGCACTGCCATGCAGGCCTTTGATTTCTGCCTCAAGTACATCAGGAAGACCGAGTTCCGCCGCCTCTGCGAGCTGCTTCGCAACCACGTCCAGACCGCCGCCAAGTACTCAACTCAGATGCACGCTATCAACCTGAACGACCCAGATACTCTTCAAAGACACTTGGAAACCCGATTTCAGCAGCTCAACGTTGCTGTTGAACTCGAACTTTGGCAGGAGGCCTTCCGCAGTGTGGAGGACATCCACACCCTGCTGAATCTGAGCAAGCGCCCGCCGAAAAACGTCATGATGGCCAACTACTACGAGAAGCTCACTCGCATCTTCCTCGTTGGAGAGAACTACCTTTTCCATGCGGCCGCTTGGTCACGTTATTACTCTCTCCTTCGTCAGTCAGCTGCTGTGGTTGCCAGCGGCCAGGGCAAGAAGGCTGATAACCCGCCCGCCACACCAGCGGACCTCCAAAAGGCCGCCTCTTTTGTTTTGCTGTCCGCTCTATCAATTCCCGTGATCAGCACGACCCGTTCTCGTGGTGCAATGGTGGACTTCGACGAGGCCAAGAAGAACAAGAACTCCCGTTTGACGCATTTGCTCAATATGTCCCAGGCCCCCACCCGTGCTGTTCTTTTCAAGGACGCCATGTCCAAGTCTTTGCTCAACCAGGCTCGTCCCGAGATTCGTGACCTGTACAACATACTCGAAGTTGATTTCCACCCCCTGTCAATTTGCAAGAAGATCTCTCCTATTCTTGCCCAGATTGGTGCCGATGAGGACATGAAGAAGTACGTGCTGCCTCTGCAGCAGGTTATCCTTACTAGGCTCTTCCAGCAGCTTTCTCAGGTCTACGAGACTGTGGACCTTGAGTTCGTCGAGAGCCTGGCCCAGTTCCCTGAGCCATTCCAGGTTACTCGCGCCACAGTGGAGAAGTTCATCATGAACGGCAACAAGAAGGGAGATCTTTCCATTCGCATGGACCACGCTACAGGTGTGCTTAGCTTCGACACTGATATTTTCTCATCCTCCAAAGCGTCCCACTCGGGATCTGCAGCCGGTTCGGCAGAGGCCGAGGGTGGTTCCGTTCAGAGACTTCAGAGGACACCGTCCGAGATTGTCAGGTCACAGCTTGTTCGCCTCGGCCGGGCCTTGTATACGACGTGCTACTACGTAGACCCCTCATTTAACGAGTCTCGTGTTAAGGCCCGCGAGGCTGCATTGGCGCGAGCCAAGGCCGGTGCTGAGAAGGAGCACCGTGAGATTCTGGCACGGAAGGACATAATTCAGAAGCGCAAAGAGGAGGCTTCGGATCTGCAGGCTAAACGCGAGAAGGAGAATGCTAAGATCAAGCGCATGCGTGAGCAAGCATTGCTGGAGGCCGAGCAGCAACGTCTGGCGGAGGAGCAGAAGGAGCGTGAACGCAAGCGCAAGGAGAAGGAGATGCAGGAGATCCGCAAGCAAGAGGCCGAGAGCCTTATCAAGGATCTCAAGATTGGTCCCAATGCTCTGGATGTGAGCGCCGAAGACTTGGCCAATCTCGACACCTCGCAGATTCGCGCCATCAAGGTTGCCCAGCTTGAGCGGGAGAAGAATGACATCAACGAGAAGCTTCGTATTACCGGCAAGCGCCTGGACCACCTTGAACGCGCGTACCGCAAGGAAGAGGTTAAGAAGCTTCACGAGGACTACGAGAACCAGAAGAAGCGGGATCTTGATGCCTACAACAAGATCAAGGATGAGACCCTGAAGGAGTCCAAGATCAAGCACGAGGAGAGCGTGGAGCTGAAGCACCGTCTCAGCCGTTTGATGCCTTTCTACGAAGAGTTCCGTGCCAACCTGCAGGAGAGGCGTCGTGACGAGTTTGAGAAGCGCCGCCGGGACGCCGAGAGGGAGCTCGAGAAGCAGATTGCTCAACGCAAGAAGGAGTACCGGGAGAAGAAGTTGCGCGAGAAGAGGCAGCGGGAGGAGGAGGAACGACAGCTCCGGGAAGCCGAGGAGCGCGCTGCCAAAGAGAAGGAGGAGCAGAAGAGGCGCGAGGAGGCTCGCAAGGAGGAGCTTGCACGTGCCAAGGCTCAACGCGAGGCCGAGAGGCAAGAGATGGCCGAGAAAGCCGCTCTGCAAGCCCGCAGAGAAGAGGAAGCCCTCGAGAGGAGAAAGAGAGAAAAGGAAAAGTTGGCTTCGGCTCCGCCGGCCTCGGCCGCGCCCGTCAGGTCCTCGGACTCTGCCGGTGGCCCGCCTCGTCTCAACCTGGCTGGTGCAGGTGGAAAGCCCAGCTGGCGTGACAGGGTCCCATCGCAGAACGCGGCAGCCGCCCCCTCGGAACGCGCTCCTGCACCGGCCCGAACTGGCACCCCTATGGAGCGCACTGATTCAAACGATCATGCCGGTGGTCCGCCTCGGCTCAACCTTACTCGCCCTGATGGCGCCAAGCCCAACTGGCGTGAACGTGAGCAGGCCAAGGCTAGCGGTGGCCCTGAGCGGGATCTTCCTCCCAGCAGGGCGGCTTCTGGAAGGGGCCCGCCAGTGCACAGGACCGAAGCCGGCCGTGGAGAGAACGGCAGGGACGAGTCGCCAGCACCCAAAGATTCGTTGACTGCCTCCGGAGCACCAGGCAAGTATGTACCGCGGTGGAAGCGTGAGAATGCAGGGAACTAGGTTCTCGGAAAGGACAAAAAAAGCAAGCAAATAGTTCACTTTTTCTTCGTTAATTTGCATTGGGAGTTTTTGGTCTTTTGGTCGATTTGGTCACGATAGTCGGGCTGGTCTGTATTCTAGAATCAACCCGTTCGGCTCGCTTTATGTTGAGAAGGGGGCAGTTTTGCGAGTCTCGGGAGCCTAGAACGGAGCAGTGGGTAGACGGATACTGGGGGGTGGATATAGGTCATGTTTGGCACCGTGTTCAGGTTTCGGTCCGTCACCATGCGCAATGACAAGAATTCATTTCACGTTATTTTTGCCTTTATTTTTTTTTCTTTTCTTGTGTTTGTGTGTGTGTGTGTGTGTGTGTGTTGAGGCGATTTGCATCTGAGATGCAAAGCATGATCAGCAGAGACTATGAGTTTGATTTACGTTTAACAGGACTACAGCTATGTTTGTTTCTTTGCAACATGTGTGCATTGTGTACCTCAAGGACAGATCTGTGTGAGAAGAAAAAACAGACGATATCCTGCTTGGGGCCCCCTGTTCTTGTGCTGGGTGTAGCCGATAAAAGTCCTTGCCAAGAGGCTTGGTGCATGCAGGTCCAAGCTGCATACTTGATTTGGGCGACAATCCAATATTGTGATGCAGGTGGATGAAATTAAACATTGGTCACGAATGTTACCGTTACGGTCAATGTAGGCTCTTGTGAGAAGACTCTCGTGTAGCTAAATGCATTTGCCGAGAAGCGTGTTGCTAATATATGGAAACAAGGTAATTAATTATCCAAAAACTCCCGAAGCTTTTTGCATCGGATGCGGAGTAGAGCTTGTTTTGTTTTCTATTCACAGTATGTTTATGACAAAGGCACTAAATGTTAAACCCTCACATTACCCGAGCTTTGAATAATAATAATGAAAAAAAAGTCTTTCTGCTTCTTGCTTACTCTGTCGTCAAACTTCTTTTTTTGTTTTCCCCCTTCACGTCAAACCCTCGTGATGGATCCTAACAGGCCGACCCGAGCGAACGGCGAGTATTGAGTTTCCTAAACAGGAACCACAAGGTAACAGCGGCCGGAGGGTGGGGCTAGCTTGTTTTGCAGCTTCAGCCCCGAAACAGCAAGATGACAAGCCCGAGGCTGACGATATTGCATGGCATGGCATGCCCGATTTTTTACCTTCTCCCTGTTTTTTTTTCTTCTTCTTTTCTTCTATTCTTTACATATTCACACAATGCAACTATCAGCTCACTTGGCAACGAAAACAAAATAAAAAAGGAAGCAGCCCCAAACTTAAAAGAAAACCTCGTATCGCAACCGTCGAATATGCAACGTCTTACACCCTTGTATATGCTTGGTCCATCACACCTTGAGCGATAGCAGGGTCAGAGACATGGATAAAAAAAAATAATTCTATGCCCGAGACCTGCCGCAAATGGTCTGGCTGGTGATGAGTTTATACCCTAACAAGACCGATTAATCCTACCATCTACCGAGGTCGGTGAAGTTCTAGACCTTGTACCATGTTATTATTATCTTTTTTTTTTTATTATCGTCTTTGGAGGAGCCCATCGTGGCTATCTTGGCGCTGGATACAGTTGGTCCAACTTTTCAACCTCTAGGCTTATATAAAGAACTTGGGCACATCAAGCCTCGATGATGTTTATCCTTCTCTTCTTGCCCCCACCTCCCATTCCTCGTAAGGCTGCGGGCATCACTTGACACCAGCCAACTCGAGGCCTGTCACTCGTTTGGGTCATTTCCGTCCCTAGGGTAAATACTTTAGTGATCAAAGGCAGAAGAAGAAAAAGAGGATAAACATGGTCGCTCTCTATACTCTCATAGCCGTCGGGGCTCTGACCCTGACTAGCCAGGTTCGTGCCACGACTGTGTCACTTCCCTCTTGCCCAGCGCCCTTCACTCCCTTTGTTTACTCGGGCTGCTACACGAGCGTGAGCAACCCGGACACGCTTCCTTTCCGCACCGAAGTCCCCCGAGCAAACATGACGGTCGAGAAGTGTCAGGCCGCATGCAAGGGGAACGGATATCGGTTTGCGGGACTCGAGTATTACGGGGAGTGCAGATGCGGTTCATCGATAGGAGGAATCAAGGTTGCTGAGTCCGACTGCAAGCTTGCATGCACTGGTAAGTGTCATATACCACATGTCTAAAGCATCATCATCATCTCTCTCTCTCTCTCTCTCTGCCCCCTCTCACTTGACCTGACCAAACCCCCGCTCGGCTTTCTTAGGCGACAAAACTCAGATTTGCGGTGGAAACAACCGCCTCTCTATATACGAGGATTCAACTTTTCCGGCTGCTGCTTCGGTTACACTCGATGATTACAAGAACATCGGCTGCCATGTTGCGAGTTCAGACCCGGGCGGCAAAGCCCTGGTGTACCGAGTGGAGGATGTCACCGGCCAACCCTGGAGCAGAGACACAGGTTCGAACCCCAAGTGCATCGAGGGATGTATGTCAAGAGGGTTTCCCTATGCTGGAACCGAATATGGAGGTATGTAAGAAAGAATGCGACCAGCAACACATAACCGTCTGTTTCTGTGTTGAAAACTGACATGCCCCTAGGTGAATGTTGGTGTGGCGTTGTGATGGGCAACGGCGCCGTTGCTGCTCCCCCTTCCGAGTGTGACTTGACCTGTCGCGGTGCTCCCGATCAGAACTGCGGAGGTCGATCTCGCATCAATATATTCGTCGCCAAAGGCCTTGAGTCGACCGAGCCTTGTGATCATCAGCCCCCGAGTCTGCCAGAAACCTCCACGACTCTCTCGTCGACGAGCCTCTCGTCCACATCCACAACCCTCTCGTCGACGATTCTCTCATCAACAGCCCTCTCGTCGTCCACAACTCTTTCCTCCACGACAGAGCCTGCCACAGTACCCACAGAAACATCCACCATAGTTGTGCCTAGTACGGCCCCTGCGACGACCCCGACGCAGCCGCCCACCACCCAGCCACCAACGACTCTGCCGCCCCAGACTACTACGCCAACTACTTCGAGCGCAGTTTGTGTAAGCACTATTGTCACTCCCCCCAAGTGCGAGTACCAGTGTGGAAATTGGTGCTCCGGTGGGCTTCCCGACTGGGACAACCAGGAAGGATGCAAGCACGGATACTCGTCCTGCAAGCTTCAAATTGCTGCCTGCTTCAAGAATGCCGGATTCCCAGGGGCTCTCAAGTGTTTCGAGTTCGCCCTCTGGTGTGGCGCCTGTGGTGACTACTGTAACACGGCGCCCAAGAACAAGTGCTCCAAGCAAGACTGGTTCAAGCAGAAGCCACCGGCTTGGGGTCCTGGAAAGCCATCGACCACTACCATCACGGCCCCCTGCCAGCCTACAGCCACCATGACGCCGACCAAGACGCAGACCACACCGGCCACCACGTCAACCCAGTGCCCCGTGCCTCCAACTGCGACCAACATCTGCAAGCAGCCGACCAACATATGGTACGGCTACAAGCCCGGAAAGCCGGTCGGTGGCATCGAGCTGCCCATGGTGACATGCAACGACCTCAAGGACGACTGGCACTCGGGCAGACCGTGGAAGCTGTATACCGACGTTGACAGCCGCAAGTGCATGTCCTACCCGCATCTGGCGGTGCCCAACGCCTGCAAGGATGCCTGCAAGGAGCAGTATGACGACTGCAAGGACACTTATGCCGAGGCTTGCAGGCAGGGGACTGAGAATCCCGGCTTCAGCTTCAATCTTGGCTGGCCGTTCAAGAGAAGCCTGGCCGGCAGGACTCTGAGCTGGATCGACACCTGGAAGTCGGCAATGGACAAATGCCACGCTCAGTACTCTGACTGTTTGGTTGTGAACAAGAATGCCGCGGCCAAGGGCAAGTGCCACGCCTGGGGTGCTGGTTGGTGATTGAGGGAGTTTTTGGGGAGTTGGTGTTTTTTTTTTTTTTTTTTTTTTTTTTGGATACTTTGCTGCAGATATCTGGAACGAGGTACCTACCCCATGCAGATAGATGTACTGTATATACCTCAGGAAAAAAAAGCATAAAAGTGTCACTGCCCTACCAGGTTGCATAGTAGCTCCTAGCTTCTGCCTACCTACCTAAATTTCTAGGCAGGTACCCAGGTACCTAGGTAGGTAGTCTAAAGCTACGGTAGTCTGAACGGTGCACCACAAAGAATGCATCAAAACCAATAACGTCAGGATGCACCTACCTTGCATATGTGGAGGAAAGAAGCTCGTGGAAAGAGCGATGATGCTGGAATTTACCATGAGTGGGTCCAGGCTGATGTCAACCCCAAATCTCCAATGTACCATCAGCGGCTTAACAGGGAGGGAAGATACTTCTTACCCCACCCAACCCCATTACTTCATCCGGCAGAGCTTACCAGATGCTTCTGTGCTTCATGCACGCTCCTGTTAACTCCATCAACCGCAACACCCGTTGCCTGCCTGGAGCAAAGCATTTGTTTACGAGAAAAGAAAGACGAGAAACCCCTCCCCCAATAGGAGGATCTCACAGAGTATTTTCGAACCCAGAATTGAAAGATTTCCTCTTTGTCCCTTTGATCGTCTGTCTCTCTGGTCTTTGTCTCATTACTGTGACTTTATTTCTGAACGGCGCAAAAAAGGCTAGCCCAAAGCAAATCACACATCGGTCGATATCTGATCAATTGCCAAAAGCCTTTCATACCTGCTCTAACCATTCAACAGAAATTACATACATAACTTGGAAACATAACTACCTAGGAAACCACCACATTCCTTCCGGATTGCGGTACCACAGCTAAACAAACAAGAAATCTAAGAGCAAACAACCAAGTGTTGGCATGTCGTTACGACCTCTACGAGGCGGCTGCCAGTGTGGCAGGAACACATACACCGTCAACCTCCCGGAAAACGCCTCTGAACTAGCCCAAGTTCTTTTTGACGCGGATCCAAGACATAGTAAGTTTCTACAGTTACGCCGTCAACACCCCTGAAATATTTAAGCATCGGAGGAAAACTATCCCCCCTCATAATCAATAGTCGAGCATCTAGTTCTGACCATTGATGACGCAACGAAAAAAAAAAAAATAAACAGGAATCTTCCAAGCCAGCCCGCTAGCTGCGTTTCTCCGGGTACCGCTGTCGTGGTACCAGAGCAGCACCTTTCCATTCTTCGACGACGAGCGCAGCGCCGCCATCCGCCGGACCTATACGCACCCGGCCCAGCAGGCGTCCAAACGCAACTTTTGCGGCTTCTGCGGCACACCGCTGTCGTACTGGTCCGAGGACCCGCCCAGCGAGGCAGACTTCATCCGCCTGACGCTGGGTAGCCTGTGCCACGAGGACCTTGGTGATCTCGAGGAGCTCGGCCTGGTTCCGGGTTCGGACGATGAGTCGTCAGAAGGAGGGGCCGCCACCGAGCACAAGGAGGATGTCCAGGGTGAGATGGAGGAGAATGTGGATGCGGACAGGGGCAAGTCCAACAACAGGAACAATACCGACAACGGGCTAGTCCCTCGGGAGACATTTGGAATTCCCTGGTTCGACAGCATGCTTGCCGGGAGCAGACTGAGCAGACTGCGGACGAGCAGGATTAGCGGCCAGACCCAGAGTGGCTCGGTCAAGTACGAGTGGGAGGTGGTGGAGTGGTCGAGCGGCGACGGAAATAGAGGACCCGGATCTGGCCTTCCAAGCCCATCGAAGCGGCAAAAGCAGGATATTGAAGAGTCAGTGCCGTTGCGGCAGTAAACAGTAGTCATTGGTTGAAGAAGTAGCTTTGGGTGGATTGAAATCCGAAGGGGAAAAAAAGACCCTGGATGGACCGGACTGTGCGCTGCTCATACCTTCCACAGAAAATCTAGAGCTCTGTCTAGAACTAGACTTGTTTGTTGAAAGCGTTTCACTTTCGGCAACTATTTTGACTGTTCCGTCTCGGGTCTTTTTTGTTTCTTGTCTTTGTCTTAAGCTGCGGAGAAAATAATTAATTAAATAAAAAAATCTCTCGTATATGTCGTGCATCCTACCTTGGCGAAAAAAGAAAAAAAAAATGAGGCTCATGGAAACATGGACTTTCGCTGGGTCCCGTTCCGTCTGCCGTCGTGCCTGCATAACAACGTGGTAGTCTGTGGACTCGCGCAAATAGAGGGTATAAAAAATAAAATAGAGAATATTAATAATAACCAAAAAAAAAAACCCCCAAGGCCAAATTTGATGAACAAAGTATGTCTTATTCAACAAAGTGTCATTCCAGTTGCCTCCTTGTCTCCCTAGTTGTACTTCGTATCTGCACACTAAGCGAGCGCAGGTCGGAGTAGGCAAAACGGGTCTACATTGTAGCTGGGTATGCGCAGGACAGGAGGTGATTCTTGGTGACTCTGGTCACCTTGCAGACCATCTCTGCTGGGTGGTACCTTGTAAATAGTGGATTCTGTTTTTACCATGAAGGGGTTTTCAGGGCCGATAGATCGGGCCAAAGAAGGCTTGGTTTTCAGGGAACTAGACTCAAAATACCACGAGTTCGGGCATTTCGATTGATGGACATAACATACTGATGACCCGGGATATCCACATCAAAGAGAAACAAGCGAGAAAAAAATAGAAACCTAAGAATAAAGACGCTGTAGGGTGGATATTCTGGCCGCAGTTCCGAAACGGATGAGGCTTTCAAAAATAAAATAAAAATAAAAAATAAAAAAGTAGATCACCTTATCATGTGAATTATAAGCTCTAAATCCCTCTCCCTACGTGGTATCACTCGGAACACTCGGTTTCATAGCTCCTTGCGAGGCGAATCGATTTGACCATCTCACCAAATTCCGCAAAGATGATCCTGCAGATCTGCTCAGGGCATCTGGCTCATTGTCACAAACATAATCTACAGTAGTCTAGCCTAGTCGCAGACTTAATCTCGAATCAAGAAGTCGCCATAAAGAAGACCCAAAACTTGGCGCCAGGGAGGGGTAGCACTGTCAAGATTCGCTTATCTGGCCCGGTCAGGCAATATCAAGTAATCCCCTCCATTCGCCTGTTGGAATTTTAGGCTGACGAGGTTGCCTGTGAGATGGGGTCTCGCTTGAGAATAGCAAGAACTGGAACCAGAAGAGCGGCAAAGAAAAGGAGAAGGCAAGAAAAAACCGGAAAATAGAGAGAAGTGATACAAGCACTCTTTTCCCCGTAGCGCCGGCTTGGGCCAGCCTTTTGGAATTCCCACTGGTCCTGGATTAGAACTATATGGGTCCTGATATTGGATGTTGTAAGCTGTAGTGTCGCGGCGATTAGGGGTGTTTCCGGACCGCTGGTCCACGACTGTGTCCTTACTGTTAATGCCACAAGTGTACTTCTCTGGCTCCCAGTAGCCGAGCATGCATGACTACACTAGGGAGGTATTGAAGAAAACGAAACACAAACGAAGGAACAAAAACCCGGTGGATCGTGCCAACCAAGTCGAATAAGTATTAGTCAAGGTTATTAAGACAGGGCTGGACGGTGAAAACAAAACTCTGGGCCGGTCTTCCCGTCGCTGGTATGGCAGAGGATTTTTGGGTCTGGTCTGTTCGGAAACATGCTTCCAAAGTCCCGTTAGGCGCCATGCGGGCCGCACTTGCACGGCATGCACAATCCGCCGAGCCAGGACATGCGTAGTGACAAGGCTTGCTCAGCTCTAGCTGTTGGGTGGCCGACGCTGTGCTCTCCATTATTCTGTACCTTTTGAATGGATTTTTTTCCCCCCAGGGCTTGACAGTGGTGGCGAGCTCGGTCCTCGGGATGAATGTGACCCTTTTTTTGCTCAGCTTGCATATGTATGTGATATGGAAGAGGAAGCTTTAGGTTACGTTAGGTTAGCTCAGGTCAGGGGGTGCTCACACGAGGAAAACTTGGCACCCGATAATGTCCCAATGTTGCCCTTCTCGCCTCTTCTTCTTCTCCCTTTGAGCAAAAGGCTAAGTAAACAGCCGGGGTTTTGGCGAGCCTCCTATCTGCATAGCGGTGATGAGAGGCGACCAATGGCAGTGGGCGCATGCTGACCAACCATGTGCAACGCTTTGAATGGATGGTTCCGGGGGGTACTGTTGCTGGGGTCCAATGACGGAGTTGCGGCCCGGTCTTGACGGGTCCGAGTGGGCTCAGTGCAAGCACAACAAAGCCGCCGAGTGGCCAGCGGTCACTCTCGTCGGGTAATCCTCACGCGGGAGGTTAAAATGCCAAAGGAACGAGATGATGGATGTTTTTCATTTGGGAAAAGCTAGGCAACTTGTCTGATGGGTGGGGGACCCCAGGAGACACATGACTGTCCAACATGGTGTTTCCGGCGGCGGCCGGTGCAACGTGTTTTCTTTGGTTTGTTGATTTATGGTTGAACATGCGAGGCAACGCAACTGTCCTGCAACCAGCAAGCTGTTCCATAGTCAATTACCTGGGATCGATTAGCATCTAATCTAAGTAAACCAACCTCGAGGTCGGTGAAATGGATCCACCTATCGGACCGTGTAGTCCAGCCTGCTCGCTCGTTCCATCGCCGTTTTCTCGAAGTAACCCGCGTTGGATTGTGGGCAGGGTGTCGTAGATCCTGTACAGCTATGGGTGGGTTTGGAGGAGGCTAGCTAGGGCAAAATAGCCAAGCAGCCGGGGGTGTAAAATTGAATGCTGCAGGTGGTGAGTTGGGAGGAGAGCAAAGACAAATTAACTAATGTGAGCAAGAATTGTACCTACCTTGTGAGTGGAGGGAAGAGAAGAGGAGAGAAGCCCACCTAGATATTCTACGAAGTATCTCTCTGCTTACCTGGTAGGCGGGCAGGTACCTTACCTACCTACCACTGAAGGTAAGCTCCGAGTACCCGGTGGGTTAGTGGATAAACGAACACGGCAGTACCTGCCTGAGGTGGGCAAGCTTCAAGCTTCGCCGGACACGCGTTTTCTTGGGGGAGTAAACCTGATGATGCTGCGTGTTTATTTCTACCTATGTAGGTAGGTAAGGTAGGTAGGTAGGCAGGCAGGGTATGTACCCCGCGGTGGAAGCAATGGTAGCAGCAATTAAGGCACCCAAGTCGACGTCGGATCTCTTTCCAGTGGGCATAAACTTCACTGCGTACGTACCCTATTGGAGAAGGCAGGTGGGGTCAGGTTGCTTTACCCCCCCGGGCCCCGCTTTCAAGTTTACCCAACCCCCACTGGGTGTGTCTTGATTGCTTGCGCTAAAGCTGACGCCCGAAATGGGATGCAGGACGGGTTATTGGATTTGTATTTTTATTTTATTTTTATTTTATTGCTATTATTTCCATTCTCGCCCAGGCTTTTCTCGGTCACGACGGTCCGACGCGGGAGAATTGGGAAGATCAACTGCTCAATCAAATCCCAACATGGCTGAAACCGAAAGAGCAGAGCCGGTCATTGGGTTAGGCCTATGTCGAGAAATGTACCTAACATGTAGCAACAGCCAACAACTGGTTGATGGGCTGGTCTCCCCGATGCGGTACACAAAATCCTTCCGTATAAAAATGCGGCTGTATCCCGTCTCGTCCTCGCCCTTGCCTTGAAGAGCTCCTTGAATCTCTCCCTTTTAGGCTTTTGGGTTTGTTTGTTTCCTCACTTTGTTTCAGCTACTTTCCCCCCCAAAAAAAAACCCCCCCTTTCAACGTACTTCGTACCTCACATAAGGCCTCCTCGAACAGCCAGCCAAGTTCCCTGCGCAAAAGGGCTTGGATCCTCTCTACGTTCCCCCCTTACCCCCAACCCAAAAAAAAAAAAAAAACCAAAAACCAAAAAAAACCACCCCACACACCGACTCAAGTCCACACCCAAAGCCGGCTGAATGGGTTGTTCCTTTAGTTCCCCCAGCTCTAAGTCAAGCTCTCAGACTCCTGCTCACCCTGCTCCCAAACCGGAGTCCAAGAGCAGGAGCACAACCAACATCGACAACATGTCTCTTCCCAAGGATTTCCTTTGGGGCTTCGCGACAGCGTCGTAAGTCAAGTCAAAAGTGCCGGCCAATCTCGGAGCCTTGGCCTCCGCGGGAACGGACCTCCGTTATTTATTATTTGCCGGCTTATCGCTATGCACACCAATAGCCCATCTTCTAACACAAAATAAATAAATAACACAACAGATACCAGATCGAGGGTGCTATCGACAAGGATGGTCGTGGCCCATCCATTTGGGACACATTTACTGCAATTCCGGGCAAAGTTGCAGACGGTAGCTCGGGTGTGACGGCATGCGACTCATACAACAGGACCAAGGAGGACATTGACCTGCTCAAGTCTGTTGGCGCTAAGTCGTACCGCTTCTCCATCTCGTGGTCCAGGATTATTCCTATTGGTGGCCGTAACGACCCCATCAACCAGAAGGGCATCGACCACTACGTCAAGTTCGTGGACGACCTCCTCGAGGCCGGCATCACGCCTCTCATCACCCTCTTCCACTGGGATCTGCCGGATGGGCTGGACAAGCGGTACGGTGGATTGCTGAACAGGGAAGAGTTCCCCTTGGACTTTGAGCACTATGCACGCATCATTTTCAAGGCCATTCCAAAGTGCAAACACTGGATCACCTTCAATGAGCCGTGGTGCTCGTCCATTCTCGCATACAGTGTTGGCCAGTTTGCGCCTGGCCGCTGCTCCGACCGCAGCAAGTCGCCCGTCGGCGACAGCTCTCGGGAGCCCTGGATTGTAGGCCACAACCTTCTGGTGGCCCACGGTCGTGCCGTCAAGGTGTACAGGGAAGAGTTTAAGGCGCAGGACAAGGGTGAGATTGGTATCACGCTGAACGGTGATGCCACATTCCCCTGGGATCCCGAAGACCCCAGGGACGTCGATGCAGCCAATCGCAAGATCGAGTTCGCCATCTCATGGTTTGCCGATCCCATCTACTTTGGCGAGTACCCAGTCTCGATGCGTAAGCAGCTGGGCGACCGTCTGCCCACTTTCACGGAGGAGGAGAAGGCTTTAGTCAAGGGCTCAAACGACTTTTATGGCATGAACTGCTACACGGCCAACTACATCAGGCACAAGGAAGGGGAGCCTGCCGAGGACGATTACCTTGGAAACCTTGAGCAGCTGTTTTACAACAAGGCGGGCGAATGCATCGGCCCTGAGACACAGTCACCGTGGCTTCGTCCAAACGCACAAGGGTTCCGGGAGCTACTCGTTTGGCTCAGCAAGCGTTACAACTACCCCAAGATCTTGGTTACGGAGAATGGCACGTCAGTCAAGGGTGAGAACGATATGCCACTCGAGAAGATCCTCGAGGATGATTTCCGGGTCCAGTACTACGACGATTATGTTAAGGCCTTGGCCAAGGCTTATACCGAGGATGGTGTGAACGTCCGTGGTTACTCAGCTTGGTCGTTGATGGACAATTTTGAGTGGGCCGAGGGCTACGAGACCAGGTATGTTGGAGCCAGTAGGCCATGGGCCTTGATTTAGTTCAGCCCTTCCCAGTCAGTGTGCATATCTGTTTTTAGATGCTGGAATAACTAACAAGCATCCTTGTAGGTTTGGCGTCACCTTTGTCGACTACGAGAACGGTCAGAAGCGTTACCCCAAGAAGAGTGCCAAGGCAATGAAGCCGCTGTTTGACAGCCTCATCGAAAAAGACTAGACTCTACATGGGGAAGCCAATGCGAATGGTATGGATTTATGGGCGTTCTAGGGTGCTTGCGAGCGGTTTTACGTTCAATGAACAGTCTGCGAGCGGCTATGTTTTGGTTTCTTTTTTTTCTTATCTGTTGCGCCAATTTCGTCAGCAAATAAATGGCTTCTTTATATTCTTTCTGTCCCTCTCGCTTAATTCCCATATTTGATTTATCACTCTTTGTTTTGGAAAGGAGATGCCTTGAGTTTATGGTCATTTAAATAGGCAAAAACTAAAACATTGAGTATTGTTTTCTTGTAATCCTGAAATGCTGGGGACGTCGGCCTCGATATGCAGACCACAAGATGTATAGAGCGTATGTATACATACCTAAGGTGGTTCTAGGTAGTGTAACAGTACGGAGTAGGTAGGTAGTATTGAATCTGCCAATTGGAGAAAGTCTGACTCGGACTCTCCAGCTACAGAAAGATGGAGACCAGGGTTTGTTTGTTACAGCAGGTTGGTTGCCTTCCATTACACCGGGCCCGCTAGTGGATTTACCCCTCAAAGCCCTCACGAATAACGAATAACAGCGATAGAAATTACCCCAGCTTTTGCGTCACAAGTGCCCTGAGCCCTGTCTCGGCCTTGGCAGCCTTCTTGTTCAGTGCGATCCACTAAGCCCTAGAAGCAAGACTATAACTTGGCCAAGTCTCCAGTGCTGCTTTGCTTGCCGCTTAGTAGGTACTTTTTTTGCTTTTCGACATTTTTGGGGTTGCGACTTTTCTTTTCATCTGGTTTCCCCAACCAAATGTTCATTGGATAATACTCGAGAGAAGAAAAAAAAAACCCCCCCAAAAAAACCCACGATCAAATACCAATAGAAAGAAGCTTATTCTAGACCAGTTCTAATTCTGGTCAAGATCTATCCAAGAAATAAATCACGAATCTTGGCTACTTGGAAACAATTATACCTCTTCCTTTGCAAGGCCTACATTGAGTACCCGGTCTATTAGAATAAAGATAACAGGTACCTCGGCAAATCATATACGACACACAGATTTCTGCACGGATACCGCACCTCTTTATTCAGAACAGCAGCGGCCGACGCCTACCGATGTCGGGCCCTCCCTCCCGCCTGAAGGCGGTCCTCGGCCATCTCGGCCTAGCCAACGCACCGGCGACGAATGCGGGAGCGGAAGCCACGCAAGCCACTGCGCGTCCGAACCACCTGCACGCACTATCGCCGACCTTCTTCCTCCCACGTGCGGCCGCCATCGAGCCAGAGGCAGAGGCCGTTGTGCACGTGACCACCAACGGACGCACCCTGCGTCGATCCTACGCCGAACTGGCAGATCGTGCGCGGGGGTTGGCCTACTACCTCGGCCAGAAGGGCTTCTCCCGTGTCGGCATCCTGGCTCCCAACACCCCGGCCTTCCTCGAGAGCATCTACGGCGTCAATGCCGCCGGCGGTGTCATTGTGCCGGTGAACTATCGGCTGAAGCAGGAGGATATCGCCTACATTTTTGGCTTTGCACAGGTCGACGCCATAATCGTCGATGCCGAGTTCGTTGGGCTGTTGGACCTCTACCGGAAAGACCATGGGAATGTACCATTGATTATCGACACGGTGGGTGCCCTAGTATTGTCTCTCTATCCAGGGGTCATGCACTTACGATATCGTTCGCTTTGCTTACTCGCACTGACGGAGAAACATAGGATACGGACGTCACTGAAGGCGAGCTCAGCGGCCCCTTTGACGAGTGTATTGCTCAGGGGTTGCAGCATGACCGCGAGACAGGAGGCAAGGGCTGGGACGGCTTGTCCCCGCAACCCAATGACGAGGATGACCTTATAGCCATCCCCTTCACCTCGGGCACCACATCAAAACCCAAGGGCGTGGAATACACACATCGTGGCTCATACCTTGCTGCCCTTGCCAACATCGTCGAGTCCGGCCTGAATTACCACACCGGGAGATGCAAATACCTGTGGACGCTTCCCATGTGAGTTACAGCCGAGTTAACGTCCAAGGGAACAACGAGCCTTGAAGCATCTCCCCCCTCTGACTACAAAATACAGCTGACACAAGCATACTACTATTTCACCAGGTTTCACGCCGTCGGTTGGACCTTTCCATGGGCTGTAACAGGTTAGGATCCGTCCCCCCCTCCACAGTCGCACCCCACAACTCCCAACCTGCGCTGACCTTTCTTTCTCGAATTAAACTCAAGCCGTCCGAGGCACACACGTCTGCCTCCGCAAGATCGACTACCCCTTGATCTGGCGCCTGCTGACCGAGGAGCATGTGACGCACTTCAACGCCGCCCCAACCGTCTGCACGCTGCTCTGCGCCGCCGCCGAGGCCCACCGGCTACCAGACCCGCCCGTGCGCGTCACAGTGGCCGCGTCGCCGCCAACTGCGCACCTCTTCCGGCAGATGACGGAGCTTAACCTCTCGCCCGTCCACGTCTACGGCATGACCGAGACGTACGGGCCCATCACAAAGGGCTACCACATGCCCGAGTGGGAGACGCTGCCCGAGGCGGACAAGTTTGCCCGCATGGCGCGCCAGGGCCACGGCTTCCTCACCAGCCTGCCCATCAGGATCGTGCGTCCCGAGGAGGCCGAGAGGGGCGTGCTGATCGACGTGGCCAAGGACGGCGCAGAGATTGGAGAGATCGTCTTTGCCGGCAACATCTGCGCAAAGGGCTACCACAACGACCCCGAGGCCACGAAAAAGATGTTTGCCGGTGGCGTCCTTCACTCTGGCGACCTGGCCGTGTGGCATCCGGATGGGAGCGCGCAGATTCTGGATAGGCAAAAGGACATCATCATCTCTGGTAAGGCGGTTTCATACATGTTTTCCTCCCCTCAACTACTGATCTGAGCGGATATTTCACTCTTCCGCTGGGTTAACTTGGGGAACACTATTCATGTGATTGTCTTGCTAACTACGCCGAACCCCAATAACGAAAAGGAGGCGAGAACATATCCTCGGTCGCTCTTGAGAGCATGTTGGTCCAGCATCCGGACGTCCTCGAGGCTGGTGTAGTGGCCGTGCCCGACTCACACTGGGGCGAGAGGCCCAAGGCGTACGTGACGATCAGGCCGAGTAGGGAAGCAGGCAAGGCGCCGTTGACTCCACAGGGGCTCATCGACTGGGCCAAGCACCAGAGCGCCATATCAAAGTTCATGATCCCCAGGGAAGTTGAGATCGTCGACGAGCTGCCCAAGACGAGCACCGGCAAGATTAAGAAAAATGAGCTGCGGGAGTGGGCCAAACATGGCAAAAGCAGCCAAGAATAAACAACCCCCTCTAAAAGGGATGTGTTTGCATCTCAATTTTTCGAGGCTGCCGATATGCAAAGCAGACACATCCGTTTTGTCCTTTTGCCAGTTGACTTGAACAACGGCAATTTCTTTTTTGGAAAGTTATAGGCTGTATCGATGTGATATAACAGCCATTGATTTAGAGTAGACAGGCAGAAATAACGATAGATGACGGAAAAAAAAAAGTGACCTTAATTTGAAAGCCATTTAACAAAAACCAAGACTCCTATCCAATATAAATGCAATACAGGATGTGGAGTGAAAACCCGCCTGATTACGCCGATTTGCCCCCATGATGCGACTTTTCTGCGCATGCCCTTGCGCAAAATAACAACCCAGTCTTGAAAAAGTAGAAGAACCGAAAAGAGAGAGAAAGAGAGAGAGAGAGAAAAAAGGCGTTGATGAGGAATAAGAGTGATAGAAAGGGGTGTTGTATATATCTGTGTGTATGTGTCTGGGACGAGAGAACAGGTGGTGTATGGGTCTGTATCTAAATATATATACGGTGGAGGGAGTCCAAGACGAATTGCAATCGCAACTGACCAAGCTCATAACGCGGCCGTATGGCTGGAGTCGTAACCCCCAGTCTCCAAATCTTCGTCATCGCCGTCGGGGTTCGTTTTCCGTCTCTTGTCACTTCTGGACCCGAACAGCTCGCCCAGAGTGTAACTAAGACTGCGGGCTCGGCCCCGTATCCCGACAGAGGGCCGCGTACTGCTTGAGGGTAGGACTGAACCCGATATATTGTTGTTGATGGCCCCGTCGTCCCAAGATGCTATGGCGTCGGTAGCAGAGACACCGCCGTCCTCTATGGATTCGTCATGAGGCATAAATAGGCTCGCCCGCAGACTCGGTCGACTCCTGCGCATAGCGAGTCTTCTTGACAATGGCGGCCCCTCCCCACTCCGGAACAACAGAGTGTCGGCAACGACAGCACTGACTGTAGAAGATAGTGGCGAGGGTGAGAAAAAGGGGCCTAGGAAATGGTGCTGTTGCGACCGTCCTGATGTCATCGGTCGCGCGGCGAGAGTACGGCCCGTGGACGGTGTGGCAGGCATCATGGGCTCAACTTCGTTGAAGGGTGTGTGGATCGCTGATGCTGGCTCAGAGTGGACGCGCGCCAGCGGCTCATGAAAGCCTGGGACCGACTCCGGCAATGTGAGTCTTAGTTCAGAGTTACCCGCATGGATACCATGGACGGGGTGTTGTTGATAAGTGGATGCCAGCGACGGTGGGCCTGTCCATAGATTGGTGCCCAACGTAGCAGAATCTTCACCCTCATCCAGGAGGGCCTTAGATGGCGGTTTACGGAGCGGGGGAATGCCGCTGTCCAAGACCAAGGTGGCAGGTGGCCCAGCTTGGCTCATAAAGCTGACCCGAGATGTGCGTCGTGACCGCCCCGCAGTCATACAGGATGCATCAGTCCCAGGTGTTGGCGCAGGCGTATTCGTGCCAGTACCGCTCTGATCTTGCTGGTTGTAAAGACCAATAGTCTCTTCGACACCGTCGATGTCGGACAGGTTGTCGTCTTCTTCTTCATCATGATGCGGCCTCCCACTAGTAATGAGGAAAACGCCAAAGAAGGTCAACACGCAACCGCCAACAAACGTGACGGCCTGCTCAGCATTGGTGTGTTCAAAGTCGCGATACAAAACAGCGCTGCCGATGATGACAGATAGCGTAAAAATGACGAATTGAATAGGGATAACCTGCGTCGAGTCGAATCGCTGAAGTGCCTTGTTCACATAGCGAACCTGCATGACGGCGGTGGCAAGCAAAACGAACAGCAGCGCATAAGTTACGGGTGTTCTAAAAGCACCCAACAAAGTGGATGACAGCATTGAAGAAACACCTTTGGTTGATAGAGCTGTGTAGGCACCTTGAAAGAGGCAAGAGGCCGTGTGTTAGTGTCGAATATATTGTGAGGGACAACAACAACAACAACAACAACAACAACCAAATTAAACCGAATAATGCGCCCAACTTACCAAATAAACCGACAAGGCCCAGGTCGATCAGGATGGACCTGTGTCCGTACCTTGGGCTTGCCCACATGAGCAATGCAATAAAAATGCACGAGACGCCCATGTAGATCTCAAACTCTAAAGTTGTTATGGCATGCCAGACATCATCAGGGGCAAGCTTGTTTTCCTCTGTGTTGGCACTGAACACAACGGTGACAGCACCTGCCACGGCAACAACGACACCCCAAAAATCACGCTGCCGGAAAGTTTCCTTAAATATTATGGGCGCAATGACGCAGTTGGAGATGAGAGCCACGACGCCAAGGGGTGACACGATGGATGCCGGAGCGAATCCGTAGGCCAGAAAGTTGCCCATTTCCCCCACCGTGATAAGGATTTGACCCAGCCACCAGTATGGTGAACGGAGGTAGCTGATTGCCGAAACGTCATCCTGCTTGTTTCCACCACCAGGTGACTTGGTGGTGCCGTATCCATCCTCATCCTGGGACCCTGTCGACCGGAATCGTTGTAGCAAAGGTTCTCTCTCGTCCGAGGTTGCGTTGCCAGTCTCTGCTTCTTCAACTATGTCACGGCGGACGATATCAAGGTCCCTCTTGCCATGATCGGTACCACTACTTTCCAGGCTTCCGTAGCTGCCGCTGCTAGCGAGGTCCTGCCTCTTCCTTTTTGCGTCCCGTAACGCCTGGCGAGCACGTGCTTTTATCTCGGCCCTCTCGTGATGGAGGCGTATGTGCGCATATCGCTGTACATTGAGCGCGAGGGCTATCAGGACGTTGCCGACGATCGCCGTGATGATACCGATTAAGGAGGACCAGTTCTGTAGGTTCCCTTCATGGTCTTTGTCCGGCAGACCCCCACCCGTGGGTATTGGCGGTGTTGCTATATCTGATATTGTGGGGGGTAACAAGGCTGACGCGGGAGCTGGGAAGCTCGAGGCCGTCAAATGCATGGTTTGTAATGTATGCGCGCAGACGCTAACGCTTCTGCAAGACACGGCACGGCGAAGTGTGGTATCGTGTCTCGTATCCCCTACAGTTGCCGGTATCGTCGTTCTGCGTTCCTCGCCGAACCGCCCCCGTATCACTCTGTTGGGGAGGGGGTTGAGATGCGGCTCGTCGCTCGTCTATGGCTTGATCTTTTTGCGCAGTCGGGTTTCTGAAGGGGCTATCGTCTGCACGGGAAACACGTTCCTCAAGCAGCTCAATGTAAGCGTGGTCTTTGCGTGGACACCCGGTGGTCTGGTCATGAGGGCAGAGAGTGAAAGATCCAAGGCTACTTGAATGCTCGACTGGACTGGCTCGGCTCGGCGCACTGAAGGCTAACTTTCAGACCGCGGCAAGCTTCAGATCTCATACGATACCATCGGACCGGTGCTGAAAGTTAATAGTTTGTTGGTTGCAGTCAAATAGGCCGTCGCCCTAGCCAAGCTTAAACGTCTTTTCTGATAATTGCTGTCCGAGGAGATCCGGGGTGTTTCTCATTTGAAATCGGTCTCATGCAAAAATGTTTAAAGACTTTCAGGTGTCAGCGGCGCTCGGCCCAGCGACCCTTCCAGTGATGGCCACAGGTGCACAACACCCCCCATGTAGTCTGTGTGACAGGCGCTACGGCGGCGGGCACCAACGGGCATGAATTGATCGAATTTCGGGTGGACCCAGAAGCGGTGGGTTGCAGTACCATGGGTATCCTGGATACACGCTTGATGTGAGTTGCGAATTCCGTCATCATGCATCTAAACGGTCAAGGGTGGGTGTGTGCGAGTGTGTGTTGTTATCGATGCACGTGACGATAGATTGACAATCGTACCATCTAGAAATCTACTCTGTACTCTGCAGAAAACTGCCGACTTTCCATCGCAACCTCAACCGATTAGTCTATAATTGTTCTGGAGATTAAATATACTCTGGGCTTCAAGCTTTAAGTGGCCGATCTTTAGAGCCCCCTAAATCTATATTCAGAACATTCAGACTCTACTCATATTTCAGATCGACAAGAAAAAAAAAACAGCGTTTGTGTTTACGAACACGTTTTAGTCGCATTAGCCGACTTCCTTAGCGACATATCGTTGGTACCACACCACGCAGAAAGCTCTGTACAGCGCATGCCATGTATCCTTCCGCAAGTGACAATGTTGGGCTCAGCAGCCCCGAGCAATCCAATCGACCCGAGTTCGAGTTGGCTGTACTCTCTCGATGGCGCAACTGGGTCAGTTCGTCGTCCTATTCACCATGGAATCTTCACTACATAACCCCGCCTCGCCCCAATGACCTCCCCCACGATATGGACGAGAGCCCCAACGGTTGGGCAGATGCATTTGAAGATTTGTTACGGGCTAGCTCACACAGCATGGGAGGTCCGGACCGTCCTCTCGCTGACCACCATGAACGGCTCCGTACAGCAAGAAAGGACCGTGTAGACCATCGGAACGTTGACCGCCGCTGGCTGTGGCTAGCTGGCCTCCGTGCCGATGGGCTCCTTGGGGCTGCATATCCTGCTGGAAGTATATTTGGGAAGCATCTGTTCAAGCCGCTAACTACACAGTCTACGGGCTGGTCAAACTCGTCTCACAACTCTGATCCTCGACTTCCATGGGTGCGAGCTTTGACTGGTCTCCACCATTCTCACTTTCAGTTTTCTTTCCCGTGGCACTCAGCGAACTCCATCTTTCCTGATATTGCGGTTGGCTTTCATCATGACTTGGAATGGCCGGCTACAGAGGGCAGGTCTCCTGCTAGCTTGAGGGACATGGCCGCTGAAGCATTTGGTACGCATTCCTCGCTGCCGCAGACAGAAGAGGATGTCTTCCTGCGACTTATGAAAGATAGTGAAGACGTCCTGGACGTTCTACCCAAATCTGTCGGGCTCGTTCATGACAGAAACAACTCGGAATCTCCAGGGAGTGAGATTGAAGATTCGAGCCGCTCGCAGCGTACTCCTGGCAAGCACGTCTTAACCGAGAAGTTCCAAAACTCAGACGGGACTACGACTGTTGTGACGCGGGAAGAGAAGGTTGATGGCAAGGGAAATACGCGCAGTGTCAAAACTGTCACCCAGACTCTAGACCCAGAAGGCAACGAGATTAGTAGGTCGACCGAGTCTAGCTATAGCCGAACCTGGGGTGGAAAATGGTCGTGGTCGTCGGATGACAACGACCCAGAGACACACGACGATGGGGCCAAAAAGAAAGGAGAGTCTACCGATGAGCCCAAGAAAACCCTTGGCTCATGGCTCTGGAAATGATTACTCTGGAAAATAAAAACAAAATGTTGATGGACAACCATGTACCTATGTAGGTTGGTAGGATAGTCCAATTGAGCAACAAATATACTTATGTTTTGTAGAAATGTTGTTGTAATCAACGTCTTGGCATTTCTCGCGCATGTCAGCCGATGGCCCCTACCCTGCATCAAAAGTGGAGATGGGGTCTGGGTCTCTACTGCAAAAAGTTGCGCTGTATTAAGCTCGGTATCATATTAAGACCTAGAAACATCAATCGTCAATCGACCAGCAAAACGCAAGCCGGCTTCAAAACACCAAACCCATAAAAATACATATACACGCCATCAGAATGGACGCCTCCGACGTTGAAAAGCTCCAGCCTAAGGACAAGGCCGAGCTCCTCCAGTTCGTGAACAACGAGCAACAGAGGACCAAGGTCCAGAGCCGTATGTCTACAGACTCGTTTCATTTTTTTTTGACAAACTTCTTATCCATTTGTTGAGGATCTGGGCGATAGGAAAACTAACTGGTAACCTCTTATTCGCAAAAAAGAAACACACAACCTCACCGAAGTTTGCTGGAAGAAGTGCGTGACGTCGATCAAGGGCAACGGCCTGGAAAAGAGCGAGGAGCAGTGCCTGACCAGCTGCGTCGACCGGTTCCTGGACGTCAACCTGGCGACGATGCAGCATCTCAGCACCCTGAGGAGGTAGAGAACGAATGGATGGGGATTTGATAAGCGCCGAGAGGGGGGCGCGGAGCCGCTCCTATAATGGATGATGAGACTTCACTTCTCGCCGTCTTGATCGAGTTCCAACGACACAAGAGCAACGGCTCCCTAGTTTGCCGGACTCCAATGTACGATACGCATACAGTGGGATTGGTCATGATAGACACTGCGAATCATACGTAACCCTCCCTCGAGGGCACGAAAAAAGACCCGGATAAGAGATCTAGTCGGCCATTCAATGGGGAGAAGCATAGATACACCAGTGGCAACGAAACATGCATTCACAACGCGTGCAGGGAAATCATCAGAGCTGCCTTCAAGAGGTGTTTGCTTTCCGGGAAAAGGTAGAAAGTCCAAATTGCTTTTTTTGCCCGCATGAAGTCATGACCCAGAAGCCTATATGACGCCGTTTTGAAATGCATGGTATTTCCATTTCCCCTTAAACCCTCGTTAAAAACAAGACAACCAGCCCAAAGCCACACAAAAAGATACTTAGACAAGAGCCAGCTTGGTGGCGGCAATGTCCAGAGCATCAACGTCAGGGGTCAGGCGGACGTAAGCCTTCTTCTGGCCGTCGGGGCTACATAAGAAAACAGGTCAGTATCAATCTATAAGATGTGCATTATAGTCTTTATTGGCCGTCGTTGTCCTTACCGGATCAGGGTGTTGATCTTGAGCACGTCAAGGTCGTAAAGCTTCTTCAGGGCCTGCTTGATCTGGGCCTTGTTGGCCTTGATGTCGACGATGAAGACCAGGGTGTTGTTCTCCTCAATCTTCTTCATGGCGCTCTCAGTGTTCAGCGGGTGAACGATGACCTTGTGCTCGTCAAGGCGTGGCAGGTGAGGGACCGACTTGCGAGGGTACTTGGGGGCCCTCGACAGCTGCAGGGTCTTGGGGCGGTGGAAGCTGGTGGTGTAGCGGGCCTTGACCTTCTTGTGGGCGTGCACCTGTTGGGCGGGAACAAAGTTTTGACGTCAGAAAAGCGCTCGTCGGTAGGTTGAAGACAGGGAATCAACAAAATCAATCACTTACACCCTTGAGGGCAGCCTTAGAAGCAGCCTGGGCCTGCTTGGAGCCCTTGGGCGCCTTGGAGGCACCGCCTACAGACAGTGAAGAGTACGCATCAGCAATCGCCCTTATTCATAAGAACTCGCAAAATCTGCTGCTGCTTTGTTTCTTGATGCATCCTTCATCGCGACCAAATCGGATAGTTTGGAAGACATATCGAAATCGGCATTGCGAACGAGCGAGCGAGTCGATTGAGGGAGAGCGAGGTAACAGCGGTTGACCATCTGTTTCCTCCAATGGTGAATTTTTCAAGTACCTTTCTTTGCGTCCTTAGGGGCCATTGTTGATATTGTCGGCTGCGTCTCTGGGGGTTAGTCGGCGGCGGTTGTGTCGTTTGGTGGATGAAGCAGAAAGAGAGGCAAGTAGTCGACTGATTCTGGAGGAAAGTTTTTGTGAATTACTGCTTAGGGTTTGTGGGGTGACGGGGGGCCGATTCCTGTGCACGGACCACATGGTGCAAAAAAAAGTGCGGGCAGGGTATGGCACATTTGGGCACTTTTGGAGGCAAGGTACGTACCTAATTCACCTTTTTGAGTCTTGGCAAGAATATTGGAGCACATGCAGTGAGTGAGTGTGAAGTATATAAATTCTGTTCAGAGGCTGTGACCTGCAGAGTCCCGATCAAACGGAACTCAGGCTCATAGTCACCGGTGGCCAGGCTAAGAGGAGGAGAGCCTGATCGCTCACTGCCGCCTGGAAAGCTGCCAGAACAAACAACTTCGATGCAACTAAAATGGGTGTCAAATGCAAGCGTGTTGGCAAAAGCCTTGCTGCCAGCAGGCCTCCAAACTTTCATCAGAAGCCCAAATCGATCAAGCGGAAAGCTACAAAGGCGTTGATCAACAATCTTCATCTTCTGGAAAAACGGCTATTACAGGCTACCCGTAAGGGGGATGAAGCAGCCAAGGCCTCTATCCAGAAAGAGATTGCAGACATGGGTGGTCTCGAGAGGTATCAGCAGGCAAGCCTCCAAGGCCAACGAAAGGACCGGGGAGGTGACAGCTCCAGGGTATTGATGGACTGGATACAGGAATATCCGCTGCCTGAGGGCGACAACAAACATGCGCGTCTTCATCTCCTCGAGGTCGGCGCGCTCAGCACAGAGAATGCATGTTCAAGAAGCGACCGGTTCGACATTGAGAGGATCGATCTCAACAGCCAAGCAGAAGGCATTAAGCAACAAGACTTCATGCAGCGGCCTCTGCCCAGGGATGACTCGGAGCGCTTTGACATTATCAGTCTCTCCCTGGTGCTGAATTTTGTGCCCGATCCGAGGCTCCGTGGCGACATGCTCCTCCGAACGTTGGATTTCCTTCGACTGCCAAATAACTCACCAGTGCCCTTCACGCCAAGTCTATTCCTAGTCTTACCGGCACCATGCGTTACCAACTCTCGTTACATGGATGAGTCGGTGTTGGAGCGGATCATGGCGTCGTTGGGCTTCAAGTTGATCCACTCCAAGCCAACTCAACGACTTGTGTACTACCTCTGGATGCGAGAATCAAAGCTGCCCGCAAAACGGCAGGCTTTTGCAAAGAAAGAGGTGCGGTCAGGATCAACACGCAACAACTTCGCCATAGTCCTTGCCGCCCAGGGATGATACAAAGGCCAAAGTCCTTTCACCATGCATAGATGGTTACTGTGCCAAATGACAGCAGAAGCTACCTGTACGGTCTTCCCGGGACGGGCTTTCCAAAAGTCCGCTTTTGCAAACTACAGTAGGAGTGTAGTTGATCTGCAAAGCTGTGTGCAGTTACATCTTCTGGCTTGCTACCTTTGCTCGGCAATGATGTGTGCCCAGAAGCCGCCATGACTGCCAACGGAAACTACAGCTTACCGATACTTGAAGCAGGACATAATTTGCGCACACGGGCTCCCTCCTTCAAGTTGAACTTGACTGTCGATCGTGATACAGGCAAGTTCTGCGTTCATTACGATAGCGGTTTGGCATATCTCCGCCCACAGCCGCCATTTTAGTTGTAATAATTTATATTCGAAGGCTCCCCTTTTCGAATGGGTGCCACCATGCAAACGCACCGACAAAAAGGGTATTCTAGGCCTTCGGCGTAGGATGTTATGAGCCTTGGGCTACGACGGTCTAAGGGGGCGACTACAGCTACCGAGCTTCTACCAAGAACGGTCAAAAAAAAAAAAAGTTTTCTTGTTCATGCTGAGAGAGCTTGATCAAGTTTATCACGTCATAGGATGTCCAAGGCGAAAGCCAATGGTCTAGACCGCTGATGATTTTGGTTTACACCACAGCATGATCGATTGCCTACAGCGTCATTCACTGAGATCGAGACGGACATCCCCTTGTTGCTCAATTACAGTTGACCGGAGGATAACTGGAATCCTTCGTGTTCACTAGGGCTGTCTTTAATTGCAGTCATTTGAATAAAAGACCGTCCGTGGGTTATTTACATCCACATAGTCGGGCCTGCTCTTTGTACGAAAACGGATTAGGGCTGTTCAGCGCCATAGCTTTCAAAGCCGCCCTCGTTTACAGATAAACTTGTGACGCACTCTTTTGCGAATTACAACCCCTCCTAGGAGTCAGCTGGAAGGTTTCTTTGCATTGGGCAAGGCTGCGTACAAGCCGTCTTTGTTTCGGGCTATAGACTTGAGTCCAGGCCGCCACGTCTGGACTCTAGTTCTAGTCTAGCTCGCCGTAGCTCGCTTCGGGTTACGCGTGGTGACCATGACCAAACAACTATGCCGTTTGTTACTAACAACCGGCTACCTAGGGGCTTAGGGAATAATCCATGCACCAAGACCAGAAACATTCAACGTGCGTGACCCCTGAAGCCGTCGGCTCTAGGGAATCAATCAGGCACAAGCAGGCGAGAATCTTTGTTTGACCTGGTCAGCGCACTAGCCAACACGCCGCGCCACCACATAGCCTAATGCACTTGCAACTATTCACAACTCTTCGAAGCTGCGGATAACCTTGTGATTGTCCTCCACACCCTCGGGGAGCTCGGGATTGCCAGGCCTCTGCACAACAAAGCTCTGAAAGCCCGCACCAAGTGCCGCATCGACCTCCTTGACGTTGTCGCTCAAGAACAACCATTCGTTCTTGGAATACTGTGGATGCATGCTGGCGATCTTCTCATAGCTCGCAACCTCGGTTTTGGGACCGGCGTTGACAGTGTCAAAGAAATCGGCGATTGCAGGAGTGAGATCAGCGGGCTCCGAGTTGGTGTGGCCGAAAAGCAGCTTCTGGGCGGGGACGGATCCCGAACTGTATATCATGATGGCGATCCCGGCAGACTTCCAGGCGGCGAACTTTGGCGCGACGTCTGGAAACAGCGGCGCACGGATTTCGCCAGAAGCATAGCCGTTCTTCCAGAGATAGCCCTGTAGACTCTTGAGGTATGGGGCCTTAACGTCGCGGCTCACCAGATCACGCACGTGAGCCGCTAGTGCCTCCTTGGAGGATGCGTACTCGGCCGGGAAAGCATCCCTATACTGAGCAAAGGCCGGATCGTCCCACTGGGAGTCTAGCGTATGGGGCAGCGCTTCTAGAGCGTATGGAAACTATGATAAGGATTGATTGTCAGTGAGGCCTGCATAATGATATGCCCTGTTGCAAGGGGCGCGGAACATCGTTGCCGAGGACAAATGCTGCAAGTTTATGCGGCAATCATAATAGGTAGAGCATGGCCAAACATGATGAAAAGTTGCATGGGAACAATTGTATATTCTCCATGGCGAGGAGCCACCACATCCCCCGCCTTAACGGATGTTGTACTGTTTGTTGATGTCCCGGCTTTATCAAGCCGGGAATCTGTCTTTGAGGATAGCATATAGGAATGCCTTACAAGAACGTCCTTAACGAACGAGATGGGACAGACTGTGCCCTCTGAGGGAAAAAAACCAAGCATGTATTAGCCAGACTGCATCCCGGACGATTATGCGCCACTACCCAACACCGTAGGCATAGCTGATTGTGCCACCCGCCATTGGCGTCTTAGATTCGACGCAGGATCAACGAGCTGCATATCTGATGAGAAAAAAAGACATGGATGCAACTGATAAACGAACAAGAAGAAAACCCAAAGATCTCCGTACTCCGTAGAGCAGCCCAAGAAGAAATTGTTGGGCTCGTGGGATGTGGAGCAATGAAGCAACTTGACAGCTTGCAGTTTGCATAAGCAGCCTTACCAATGTCAAGAAGAAACACTTTGACCGCAGACGCCATGATGATCGACGAGCATATGCCAATCTTTCATGCACGGTTCATTAAGTCCGGACAGACGTCGTTTGGAGATGGGAGGGTTCTCCTGAAAGACTTGAGACCTGATTTGCGCAGGCCCGATAAAAATATCAGAAAAAAATTTAAAAATATAAAAAATCGGCAATGGGCGGTGAAGTAGATCAGGGTATTTTTTTTTAAAAAAAAAAATCGATTGCTTCCTCTCGGGCTAACCCGGGAATTGCTTTCGAGAACAAGGAGGTGAACCTGGACGTGCGTCGGAACAAAACGAAAGGGGGAGGAGGAGACAAAAAAAAAGTTAAGTTTTTTTTTTTTTTTTTTTTGACCGCGACGCGCCTTGGAGATGAAAAATAAAACCCCCCATCACGTCAAGAATTTCCTTAATTACTTGGTAGCGACAAGCACGCTGTTCACGATACAATCTAGTAAATCGAAAAATTCAAAGAGCGGTCAGACCGGAAGCGGAAATGCGGGGCATGCAATCGGATGGAGTGGAGTGCGGGCGCTAGTCTCGATTTTGATTTTGAGCGTCGGCGCCCCACTGCCAACTTCCGGAAGTTCAGAATGGGTGGACTGGTTGCAGCTCGGAATGCCTCCGGGCAAATGTCGGTCGGGAGCCAGAATGGTTTTTTTTTTTTTTTTTTTTCCTCTCTTCCTCTCGTTGCCTTCCTCCTTAGACGTGGTCAAAGCACGCGATGCCAACACGACAAGACAATATTCGGAGCGGAGAAATCCTATTAAGATTCCCACACACACACACAGAGTAGGTGAAGAGATTTGACTAGGTATAGCTCCTACACCGACTAGAGCCTGCATGATCTTGAAATCGGACAAGCTTTTGGTCTCCTGGCCGACTCAGACTGCAAGAGGACGGTGACGGACAAGCCTTGATTCGCGAGAAAAGGGCATCTGAGGGGATCTACAGTAGGAGTCCGTACTATGCTAGAGACAACAGTTGGCGGTGGTTTAAAATACAGACCAGATGGACAGACTACTGTAACTCTAATCTGCACTGTAGTGGCTGGCAAAAACGGTCGCATACCTGCCTCCAAGCAAGGCACATAAACTTATTGTCGTACGGCTACCAGCCGCGCGCTCCAGGAGACCCATGTAGCACCAATCATCTAGAGATCTGCTAAGAAGCGCCGGTTTTTTTTTTTTTTTGTAAGTTCTATTCTAATTCAGGAACGTACGTTTCCTGGAACATTACGGCACGAAGCGCGTTTGTGTGTCCAGCCAAACCATACAAACACAGACACCCGGACGAGCGGGATCCCAAGCCATAAAATGCAGGCAAGGTTTTTGGCGTTGGAGAATATAGAGTGGTGGTACCAAAAAAGAAGGCCCGCCCGTCCCGTCTGATTTCACCCTGTTGTACTCCGTACATGGCACGATTTGCACGAAATATACTTGCCGTTTTCCCCGATTGATCTTCCTCGGGGTGGCGAGTGGTCAACCGCGGGCGCGCGCGACCTCCCGTCCGAAGCATTTGAATGGGTTCTGTTTTATCTGATTTACATTTCTTCGATTTCCAAAAGTCTCGTACAGACTGACCCAGGACGGCAGATACACAAACGCTAACCGAACCAACCGGAAATAGTCGTCTGGTGTTCCTTGTTTTTCTTTTTTTTTTTTTTTTTTTTTTTTTTTTTTTTTTTGTCGCGCTACATTCGACTGTTTTCGGAAATGTCCAGGTCCCGACACCATCAGATCCCTTTTTTTTTCGGGGCCAGCCACGGCATGCCATCCATATCCATTATTACCTACCATACCCATTTACTGGGTGGTGTATGATGCAGGATCCCATGTAGAAGCCCATGAACATGCAGCAGCCTTTTTCCAGCGCCATCTGCAGCTACCGGGATGCCGATACCCACACCACCCACTCACAACACCAATTTATCCTATCAATCCGTCGCCCTATCACCTGTGTATGCCCAGCCTCCATTTCCCAATGCATACTATAGATGGATGGATGTTTCGTGTTGTATTCAAGTTGGTAGGCGGCCCAGATCGTCCAGTCAACGCACCTGCGGCATTGACAGAGAAAGGTGAAAAATCCATTGTTGACCGCCACATTTGTTACATGTTGAACGCTAAGTTTTGTGATGTTTTTTTTTGTTATTTATGGAGCCAAGCCACCACTTCGAGGGACAAATCGTCAAGTACCTTGCATACGTAGCTTAGTAGGTAGTACTGTAGATGTGATAAAAGATAACATTTCTAAGTCTAGACTGGGTTGGAACAAGTTATACATGCTACTGAGAACATGCTCCGCTTCCACTTTTGGTATCAGTACGTGGGTGAGGTTAAGTCATGACCGGCAGCTAGTGTTAGTATAAGTAAGTAGTCCCGAATCTCTCCGGGCAAAGAAGGTGAGAGAAGGTCAAAGACATAATATACCTTCGACGTGTGACACATTTTTTTTTTTTTTTTTTTTTTTTTGCCAATCTGAAAAGGATGGCGTGAACCGATAATCGGATAATTGCCCCCTAAAAAAGACGTTAAGGACAGATTGTACCTTCTGGAAAAGATAAACAAAAAAAAGGTCGTAATCTCTGTATGAGTCTAATTGCGAATCCCTAATGGTTAATGGATCAGGGAGTGGGCTTGTGGGAAATGACATTCAGAGTCACCAGACATAGACTTGCAGCCACTATGGTTTAGGCTTTTGGCCTGATGATTGATTACGTAGGTAGGATGATGGACGAAAGCTTGACTCGCCCACCTCCGTCGAAAACATGATTGATTAATTGATTCAGCACGGACCAACAAGGGGTGTGGGTGTGTCTGTGGTTGGCAATGCTTTCAAAACAAGAGAGATAAAAGACACTCGTGATGAATTGCGAATGCTGGAGTCGTAATTTGAGTGTTTCCGCCTTTGCGTGATCTGCCCGCCCGTCAGCCCGCTTTACGGAGGGAGGATGGCGGCAGGAAGCTGGGTCATCCACAACAATAAAGAAGGCGAAGAAAACAAAAGCAAGATGTTGGCGTGTATCACGTCCAGGTCCTCCCCGGCCCAAGTTTGGAACTGAGGCTGTTGTTCTTTTGCTGGATGGCTCGCGTCAAAGAGCATCAAATCGGAATCTGCGCAGCAATTGGGAGTCCATTAAACTATGGAGAATAATGCGACCCTCCCGTAACAGGTCGCAGCCAAGACTGATTTGAAAGATAGAAACCCCACAGGCGAATGGCATTTACGCACTCCACGCCAAGTGTGGGGTGAATTGGACCCAAGCGGGAAAAGAGTTCAAAGGCGTGATGTTTCTGACTGATGAGCGATGAAGTCTGAAAGTATCTGGCATTGGGATTGGGGGTGGAGTCGTCTAGCAAGTGACTCCTGCATCCCCGTTTCATGGCCCCGAATGCCGTCTTTGCATCATACCAAAATCCCATCTTTTTTTCTTATTTTCGGCTGTTTATTGTTCTCCATTTCCTGGGTTGACTACAACTCAATAACTTGCTCGATTATTTCATCTTTTAATCATTTGTCAATTGGAAAGTCCAAGCGCCCCGCTATTTCCGCTGTCACAGTTGGAGTGGTTCGTTTTGCTTTAAACAAGTCGTGGCGAACCTTGACAACCCAGTGGCCCGAGTCCAGATGGGACACTTAATTATTCCAAGGGTCCTCCTGTGCTCCCTTGATAGAATAGATAGGTACGGTAGATAACCGTATGTTGTCACACTCCGTTGAATTGCCCTGTTAGAATAAAGGGCCGGAAACAAAGTTCTTTGGCGACAAGCAACCGGCAGAATGCTGTTGGGCGGCAACGGCTACTCTGCGCCATGCAGGTTCAAAAGGAGTGCATACGGGCGGCCAATGACTGGGCCAGAAGCCCATCAAGTGAAACAGAAGCTGGCAGGTAAACTCCAACACTGTTGAGCATGTTGTGGCATGACCAATTGCGCGAAGGATTGCTGTGATTGCAACCTGAATGGTGTGTGTGTGTGTGTGTGTGGGGATTGAGTTATTGGTTATCGATGTGGACAGTGCGGACGGACCCTAGGAACTAGACTGGGACATGTGTTCTTAATGCCGATGCGCTTGCATCAGACCGTGCAGTTCATCCATCAATTCCTAGTCGATACTTTCAGCCAGCGAGATATTAGATAGTAGCCAAGCAAAGCCACCGCAAGCCTACCTACCTGCCTTGATGCGTAAGAAGGATAAACATGCACAGACTGTACATGTATGTGTTTACAACGTGGCCGCCGAAGCGACTGACGTACCGGGAATGCAATGCATCTTTTTGTTAGCACCAATCCTTCTCCTACTGGACAATCATGAATGCATGGGAAATTGCATTGGCACCAAAACAATAATAGGTGCTGGCCGTACGGTATTACCGTAAGCAGAGAGCGCTGTAAAAGAATCTCCCGACAGCATGAATGATAGGCGGTGTAGCCCATTTTTTTTTGTTGTCGTTGTCATGTCAAAACAAGTCGACTCGAAACTTCGGACTTTGGTCAAATGGCCGCCCGTATCAGATGTACTGGTAGCTGCACCGTACACCGTGTTAGTACGTCACACTTCCCAACGGGGCAGCTTCTCTTGGCGAAAAGGTACCGTCAAGGACCAATTAAAAACTCGCCAGCGTAGGAACGGCGAGAGGTCCAAGGCACGCATTTCGACCCCTGGTCCCAGGACGGCCACCACTGTAGCACGTATTGGACCAGTCCTCCGTTGCCGCGGTGGATCCAGGGTCCCTTTTTTTGTGCAAAGCCTAAGCCTGCTTACTGGGAGTGGCTTGCGTAACTACGGGACGTCTTTCCATGTTTAGCAATCATATTCGCTAGAGGGGGGCGTGGCGTGGCTGGCTGTAGGGTCCAGGCTGCTACTGTGCCTGGACGGAGAGGCCCGTTGAGTGACTGACGGTTCACACGGTGCACGACCACCACCGTTTGGCAGTACAGTACATACGTTAAAAAAGCCAAAACCGGGCGGTGCAGTATTACATTTGGCACTACAGTTGGAATTATGCACTCAATCAAGTACTTTATCAGTGAAAACGAATCGCGAACGAATCTTTATCTACCTTCAGTGAGAAAGTGCACGGCGCTGGTGAATGAGGCGAATTATGATGTTATTTGTCCGGCCCGTGCCTGGATTTAGTTGAAATGGATGAGCAATCCAAAGTTTGAGACCAAAACAAAATAAGAGGTCCAGATGACTGTATTGTGGATTCACTTGTACGAGAAATAACAGTCACGGTAGAATTGGACACGCAGTTGTACCTGCCTACTGTAGATAAAATTTCCCCAACAAGGTCAGCTTTCCAACGCCAATTGACCGGAATGACCATCCTCCCTCGATTCATACCAGGTAGGAGGAACCGTTTAAATCTGGACTCCACAGCCACACTCGTCAGGTATCAGCTTGGAAGAAAGAAATGCAAGAGAATGAAACTAATTATTACTCCATGTCCAAACTACCTAGGTAGAGAATGAAAAAAATAAAATAAATGAAAGGTAGATAAAACCAAAACCAAAAGTAAACAAACACAAACGCCGCTCAGGACTTGCAACAAAGACAAACAATCGTTGCCGGAACGGGGGATGGCTGGGTTAGCGTACTGTCTGCCCATCTCTACCTAGCCAGCTAGCGTATCGTGCCTTGGCTAGCCTCCGTTCCAGCCAGTACGCTGGCACTCAGGTGGATGTTTTGTGGGGGCCCTACCGTACGGAGTACATGAGAGCTTCCATCATGTTGACCCTGTGCCACTTGTACCTCTCCATATCGTTGTGCAAGCAGTGATACCCGATGCGCACAGATCCCTGTCCTGCAGGAAACTGCCCACCTCGGAGCTGGGGCTGTCGGTTCGCTGGGGCCATGTCATTCATGTCATTTGCGTGTCACCCCTTGCTCCCGTTATTCTTTTTTCTGGGTAGGTAGGTACGTACCTGTCCACCGCCCTCCTGCTTACTGGTCAAGGGATCCAACAACGTCTACCTGCTTCCACTCATTTCCCCCTCAGACCTGGCCAGCAGCGCGGTGCAGTGAACACCTCACCTCACACGAGTACAACAGACGCTTGAATGGCTCTCTGTCCACCCCCAGCCTGGCTGTCCCCAATCTTTAAGACCCACTTCGTAATCATAGTGGGGAAATTTTTGAGCTGGTTCGAGGTGGATGTAGGCCAAGTAAGGTACCTGAAAAAAAAGTAGGCAGTACTTTGGGGAGCGTAGTGTTTTCAGTGTGTGATGCGTGTACCCCCCCCGACCCGACCGCCTCTCCCCCGACCGACCGACTGGGCTGGCTGGCCCACCCCGGCTGGATGGGATGCTTCCCTTCATCTTCACTTTCCCATTCAAGTTCCTCCACCGCTACTCTTTCCTTCCCTTCTCCATCCTCTATTCTCCCTGCATGCATCGCTACCTCGACTCGGTTGTTTGTTCGATTATAACACCAAGCGTGGACCACTTCGGTCAAAGGACGTGACGCCCCTTTTGCTCCGTTGTTCGGTTACGCTCAACTCTCGGCCTCGCCTCCGCGTGTGTTGCCTTCAACAAGACAAGCTTGAATTGTGTGTCAAGAACGCAGACTCGACAGCTCCAATTGTTCACCCGCAAGCACGTTCTCGTGACGCTCGACACTCAGCTACTAGCTCGGCCGCACCGCCCGAAGCCACCCGTCACGTCAATCAAGCAAACCACCAGACGACGTAGCGAAACATTATTCCCTCAAACCTCTTTCTTCGACCCTTATCTATCCTTTTCTTTTGTCTCGCCATTTGTCATTCGCCATATTCTCTCATCTTCACCTCGCTGCCTTGAGAGCCAATTCCTCGTTGGCTTTTCTCCACTCAAAAACCGGCCGAACACGGAGGTTGAGGAGTCACATCTTCACCATCCTGTTCTCTCGACCACACGACCACCTCCGGATGTCAAGTACAAAGATCAACAACCAGGTGCTGCAATAGCCTTCGACCGGTTTTCTCGAGACCTGTTTTGGAATTGAGAGACTGCAATTGCCCACCTGGCTGTACTCGTGTCCTGAAAAACAACGCTCTACCTCCTACTTCTCTGGCCTCTCCAACGACAGGCCACTCAACGGATTTTCCTGCTCGCTCCTAACAGGGTTGTTGCTCGACTACCGCCCCTCTTTCTCCACGCCTCGCCTCACTCCGAGTCATCTGGTCGACTTGCGCCCTCTGCCTGTCAATATACGCAGACAAGCACCAGCGTTGTCACTACCCCAACTACCTGGCTCATCCTTCGGCTGACGCGGAGCTCCCGCCCGTCGTCGTCTACGACATCTCGGAAACGGTGTCTTACACATCTCGATATACCACCAACGTCACTCTTTTCGACTATTTTTTTCTTTCTTTCGATGCTCATTTAGCGACACCTCCTCCCTCAGGACCATAGGTCCCATACCTTGACGACGTCAATACTGCATTACTTGATCTACTCCTTTTCTTTTTCCTTTGTTTAAACCAGCCGATACAACTTTACCTATGAGCCTCTGAACGTTGACGACTTCGATTTTCGTTTTGTTTTTCTGCCTTCGCTCGTCTGCGATATCTTACGACTGTACATCTCTACTCATCTTAACTTCGCATCCGCCTCTTCTCGAAGCCGTCGTTTCTTGACCACTCAACCAACCAGACTCGACAGTTCACGACTCCTCGTTCGTTCTTGACTGTACACTCCGATAAACCGCCTCTTCCTGCTCGAACCAGAAACCAACATAGACTGGAGCAACGGACCCGGGAAAAAGCTCTGCAATTGTATCATCAAACGACCTACGATAATCCGCATATTTCACATCTAATCTTACACGATACCCCTTTCTACCTTCAGCGTACATCAGCCATGGAATGCCTGCGAGACAGGTTCGATACCGGTGTCGTCCTTGAGGGACGATATCAGACCATTTCTCCTCTCAACCATGGGTCCTTCGGCCTGGTCTTTATGGCCAAGGACCTCAAGACAGACGAGACGGTTGCCATCAAGTGCTTGACCAAGAAGGCTGCAGCAGACGAGTATGGCTTTGATCTCGCCATCGATGACAAGTCAGAAGAGCGCATGTTGCATGCTCGTCTGGGCAGCCATCCCAACATTGTCAACCTCATCGACAGCTTCGAGACCGAGGCTCACCTCTACCTCGTCTTAGAATTCTGTGGCCGTGGTGACCTTTACGAGGCCATCCGTCACGGCTATGGGCCTTTGGAGACGGAGCACGTTCGGAACTTCATGCTTGAGCTCGTCGATGCGGTGGACTACATGCACTCTAAGGGTGTGTACCATCGGGACATCAAGCCGGAGAACATCTTCCTTACCGAGTCGGGCTCGATGAAGCTGGGTGACTTTGGTCTTGCAACCACCGAGCGGTGGACTTACGAGGCCACCGTCGGCAGTGATCGATACATGTCACCCGAGCAGTATGACTCCGCCGGTGCTGGGTACTCGCCTGCCCAGGCTGACATCTGGGCCATTGGCATCTGCCTGCTCAACATCCTCTTCTCTCGCAACCCCTTCACCACGCCCACCGAGTCTGATCCCCTCTTCCTCGACTTCTCTCGGGACAAGCAGTCGCTCTTTGATGTCTTCCCGTCCATGTCCCAGGACACGTACGAGGTCATTGTCGAGTGCATGAACATGGACCCCAACAAGCGTTCACTTGTTGGTGCTCGCCGTGCTCTCCGCCGCGTTGTCAGCTTCACCACCTTGGATGAGCAATTGGATGACTTCTGCTCGACTGACCGCATGACCGTCGCGACCGCCAACCGTGAGCCTCTCCGCACTCCATCTGTTCAGAGCCCACAAGTCGACAACGGTTCCTTCCCCTGGACCAAGGCTCTGCACACGACTGCCCCCCATGCTCTCCGGCAATTGAGCATGATTCCGGACAACGAGAGCTACACGGAGGATCTCTTCTCCAAGTCACAAGCTACGACTGCCGATTGGCTCTCGGCGCACGGACAAACGCCCTCGTCACTTGACTCCGTCATCAACTCAAGCCTGGGTGCTTCGATCAACTCGATGGCCCTGAACCGCACACCAAAGTTTCAATCAGGTGCCAACGTCTCTCCCATGGCTGGCTCTCTGCCCATCACCATGTCAAAGCCCAGGGGTCAATCTGCAATCTCATTGGCCTTTGGACGTAAGGAAGGCTTCTCCAAGAGCTGGAGCGACATGTGGGAGGAGGATGAAGAAGAGGAAGAGAACGAGCGTCTTCGCCAGATGCAGAACCTCCAGGAGCTCAACTCGAGGACTTGGAGTCACGACAGCAAGATCATTGAGGAGGACGATGAGGACACTCCGAGGAGGGGACTGTCTCCTGTCACCAAGGCTACTTCGATGTGTCCTGCTGAGAAGGTGCCGTCGATTGAGCACACCATCGCCAACAGTATCGATGATGACCTCATTGCGGACGGTTTCTTCTTCCAGGACAGCAAGGTTCAATCCACGCCTCAAAAGCCGAAATTTCAACCTGAATCAGCACCTCATCATCATTCTCGCTACTCACCGCCCACCAAGCGCAGCCCAATGGACAGTGATAAGTGGGCGGTGCTTGGCGAAAGACGTCGGGCTCACTCGTCAGCCAAGAAGCCCGATGCTGGCTTGAAGACGATCCGTGGTCATCCGCAGACGACCGTTGGGTTTTCTACGTTGGGCCATGGAGTTTGGGACCATTATAATTTTGGCCAGCATCATCACAACCAGTCGACCCCTCAGAAGTCGACAGCTCACCTCCCGACGAACAACATGGCATTCAACCACCATGCACATCACTTTGCAGGTAGCAAATGGAACTTTGGCAAGGACCGTGCCAAAGAATGCCCTATGAAGAAGGGCATGGACTCGAACTGGCGCCGTGACCGGCGTGCAGGTTTCGATGTCGAGTGGGTTGGTGGTTGGTAACCGACAGATATCTCTGTCCACCAGCACCAATGGTAGTTGGGCTATCATATTTCTCTTTTTTTTTTCATTCCAAAAAAGGACGTTGGAAAATCACGCTGCTGGCTTTTGGGGAGTACACCGTTCCAGTGGGACAAATGTGCTTCTTTTTCCCATACTTATTTGTTAAAAACTGTGTCGAAACTCATACCCCAAATCTCTACTCTACTTACTCTACCTTTCTCTTTCTCTGTTGGTTTTTGCCAGTCAAACGGCATCAATCACACAGGTACAAAAAACCCCCCACACGACGGAACTTTCTTCTTGGATTTATATTGCGAAGGGCAATGTCGAGGGATCAGAATTCTTGGAATTGTCTCCCCAATTGCAATGAAAGCCAGCAGCAGCACGTCTTGATTTCACGGTTGTTTCTTTCTCTTTTTTCTTTTGACGAGATTATGAGCATAGCCCAGCTCGCTTCATGTGTATCAGATACTACCCTGACTTAGAAAGTGTCAAAAAAAATACCAGAAGTTACCCACTCAAATCATATGTTTCACATGCTTATTTTGGTGATTGAATCGCGACCCTCCAATGCATCGATGTATAAACCAACCTTGCAATAACAATCCATACTATGCATCTCGAGGCTTGGTGAGTCGGCTTATGAAATGAGGTAAGATCTAAATGGGCTGTAGTATCGTGATACATGTTATGGTGACGACGGTGATAAGGCCTTGTTGATTGCAGATCCATAATACTCGGTAAATATACAACATGTCAGCCAAGCCTTGGTTCACGTCACCTAGATAATACCAATACTTTCCACCAGTCAACCAACCTCCCCGTCGCATGGCCTATGTCACCAATTCGAACAAACCAATTCTACGAGGTAGAAATATCGCAGTAATTCATGTGGTCAATCTTGATTTTATTTGCCCCAAAACAAACAACACAGCGTTCTCAAAAAAAAGAAGACCAGGGTTGAATAAAGCTAGCTTCGGTTGATAACGCCTACCGCCCAATCAGCAAAAAAAATAGAGCCTGTGAGGTTAATGGGGAAAGAAAAAGAAAGGTTCCAGTTTTCTTTTGTTTTGTGTTTTTTTGTACTGTACACTTGAATCCCGATAAGCTAACCTATACAGATAGACCCCCTGCCACGATGCCAAGAGGGGTTTCATCTCGAGCTCTCCCGACGTCTTTTCCTCGGCGCGCTTGCATCCGAAGAGCTATCTCTCCTCCTTCGCCGCGAAGGAGCGGGTGATGGCGACCTGGTCCTGGAGGGGGAACGGGAATAGCTCCGAGCTTGTCTAGGCTCCGAGTTGCTAGCGGTGGCAGCAGCTGCCCTGGCACCACCTTCCCTGTCTCTGACCGGGCTACGACTGGGCGAGTCTCGCCGGCGACGAGGTGACGGTGACCTCGACCTAGATGGGGATCTGGAAATCGGCGACCGGTTGTCGACCGACCCTGCCCTTCGAGGCGGTCCGGCTGACCTGGGCGCAGTAGAAGTCTGCGGGCCACCGCGATCAGGCGACCTCGTGTACGACCTGCCGCGGGGGCTCCTGCTACGACTGTAGCTCCGGCTGCGGCTACGGCTGATACTGCGGTCAGATGGGGTGTAGGAATGCTGCCTACCTCGTTGCTGAGGTGGTGCTTGACGGCGTGCTGGGGTCGGCGAGCGTGTGACCGATCGAGAGTAAGGGCGAGAGCGTGAACGGCTAATCGATCGGGTATATGAGCGTCCCCTTATCGGTGCAGGGCTGCGAGAGCGCGATAGTGATCTTGAAACAGATCTTGATGGTGAGCGCGCGTTGTTGCGGCCGTTGCTCGTGGTCCGACGGGGGGTAACAGAGCGGGAACGGGAGCGTGAATATGAACGTCTTCTTGGTGACGGTGATCGTGATCGAGAGTATGACGAGCCTGTGTAGGATGAATAGCTTGACGAAGATTCCGAGTCAGAGTCGGGGGGAGGAGCGGGCAGGGCCGGCTTTGGCATGTTTTGTAGGAACTCGCGCGAGTCCTCGGTGAGCACACCCATGCCGATACTAGTGAAGTAGTTGATGGAGAAGCGGATGTTGCGGGCTGTGTCGCGCGGGAACAGTCCCTCCATGTAGGGCTGGAGTGCTGCGTCCTTGGTGCGAGCATGGAGCTTGGACATTCCCATAGCCTCAGATATCTCCTGGAATAGAATCTTGATGAAGATACGACTAGCCGAAGTCGTCTCCTCCTCGTTGAGGTGGATGACAGACAGGCAGTGCCAGCCGATGGCATCTGAACTAAACATGTGGCCAAAGAACCGGGCAATATTGCGCAACCTGTTTGTCTCGTACCGATGGATGCTTGTGTAGTAGTGTTCAAACGATTTTTCAAACAAATCCGTCCACAGGCGGTTGATCTTAGCAAGTCGTTCACCGATGGCGCCGTAAAATTTTGAGTAGGTGCGCTCCTGGGCGCACGATTCGACTATAAGGGATGGCAACTCGCCCTCTAGCCCCTGAGGTCTGTTGTACGTCAGTCGGGGTTAGCCTTAGCAACACGCGGGAGTGATGGTATCCTTCTACATGATAGACCAGGAAACATGTTTATGAGAGTGGCTTACAGGTTTATCTTCATCAGCTTATGCACAGCTTCCTCCGGATCCATGCTCGACATGAGGGTAAGATCTAGTAGTAGTCACCATGTTAGCAGCCAGGTTTATTGACAGACGGGGCTATCCTCACAGCTAGCTGTCTTGGAAATAACCTGAAAACAGGATAGGGGCCAGAAACTTACAGATTGTTCTTCGCAGAGCAACCAGATCCGCATTACTCCGGTCCTGGATGTCCATCGCCTTCTGCTCTGCAGCCTCGGGTTCGTCGTCGTCGCTGGAATCTGAGCCTTCATCGTCGCTGTCGTCCTCATAGTCGGAGCCCTCGCCAAGAATCTCGGCCTTGAGTTTCTTGTACTTCGCCTCGTTCTCTTCGTATTCTGGATCAAATTTGAAGATGTTGAGGCCATCCTGGGCATCAAGCTCGCCATCGAGCTCTACAAAGTGCTTAATCTGATCGTCCTCTTCTACGAGGTCAAGCTCTTCTCGGATGGCGGGGTTGTCTTTGAACCGGTCCTTGCGGGTCTGAAAGAGCACCTCAATCATATACTGGGTGCGCTTAGCGATGTCGGCCTCGTGAAGGATGTCACGGAACCGGTCAAAGACGACGTTGGCGATGGCAGCGTTCATCTCCTCGAGGAACTGACCAACTTCACGGGTCAAGCCGACGGCGATCTCGACACTATCGTCGGTGGGCTTGTTGAGCAGGAGCAACAGCATTTGGCCTGCCACCATCTCGTGGGCGACTTGCTGGTTGACAAGGTGCGCGACAAAAGTCGTGGCCGACAGGCAGACGGCCTTGTCGTTGCGCCTAAAGGCCTTTCTGAACCGCAGCACCAGTCTGCGCAGCAACAACTCGCCCACCTGCGGTAGCTTCGTGTTGACCACAGCCACCAGGGCGGCGTAGATGGGCGTGAAGGGCAGACTGGCAGCCTGAGCCTTGATGGCGCTCTGGCAAAAGAGCCCGCGACCGCGGACGAGGTTCTCGTTGAACAGTTCCGGCACGAGGGGCTTGATGTTGCTGACGTTGACCTTGTTGATCAGACCGTTTATGCTCTTCTTGAGAGCGTCCCACGCCATGCGCTGGTACGCCGTCGACGTCTTATCCGTGATTTGCGCCTGCAGCGCCCGCAGCCGCGCCGGCGGCACGTACGTCCCTCCCGACCGAGCAGTCAGCAGCCTCTCGTACTCTGCCTTGGCAGCCGCCTGCTTCTGCTCCTCGGTGGCGACCGGCGGCGGCGACCGCTGCTTCCTGGCTTTAGCCGGCCGGTACTTGTCGCCGCCACCACCACCACCTCCTCCTCCTCCTCCTCCTCCTCCTCCTCCTCCTCCTCCTGCGTCTCGTCTCCTGGGCTCGGTGCGGCGGTCATTGCCGCGTGGTGATCGTGGGTGGTGGGCAATCTGCCTCGGCGACCTCTGCTCGTGTCCGTCCTCCTGGCGTCTTTCCCTCATTGGCGCCGGCGACCGTGATGGAGATTCATGTCGAGACCGAGACCAAGACCGAGATCGCGCCGCAGGTGAGGGCGACCGAGGCCTCGGCGATGGGCTGCGTGCATCTCGCGCATCTGGTGACGACATGATGATCGGGTATACCGCGTCGTGTGGGATAGATCGTTCGGCGATGGCGATTGAGTGCTGGCGCACAGCGTTGTCCAAACCAGTACCCACCCAGTACGTTGAATCTCAAGGCGCCGGCAGCCTTGACGAATGTGAGGAGAGAAAAAAAAAAGAAGAAAAAAAAAGTATTATTATTTAGTGCAGTAGCCAGGCTAAGATACCCAACTCAACTAACTTGACCTGAGCTCTGCCACAAATCAAGCAAAGCAACAAGCGCGACTTGGGGGAAGCTACTACAGTACATTGTATGCAACCCGGCCTAGAAAAAAAAGGTGACCCACCCATCCGCTCGTCAAACGGGCATGAGCAGGTCGGTGAGTGGCTGGAACAGTGGGGCTTTTGTTACAAGGGTATGGGCCTGCAGCGGCCGAAAGCACAGTGGACCCCTGAACGACAGCTTGCACTTACTTGGAAAAGGAAATAGGAGAATTAATCGGGACGCGACGTGCTTCTTTGTCGAGTTCCGCCCGTTGCGCAAAGAGGCAACGTCGAAAAAAAAAAAATAAGTCCAACTTCAGAGGAGCAACCGTGCTTGTACATCTATACACGAGCTCTCGTTTAAGGACGGGATACTTGACGGCGGAAACTCCCTTTTACCATACCCTCTTGATCAACCAAAAGTCGTGTGCGCAGTGCCCCCGAACAACCACATATACCCATCAACCAACCCCTCGACCTGCAGTTTCGATTAGATCTGAAATCTTGCGACGATGGTAAACAAATGGCCCTCCACCAGCCTTTTGCCCGCTATGCCCTCTGTGTCTCCCTCGCAACTGATCATGATTGCCGAATCCCGCTAACTATTTCACTGCAGCTCGACAAACTCGTCGGCCTCGCCATGCTCGTGGCTGCCTCCTTCGTCTTCCTCTACTACACGATCTGGGCGCTCCTCATGGTACGTTGGGAAGATGCGCGACCCCCGAGGCTCTGTGATTGTGGGGGGGAGATGGCAAACCCCAAACTCAAATCATCACCGTACCTCACATTCAGCCCGCTGCGCTTTTCAATTTTTTGTTGTGACAAGCAAAAGAGGAACCAGCAATTCACCACAACACAAAACCAACACTCCAATAAAACCCCTCACTAACCCTTGGCCCAACGCCCTCCCAAATAGCCCTTTGTCGATTCGGACCACCCTCTACAGAACCTTTTCCCGCCCCGCGTATGGGCGATTCGCATCCCGGTCATCCTCGTTCTTCTCGGCTCCGCTGTCGTCGGTTCCTTCCTCAGTGTGGTCATGATCAGGAGCAACAGGAAGAAGGCTGCAAAGGCCAAGGCCGCCGCGGCCAAGAAGAAGGCTTAGCCGGTCCATTAAAACCGGGTGCTCTTGGAGATCGGGGAGGGAGCAGTTAGTGAAGCGATGTGCCAAGCCTTCGAGTTACCAAACTGGGTTTATCAAGCAGATATTCCTCTGCCTAGGTTGTTACCTAATCTGTCAAGTTTTGTAGTGGAACATGCTTTCATTTACAGAACACACATCGCGTGCTTACCGTAGTTTGATACCAAAACGACTGCTATAATGACATTCAAAGCTATCTATCTATACCCCAACTTGGATCCTTGAATGGCTCCCGGGAAGGAAATTCTATATGATTCGCATCAATTTCACGCGGCTTGCCCACTCTATCAAAGCAGCTTGGATCTACATACAGTCCAATGTGTCATAATGGCACCTCAAGTCGGAGCCCGCTGCAGACTTAATCGAGTGAGTGTGGATCCAAGTTTAACCCTGGTTGATTCTAAGAACTAGCAGTCCAAAAAGAGCTTTCCGAGCAGTAAAGTCACCCCTTGAAATACCATTTAACCCTTAAACCCTCTGGTCGGCAAAATCAAGAACCTCACAATCGTCTTCGAAGAACCCATCATCATCATCATCACCATCCATAGCTCGTCCGCCACCTCTCCTACGACGCGTCGTGATAACTATCTGGTTGTCATCTTCTCCATGCTCCAGAACTCTCTCTATGGCCGACGCTGGGAGCGCCCGGGTTTCCTCCAAGCTTGGATTCAACAGCTCTTCATCCGATGCCTGAATGTGGCCAGTGTCAAGTCGCGTTGCAGGTAGTGTTTGACCAAACACCCATGGGGTCGTCTGCATGCGGAGCTTGGTTATGTTGTCGTGTGCTTTTTGATGCGATGCATGTTTCCGTCTCGTCGTCGAGGCTGTTGGCCTCTCTTCGAGGCTGGTATCTATCAGAAGGTTTGATAAATGATCTACAGACAAACCCCCATGGGACTGGTACGGCTGTTCGTTACTGTACAGCGCCACACGGCGATCTGTGTGGAAAGGCTGATAGGGCGCGCTCGACTCTATTTCTGCTTCAGGTATAGAAGACTCGGTTCCGTGCTTATGAGACGATCCCCGGCGGTTATTGTCAAGGACCAGAGTGTGGTTACCAGTCTCAAGGGACTCGTCCACGAGATCCAAGTACTCATCAGGATCAATGTACCGCTTGACAGCCAAGGAAACCTTGTCGCCAGGAAGGCCAGGTAGCTTGTAGTCCCTGTGCCTTGTCAAGCAGGGCGTCCGGTTTCTGTCTGTTCCTGAGGCTGTCTTGCGCGTCCTGTTGGGGAAAGAACGAACCAGTCCGTCACCCAAAACGTAGAGCGAAGAGCTCCTTTGGCCAGTGATCCAGACCGCACAGCCGGCTGATGGTGGTACCGCAGACAACGGCAGCGTCGTACGATTCTCACCAGTGTGCCGGAGTTGATTGATAGCACTTCCCGTCTTTCCGAGCGAGTTGCTGATAGTTGCTACTATGGCTTTGCCGCCGTGGCTCGCATGGTCAACAAGGCTCGATCCCGTCAAGTGTTGCGTAGTGCTACTGCTCCGTCGCGGCCGAGTCATCAACGGCCTCGCAACGCCCAGCGCGGTGCTGAAGGCGCTGGTGGCCATCGACACCGCAGGATGCTTGCCCTCTGCCGCTGTCACGCTGGAGTCTTGGGGTGGTATGCGTCTTCTCGGAGGCGGCCATGTGAAAACAGTGGAAGGCATGTCCAACAGGTGCACGGTGCCCCGCTCCGTAATCATGGCTGCACGTTGACCGTGCGGCTTCGCCCAAGACACATCAACAATTCGTGCCACAGTCAAACGTGAAAACTGCGCGATTTGCCTGATTCTAGACCCGTTTTGTGCGGCATTGCCAACAGAAGGCTGGAGCGGGGAGCTCTTCGTGTGTTGAACCCGCATCAAATCCCAGACGGTCTGAACATCGCCCTTGCTACTGGCGGTGAACAGAGCCAATCCAGTTGGGTGGAAGTTGAGAAAACTACAGCCAAAGGGTGGAGAGAACGTCGCAAGGGGATGGACGGCAGCTGAGCTTCCCATGGCGCTGACATCTACGATCGAGATGATTCCGGGCTCCTTGGAAACAGCTGGGGCCGCGGCACCATGCGTTGGTGGGAACTGGGAAGGCTCGGGTCGGCCGCTGTAAGCGCCACTTGACCATGATTGCGGGCTGAGAGGCGGCGATCGTGATCCTTGCATGGAGTTCTGAGGCCCCTTCCAGTAGGTGTTGAAAGCCTGCCAGCCCTGCTTTCCAACCCATCTCGCACCATGAATGAATTCTTGTGTCGCATCTCGCATTATCTTGTTCACCAAGCTGTCTGAAATGGGAAGGTCCACATCCGAAGTCACAGATGGCAGCTGAGGGGGTGTAACGGTCGCCAGGCCCGGAGCCCTCCCTTGGATGGCCACCGGTACGGTAGCCCTTAGAGACATCTGAGATGAAGGCGCCGCAGGGCAGTAAGCGATCCATCGTCCATTGATGGCGATGATCGGAGATCTGGCATTTGACTTTTGTGCCAATGTGCGGCTACGTTCCGGATCTTGAATACCATCTCCCTTTGGCGGCTGCTGTAGAGCAGTCCAAAGCTTGCCAACACACCAAAACCTGGCAGCCACCTCCTGGTTGTCGGCTGGGTCGTAACGATACACCCAGGACTCTCCCGTAACTCCTGAAGATATCACGAGATTCCCACCATCAGCCTTGATATGAAAAGCTCCGGAGGGTGGAGGTGGTCTGAATATCTCGCTCGTGACGGATGTAGTGATCGGTATCTTGGGGGCTTCAAGAAGGGTAGCCACTCTTCTGTTGGTCTTGAGTGAGTAGACTTCGACAGATGTTTGATAGCAGTCAACGGGCGCCGTGGACTTGCCAGTACCACCTTGTCTTTCGTCACCCAGGCCGGTGCCCGTCACAGCTGCCGAGATGTCAGGGGATTTGGGTGCCAGTACTGGCCCGTGGAGCACAAGAGCCACCAACGGGGACAGATCCTGGCCCTCGGCGCCAGTAGTCCAGGGCAGGATTGCAGCCTGTAAAACACCTCCACGCAACCCTTTGAGACTGGCGATGCTCTCTAGTCCCCTCTTCCCGACCGAATAAACTTCCAAACCGCCTTCATAACCAGCTGTCACAACATGATTTCTTCCCGGAGCGCCATCTGCAGCTAAGGTAGGAATCTTGTCAAAGGCGAAGTGATAGCCCCTGTCGCCAGCCTTCATGCCCTGCTGCAACGGCTGGTTGTCAAAGCCGAGGTCTGTAACGCCGAAATAATGAGGCTGAGGTTCGTGAGGTAGCGGCGGATTAGGGCTGGTTCTCGACAGAGCATGATGCGAGTGCAGTGAGCTTCGGCGGATTCCAGCAGGCGTCAGGTATGATGGAGCTTCTGACGACTGATACTGAGCATCCAAATGATAGCTTATGGGGCGTCGGTTGGTTGGCAGCGAAGATGGGGGCGATGCCGATGCATGGTTGTTCGTCGAATACGAGCGGGGAGATGCCCACCCCTTCGTATCTTCATATGATGAGGGTTGGGTCGGCGGCGACTCGCCCATCAGACTGACGAGGTTTCCTGGCGAGCCAGCTATGCCGGCCACGCCCCTGGAGTTGGTCCATTCGTTGGCCATGCTCGGCGTGTTGCTTGTAGCAAAAGAGGCACTTGAAATGGCATCCAGCATAGGCGAGGTGGGGTTGCCGTTTGACGACGGGGTCGCAACAGGCTTGATCTCGGGGGACTGGACCGACGAAGAAGAATCGTCGGAGTGGAAGACTCTGGGTGGCATACTGCTGACGCTGTTCCTATTACAGTGCACCAGTCAGCAGGTGAGTCTAGGGCAGCATCGTAGCGGGTGACCTGGTGTCTAAAGCCATCGTAGTGGTGACTCGACAGTTATCAGGCAAGTCCTCCCCCTGATGCACAGCACCAACGTAGATCCGTCACCTCGTCTTTTGGGGGGGATAGTTTGTCACTATATCACGTACGTGAACTGTCCAGCAGCATGCTTTTTCACCGTAGCGGCGATAGATCCTTGCTCTTTGGCATCCTTCTTTGCCTTCTCTGTTCTCCTGTGTCAGCAAGTATGACTTGGGGGTAGCCCAGTAACAGTGTACGGTAAGACACCGATACCGGGAGGGGTACGTCAGGGCGAAGGGGGGGAAAGCCATACTAGGCATGAGGACCCGTTCTATCGATTACAGGCAGTTGGGCGTCCTGCCTTTTAGCTCCAAGCAATCGAGCTCGTACAAACAAGTGTCCTGTTTAGGTCTATCTTTCTTTGAGCGGTAAGTGCGTGCGTTCGTACGCGCTTCGCGTTGCTGCGAGTTGATAGTTGTAAGGAGTCGAGTCAGCACACAAGCTGCAAACGCAGCCAGGTACAACTCAAAGTAGACTTTGGCAGATGCACCAACGTTGGCGAATCCGACAAGACGATCGTTGGAAAATGGAAATAAATAAAAAATAACCAACTACAGGAAAAGGTTATCGGACTGCAGCTTCAGTCGTGCTCGCCAGTAAAACAAAAAATAAAAAAAGAATAGATAGCAGGCTAAAAAAGGTATTGACGGGAAAAAGTAGGCAAGTGCTTCTGAACAAACAGCCGAGGCCGCCGGGTCGTTGTAGGTAGGTACTTTGTTGGGTCTATTGGGGGGCGGTTAGCTTGCGGCAGCGGGGCGTACAACTAACTGGTGGTCGAGTCACCAGTTGTTAAGAATAAACAAAGGAGTGTCGTTAGTCAATAAAAGAAATCCCAAAGAGGCGCAGCCCGGTTTGGAATCTCGTTTCTCTTGGGGATAAAAGTATGTAGGTATGTGCAGTTCTCAAATCTATAAAACACTAGAATGAAGAAGCGAAATGACGGTACGATGCCAGTGAGCTGAGGGACTTGTGATGTATGTTGGTTCTATGAGGAGATGGGTAGCGAAGAGAGATTGATACCTGGCAGTAGGCAGGTAAGGAGGTAGGCAGGGGACTAGAGACTAAGAGAAGGCTTGTGCCCCCCTTGGAGGAGTCAGGTACCTGCCGGAGGTACCGCTTAGTACAATGAGGGGAGAAGAGAGACAAAACAGCCACAAGGTCTAGCAAGATAAGGTATAAACACGCAGGCATCTGGACAAGTAGGTACCTGGCTACCCCCCGGAGGTTTGAATGTGGGCACCGTACCGGTAGCGCCGTGCTATTAGCCATAGGGGGGGTGGGTGGGTGACTCGACCCGACGTAATCAATGCGGGCAGGTGTGGCAGTGGGGGATGCTTGTGACATCCATTCTGGTTGGAATGAATTGGGCTGGCAACCTGCAACGTTCCTGGCCCTGGCACGCCGGGCTGGCTTCCACCCCCAAGCTTGGTCTGTGTCAGGAAATGTCCAAAACGCACGGTGCAGACTGCAAGGGAAGAAACCCCCGCAAACAGTGCAGTTTGCTCTGTGACGGGATGCATTGTCTGTCCATCCCCTGCGCCTCTAACCCAAGCGCCTCACTTCAACTCACAAGCTACCTGCCAGCTGACGTAGGACGTCATTCGCGTTGACCCGGTCAAAGTCATACACTGTTGCGGCTGACGTTTTTTTTTTTTTTTTTTCGTCCAAGATTGCCTTGTCTGTACTTTGTGTTTTTGTTTTTAAGATTTGGCTTATCCTACCAATCTCAGGTAGACTTACTGGATGGGAGGAACCTGGAGCAGAAACGGATAGTGGGCAATTTCGCGCGACATGCGTCCATCTTGTGTGATCTGAATTCTTTTCAATCAATAAGTTCTTCCATAAATAACAGCCGTCCACCTGATCGATGGGAAGCCTTTTTGGGGGGGCGTGCTTTTTACCCCGCTGTACTACTTACTGCCTGGCAACTGATTGTTGGGACCCCCCCGCAGATGCAAATGACAACCGGGTCCGGGGCTCGGCTCCAAAGTGCGTGTACCGGTACGAAAGTACCAAAAGTAATTACCTCAGTACGGTACGGATTACATTTTATTATCTATCAAGAGCTAAAAAGTTGAACTAGAAGTGCGATGCAGACTCAGCCGGAATCTCCGTACGTAGTAATATATTTGATGGACAAAACATACGTGGTAAACCAAAAGAAGCATATACATGGATAGATACCTTATGCATACCTTACGGATAGGTAGGTAGGTCAGTAGGTAGGTACTTCATAGATTGGAGAGAAGTGGGAATTCGGAGTACCGTTACCCCCGCCATCGATTTCCTTGGCCCATATCTATCGTTTCCACTGGAAGATTTGGGGTCAGCTGATAGCACCATGCGGTCTCCTGCCATTTCAAGCCATGTCCAACTTTGATATGCGGGCGGCCAACAAAGACTGGATATCCTTGTAAGCCAAGCAGCAGCTGGAGATCAGTCATTTCTGTGTACTACGGTACGCCACGGCAGGGATTCGATCGCTGGTACTTCAAAGATGTGCATCCCCTTTGCTTTGTACTTGGTTTTGCGTGATAACTGCTTGTGTGTCATCATCTACTTCCCAACACGGTGTCTATTGGAAGGAGCTAGAATAGTTGGGATACTTTGGGGAATGTCTGGAATTTTCCACGGCCTGGAGCGGCCGCCGTCGTGCCATGTGGTCAACCTTGACCGGAATGGGGACCTCTATACGAATACAATGCACATGGCTTGGCCGTGAAGAAATGTTGACTGAGCGGATTAAACGTTCAACTCGGGACCGTGACAAATGTTTTTATTTTTATTTTATTTTTTATTTACCGATCTTAGCCCTCGATCTGTTGATTTCATTTCGGTCACTATGCGCTCTCTCGTTGCACAATGTAGATGGAACGGTTCATTGCCCATGACGAGAACGAGGCCAGGTGTGAGCTTAACACCTCAACCACGTTAGACTAGAGTCCCGTAGCTGCCGTCATAAGGAAATACGGTTTAGGTTTAGTAAACATCAGATTGGTCTGGCTCTTGAGCTCCGTTCTTCGTTCCAGTCCCGCAAACCAGCGAGATCGACCGCACTACGTCTCAAGAGAGCGAGGGAAGAAAAGACAAATTGGAAACAGAAACCAGATAATAATGATAATCGTAATTTCGAGAAAGAAAAAAAGTACGCCTCGGCTGTAAACTCTCAAAAAATAATAATCGAACAATGTTATCGGTTCAGGAAACTGTTACTCCCAGAGCTGCTGTTGCTCATCGCTGCCATAGAAAAGAAAAAAGAAAAAGAACAAAACATGGGAATTTCATCACCAAATGCTAAAACTTCCCGGGGGTATATAAAACTACATCTTGACGCCTCTTGCGCTGACCTCTCCCTTCTCGCCAATGTTGAGTAGCACGCGACACGAGGGACAGTACCACTTCGTCGTCCGTGCTGGGGTCGCCTCCAATTTGACGCACTCCAAGTGAAACCATTCATACTGGCAATTCTGTGACAATCACTTGTTAGTCGTTGTTCCGGTTGTGTCGGCCAAGATAACTGCAGTCCACCAGGTCGTTCGTTCACTGGCCATCCAACATCAGAGCGTCCGGGTTAAGGGGGCAGGCTGCCTTACCTCGTTCTCGCATGCAATCATGGTACCGAAGCTGACTCCATTGCACAAGCAATACCGCGGTTCATCAGGGTCAATGACGTTGCCCTCATCGTCAACTTCAACCTCTACATCCGTCTCAATTTGCTGGCCCCTCTCCTTTTTGAGCTTACTTGCCGCCTTGGTCACCCTTGGCGCTGCTTTTCGTCTGCCAACAGCGCTACTGCCACCCGAGTTGGTTCTGCTGACAACTCCAGGTGCCGGCCGCTTAATTCTTTTACCTGGCTGCCTCTGAGGCTCCGGCACCGGAGCTGGAGTGTTTCGCGCCGTACTCTGGCGGCGGGTCCTGTCCGATGCTAAAGTTGGCGGCTCTTGACTCGCCGCTTTTCCTCTAGAGGTCGGACGACTGCTGCTGACGGGGCCTGGGGTGCTCGAGCGCGAAGCTGGCGGCTTTGGTACAGTAGTCTGTTGTGCGGCCGCGGCCGTTGCTGCCTCTTTCTTTGCAGCTTGACTCTTTCTGGTCTCCCGCACGGGCGGGAGAATAGGAGTCGTGGACTTCTTTGGTGATTGTGGCGGTACTGAGAGTTCCGCCGGGGGCTTGACCGGCACAGTTGTGGTGGTTGTGCCGGTTGCGTTGGTCGGCTGTAATGAATCTGGCGGTGATGGTTTGGCAGAAGGGGTCACACTCTGCTTCTCCTTCGCCGGCTGTGAGAGTGGCACTGGCGTTTGAGAAGACGCAGTTATGGTTTGTGCGGATGACGGTTGGCCATTCTGACTAACTCCAGATGACTGTTGTGGAAGGGGCACGGGGGTTTCCATCTTGGTGCGCTTGGATGTTGCCGATGGAGGTTCCGCAACAGTATTGCTCTTGTCGGTGTCAGCTTCGGTGGCAGAGTCCCGCTTTCTCTTCCGCCCACCGTACTTTCGCATGGTTTTGTTATTAGGGGTCTCGGCGGCTGGTTTTTCTGGGGCGTTTTCGCGGCCCTGAGCCTGCTGGGCATTGGGGTGGAGCAGAGCGTTTACAGTCTCTGCCATCCTTCTAGCAGATTCCTCAGCTTCTTCAGCTGCAAGACGGGCAAGGTTCTCCCTCTTTAACTTCTTAGCCACGTTAAGTTTCAGGCCGCGGTTGTTACCCTGCCTGTCTTCTGCAGCCAGAGCGGCATCCAAACTCAGCGCCCCCATAGGTGCGTGCTCAACGCCATTAGCGTCAGCAACCAAAGTAGGCACGGCAGGTTCAAATGGCTTTCCCTGCTCCTCTGCCAGCTGCTTTGCCTTTTGATAAGCTTCCGGTCCACGCTCCAACATCTTTAATTCACGCGCAATCATCGTATCGCTGGGATGCCATTGCGCATTCTTCTTCATACGTTTCCGCAGTCGTGCAAGCTCCCAGGGCGTCAGTTGGAGCCAGGGTAGATCGGCACTTCCAATTACAGCGCCCTCGGGCGGTGGCTTGAGCAGTTCCTTGGGTATGGCAGGAACTGGAGGCACTGGTCTAGTGACACCAGGGGTCTTGGAATCCTTGGGCGCCTTAGGCGGCTTGGGAGTCTTGGGCTGTTTCGGGGTCTTCACGATTTTGATGCGAGGCTGAGGTGCCGGCGTGGCACCAGCGGGCGTCTCTTCCTCCTCCGCCTCACTCTCAGAACTGCTGTCGGACGAGTTGCATGCGGCGTAGTCTAGATCGTAGGGTGCGAGCACCTCTCCGGGAACGGTGATACGTGGTATGGGACGGCCCCTCCCCTTGCGGCCATCGCCGACACGCAGTGAAATCGGTGGAACGCGATTAGTTTGCGCCTTGTTGGTTGTCATGGAGCTTTTCGCCTGCTCCTCGGCTGTCGGATAGTTCTCCAGCATGGTCTGCAGCTTAGCTAGAATCGTCTTGGCGCGAAGGTAGTGGCGGGTTGTGTTCTCCTGCATCCGCACCGCCTCGGCATGTGCGTAGGTACGCGAACTGATGGCATGGCTGAGGCATTCCGAAATATCCGCCCTGAGCTGCGCAGGAAATGGGCGCTCTTCGGCCGGCATGTTGGGTAGCTCTCCCCACTTTTTGGTCAAGCCGAAGAGGTTGCTCGAGGCATCGATGTATTTCTCGTCAAGTTCGCCGATCAGAGTAAGTGAGCGCGTCATATCGGCGGGGAGATACTCGGTGAAGTCCAAGAAGTCGGTGACGGTTGCCTGAGCATCGGGGTCGGCGCGCATGTCGAAAGATTCCATGTCGAGGCGACTGCCTCCAGGGCTGGGAGATTGGAGGACGTCGTCTATCGTTCTGGACACGACCTGCCGAGGGGAGAGCTGCTGGTCCTGCTCTCCCAAAGACTCTTGGCCATGTCCCGAAGCTTCGTTAACCATCTTGTCGCCCTGCTGCACGGAACGGCGGTTGGTTGCGAGACGAAAGATGAGGTTATGCGTCGCGTTCGAGTTGTGTCGTATTGACTTTCGAGCATGCGAAGATAGCCGTCTTCAGACGCGAAGTAATGCAAGCTTACGGGTGGGTCCAAAAGTTGGGACCGGGGTCTGTTGCGACGTTGTCTGAATCCCAGATTAGTGGGGCAGTGGATACGGATGTTCGAACACACCGTGGTCAGCTTCGACCAATCAAAGCAGTCAAGTCAAGCTGCAAGCACGTGGTGCCAAGTTTGCTTAAGGTATAGCTATAGCTGTTGAGGGTTCCGCATTACCGTTTACCTGCCATCGTTAAATACCGCTTCGGAGATTGACTTGAAAAGCAACAAATCCTGAGGCTAGCTTGAGGCGTAGTTATTTTAGAAATAAGTAACCAAACCCAACCAGTGTCTTTAATTTTGACACTAGATATCGTTTCATCCGCATGCGTACCCAGATTTCTTAACATGATTACTTAGCTTGGCAGGCAGCTAAGAAAGAAGGGAGGGGTAAAGGAACAGTAGGAAGGTACTCTGTAGGAAGGGGGAAAAAAAAGAAAAGAAACAAGAGAGACGGAATAGCATCATAACCTCATAGGAGACTTTTCAAGCTTTTAAGTTAAATTCCTGTGTCAAACTCTGCGCCTACAATTCTTCATTGTAATTACCTATCGGTGGAGATAATAATCGAGCAAAAAAAGAGATATCAAACCATCGACAATTTACTCAGCATGGGCTATGGGCCCTTTGAAAGACAGGCCCATGCCCCAAGCCCGTAATAAACTACTTGCAATCGAAATGTGTCACTCCACCACAAGACCCAATCCCAGGCCAGCAAAGAGTGAAGCCACAGCCCAGACCAATGAATACATGGCAGCTCCAGCGAATTCAACCCCTGCGATCGTTAAGCCACACTGCAGGAAAGTTCGACAGCCACTGATAAACGTAACCACCAAGGTTCGGAGTATTACGGTCTTTGTCTGCGCTGTAAATCCCCAAGCGTTGAAAAGTAACGTCTCGCCTAACGTCGCAGAGACGGGGTCAAACTTTTCAAGCATATCATCCTCCGCAACACGTCCTGTGGCGGCTGCTGGTAAGAATATGAACGTACGCGCAGCTACCCCAAAGGCCAACGAAAGACCAATCGTCCAGATAGTAGCTTCGAGAGTCTTGGATGGCTCAATCGACGGAATGCCCGTAAATTTTAGTAGTAGGATGCTCCTCAAAAACGGACCGTACGCGAAAGACAGCGTCAATGCGTAGACGGCTGATACCATAAGGACGGTATAAGCCTGAATTGGCCTGTCCACCAGCAAAATTCGGTTAGGGACATTTGGCGCAGCCAGATGCGCCGCAGACAGGGGTCGTAATAACGCAAATGGCACGACGTTGGATAGAACATCGATCGAAAGGCAAGTTGCTGCGGCCAACGGTTGCATTCTATAGAAAGTGGAAAGTAGGTAGAGCTTCAACAGAGGAAACAAGTCAGCCATTTTTTCTAGTACCCGGTGGCGGGGGTGTGGACTCACAGTCGGACCATGTGATAGAACGCTCAGTGCGGCGAGGTCGTGGCTATCGTAGTCGCCGAACCATCCTATCGCCAGTTCAAACCTGAAGAGGTTTAGAAAAGCAGTGTTAGTGAAGGCTTCCAAACCCGATCTGAGTACATACACGTGCGAACTTGCTTACACTCTCCAGGCCAAAAGCGAAACGCCCTGTGTACGCGACAGCGACTTCGAAAAGGAAAAGAGCTGGTCGCTTGTCCATTGTGCTATGCTTCCATATCCGACAGCCGTCCATGCTAGACTGAGCACGACGATCAGGGGAAAACGAAGCGTCGACGGCAGGCGCGAGTTCTTCTGTCGCGCTGTCGACTCCAACATCAGGCGCGCGTCTTTGCGACTCGTCAAGTCTCCGTTCGCATCTGAGCTTTCGACCGCGGCGGTCGGGACCCGAATTGGAGAAGACATGTCAACTAGTCGCGTTGCTGAGTAGTAGTGGTTGACGCGTTTCGTGAGCTACAGGCTTTTTTTTTTTTTTTTTTTTTTGCGCTGCTTCTCGCAAGTCTAGATAGGTGCTTGCAACACTATACCAGCGCGCTGTGCCCAGTAATGCCCGTAATTCTTATACTCTTCGATGATGTGAACCCAAATTCCAAGAAGATCACCCTTGGAAAAGTAATAATGCGCGTAGTTTCCCAGTGAATTCAAAGTGATCTTCAAGGGAAGCCAAGTGTTTTCTGCTGTACATTGGCCACAAACTAAAATGTGTGAGGAGAATCCATGTCAGTGACGTCGTTGTGATCCTCCAATTGCCAAAAGAGGGGAACAACAGCTCGATTGGCCAGACGACTGACTGACTGACTGACTGGCACCAATTGACAGCCGCACAACAAGCTAAACATCGCCTGGCCTGGCACGGTCATACCTTTAAAGCAGGTACGCGTAGTCCGCACGATCCATTCCCTTCTCGAATGGGCACCATCAAAACATTACAGATTTTTTTCTTTCCAACTTTTGAAGATCAAATATATCCAATACAGTGATTCCACTACAAGTTGCTAGCATGACTGATTCTCTGCAACGCGTCCCGCTTTTCTCTTCAAACCGGGCCAATTTGGAAGGGGTCAGCGGTGAGAAAACCGCTAGATCTAAAGCGTGTACTGTGGACTTGCAGCAGGGTGGATAGGGTCAACACTTGAAGAAAAAAAAAATTCGCCTCAGCATGGGACTACAAAAGTGCGGGCCCAACCTCGGAAGGTCCCTTTTTTATATTTTCCCCAGGACCCTTCCTTTTCCCGAACAGAGACTTCCATCTTCCCTATTAAAGTTTCTCACCTACATACTTGCCTAACTGCCTACTTTTCTTCACACATACACTGGAGCTACAAGGCTTTCCTCGAAGCACCATCATCTTTAATGATCTGTACATTCAAATTGCCTTCAAGCGAGCTTTTTTGAACATCAAAAACAACATCTGAGAGAGTAATTGGTATCTGGATCTATACCTAACGACTGGTGTGAGTACACTCGAGACATTTGGGCCAAGTTGTGCGGTTCACTCGACTTTGGATCTCAACCACAACGAGATGAGAGTAGATGATCGAAGGCTTGGAGGACAGTCCGCTTGGCCACCTTGCCGATCTCATAAATCTGCCTTCCATCCTGTTTACCCGGGCGTCTTTCCTCTTCCATCTCGGCCGTTTCCTCTTGAGGGATGATCGTCTCCCTCAATGACGAATATGGGTTTGTTTCTGGCTAAAATACCAAGCCAGAAGACTTTGGCCGCCACAAATCATGGAGCCTCCCAGATTGTCAGTGGATTCATCAAGTGGTTTGCAAACTCTCTATTTCACAGCACATAGACCCATCTGCAAGTGCAGGTTTTCATAGCGTAGACGCTGGTTTCTTATTTTGTTTGATTTTTTTTTCTTTTCCTTTCTAGGTTCAATCCTGAAACGGGCGTATATGCCCGGTACCGATTAGGTGCTCGTTGACGCTCTGTTGACTCCTGCTTTAACCTCATGGAAACATGTCGCTCCCCACGCTATACTTTCAAAAGGGAGCTGGCTGTCCACTCTTCGGTGCCAAGAATTCGGGTCAAGGCGAGTCACCTGGAAACCAGGCTCAATATAGGTTTTTACAAAATAGAGCGAATCTCCTAGCCTGTTACTACCGAACTCCGTATGCGAAGAACTCCGGCAGAAATCGATCGACCAGTATCGCTATTCCACTTCCATGCGACCGAACACGCCATCATCATCATCGTCGCTTCGAGCCCGGTATCTCGAGTCGTCATCATCATCGTCCATCATACTATCAGCGCTCTCTTCCATGTTGACATCGCCTCGGTGCCGCATCTGGCTTTCGAGTCGAGATCCTCGGAGGAAGCTTTCAGGAGCGTGCCTGGGAAAGCTGTTGATGAACCCTGCTCCGGCTGCCTGATCGAGGTACTGTGCCGGAAGTGGTGGGACCGGAGGGGCATCCGGAGGGAGGTGCACGGAACGACGGCCGTTGTTGCTGTTGAAGCTGCAGCTAAGAAGTTCAACGGCAGCAGCGAGATCCTGATCCTCCTGGCCAGTAGCATTTTTGCCCGAAGATGGTGGGCGGTGCTCCTGGCTCAGCTGGCGGAAGTGGCCACCATGGCCGAACCCGTGTCCATTGGGGGCGCTGCTCGCCAGAGATGCGACGGAAACGGCCGACTGGTATGACCGCCCAAAGCCACTACCGTTGCTGTAGCGTTTCGATATTATATTATATGAGCCGTCCAACTGAGGCGGCGGTGTCGTGTCGGCCGAGCTGCGCCCATCCATCAGTTCAGAGTAGCCAGAAGCTGCCGGGGATACAGAATCCCGATCGCTAGCGTACTCGTTCGCTGGTTCTGGAGGAGTGGTCGTCTCTGGCACGTTGTTCATGGTTACGAGCACAGAGGCCGCTTCAAGAAGTTGTACCTGCTGGTGCTTCGATATCAAAAGCTTCGAGGTATATGACCATTCAGGAGTGTGTTCCCACCTGGACGGGGTGCATACGAGTCAATATTTCACCTTCTACACAATCAACGAATACGGCCGCCGTGCCGCAAGTCGCTGCCTCGCCCGCCGCGCATGCCAGACGACACCTAGGGGTGGGGTAGGGTGGAGAACGGGGCACGAACAAATGCTTAGTTAGGCAACTGCTATGCTTGTATCCTTTGCCGCACTTGTCGCAACGGAGCTCAACTCGGTTTATTTTCCTGCTGCCTCCCTCTTTTACCAAGGGCTGGCCATCACTAGCTCGACGCATCCTGCCGTCCTGCGACGGTGTTTCGGGATCGTCGGCAAGGCTCTCGAGCGGGTCGTCGTCGATGGCACTCTCCAACGTGTCGAGGTTAGCCTCCTTGACCTGAACGTCGGCCTCCTTGGATGGGACCGAAAGGCTGCCAGCCTGTTCGGTAGGGAGGCTTGCGGCCAACATGGCGCGGGAGATGCCGGACTTGGTCAAGGTGTTACGGCGTCCACTGATAGCAACGGGTCCCACTGTTGTTTTGTCTCCCACCAACTCGACCGCTCCGCTGAGCGCTGCGGCAACGGCTGCAGCATTGGCAGCCGAGCTCGTCATGCTCTTCCGACGTGTGACGCGATGGCTAGCATTGAGAGAGGCGCTCAGAGTCGAGTAGGAATTAGTTCTCGTGTGCGTTTGTCGAGTGATCAACGAAGCGGAGCTTTGTGTGGTTGGGATCGGAGGGCGGTGCGTCAATGGCCTCGAAGTTTGCATTTCCTGGTGAGAGTGACGAGGACGAGGCGCGTAAGCACAAGTGGCCGCGTAATCATGGAGCTCGCCGTTGGCGCGACGGTCTCTTCGAGCCCTGAAGAAACTCTACCACCTCTAAACCGCCTAGTCACTGGAGTGATCGACGCATCTCTCGTACCTTTGAGGAGGCCATCGCCGAAGTTGGACAGCGAGGGGTGGATACCTCGGGGGTTGTCTATGATTCACTCAGGACGAAAGTAGGCCAGAATCTCTCTCCTCGCGCTCCAATTCGCGAGAGAGAGTTGAAGCAAATGAACAGCAGAAGCGGTGAAGGATCTTTTTTTGGCAAGAGGAGAAGGTTTGTAAGAAGGAGGAACAAAAAAAAAATTAACCCCCCAAAAAATAAAAAATAAAAGTCCAAAAAAGTAAGAACCACTAGCGTTGGTTATCTGATTTCTCGGTTTTTTTGGTGTAGCAGATCGGATTGTGGTGGCAGCACAATGCGGGTTGAGAAAATATTATGGAACTTGGGACCAACCAAAGTCAGCTCCTCCCCCGGAAGCAAGGGCTTTTACGGAGGGACACAATGAAATCAAAAGCGCCGGTCCATCCTTGACTTTGTCCGTGGGTGGATGGGTGGGTGCACCTGCCCAATAGTAGGAGATAAAGAGAGCCAAAATGTGGGTTTGAGACACACAGGAAAACGCTACCTGGACCGAGCAAGTTACAGGTAGGTACCTCGCCTACAGTGAATGCCTTGGATGGACCTGCCCAAAGCTAACCTGGCCAGCCGGGACTGACTGGGGGGGTTGATTTATTTTAGTACACAAAGAAGTTGAGCCCAATCAAGGATGAGATGTACACAGCGCTTCAGAGTTCGGCTTTGTGTGCACCACGTAACAAGATTTAGGGCAGTGTACCTGGCGACGCAACATCTACGCGGTACGAGGAATCTCAAATACTAGAAGTACTGTAGCAATTAAATTTGGTGTGATTATTATTGCCACTTGAACAAAGGCCAACTGACCAGTGAAATGTTTGGGGACCCCAAAAAGGACATTTGGATGGAGGTGGGGAATACAAACTGTGAGATATCCGTACCGTACCGTACCACTGTACTGGTCCCCAACATAACATTGAAAGCGATACAGAAAGACAGATCAAACGGTGTTAGTAATAAGAATAAATATACGCCCATGGTTGTCATAGCGCATTTGGGTGGAATGGAGAGACGGCAGCCCAAACAAACTCGATCCCTTTTTTTTTCTTCCCTTCAAACAACTTAGCTGACAGGAAAAGCTCCAGGTGAAGCTAGGATAGACTGAGAGGGGGAATTAGCAGTACATAGTACGGTACAGTAGTAAAGTAAGGTACCGTACATACCTACCTAATTGACTTTTCTAATACTGTACAGTCAGAGTACCTTGCAGGCACTGTCGATTCTTTGCGGATCCATGGCGTTCTACCTACCACGTACTCCGTATCTTGATTATGCCTTTTGTACCGACAACGGCCCCCCTCACACTTCCCCTCTTTAGAAGACCCATTTGAGATTGCTGCTTTGCATTTCGACCGACAAGGCCCTATCTGCTGGATAGGCCACTTGTCGCCCCGGGCTTGGTCAGGTACCGTATTGCATTGAAGTTCACAATTTTGATTTTTTTTCAACTCCCTTTTGGATACGACGTACAAGCAGATCAGTCAATACCCCCGGTAATGCTACTGTACCATACCTTAGAGACTAGCTTCTTTGTCTTTTTTTTTTTTTTTTTTTTTACTAGAGAAAATCAGTCTAGCCAATCCCGGTTTGGAATGTGTCACGCGTTGCCCTTTGGGACACACCAAAGATTCCCCCCTTCAGCCCAGGAGTAAACATCAGCGCGAACTTTTTTTTTTCTGCCTCATCCCTCTGGTCCCTGTTTGTTCTACCCCTCTTTCTGTCGCTACCCGTTTGGCATTATCCAGCCCAGCCGAAAGGATGCGAGACGGTTGCAGTCCCCCAAGTATCAGCATTGCATTGTCCGCATTAGCACAGCCTCTGGCAGCCGGTGAGGGGTTTAGTCGACCGCCTGATTTGAGGAGTAAACACAGTTATTGTTGGCTGAGGCTGTGCAGCTTGGTTTGGTTGACCTTCCTGGACCGTCGTTTGATTGCAATCTAATCTACTGTATGGTAACTGCGCATCCGTTTACTCAAATGCTTTCTATCGTAAATATATACTGTACTGTACAGTACAAAGCAGCGAAATGGAATTCTCAATCCTTGTCGGGTGGCCATTTGATCGATGATCATCGGGATGGATGATTGATGGGGAAGTGGAGAAACTTTACGGGTATTGCTGTAACGTTAGGACTCTTCTGGCCTCCGTCACAATGGCCATATTTCTGTTTATTCGTTTTTCTCTTGTTTTACTGGACTGTCATCTTTTGGGGACATAAATCAGTTCGGATGTAGGCACGAATACCAAGTGTTTATACAGTAATAAAATTTGTGAAACAGGAAATACTTTTCCTTGGAGGAAACGGCCGGTTTGCGCACCATGGACAAACTTCGCTTCAGGCCAGCTTCAACAAGTCCCAGCCCAAACAGGCGCGAAACCAGTCATGTACACCCACTTTTTTTTTTTTTTTTTTTTTTTTTTTTTTTGTCTTTGTCGCCCGATTTTCGCTTACCGCGGCCGGCCATTAGAGAGACTAATTCTAGTACGGAAGTTTCGGAGGTTCCTCCCTTGCCAGAGCTCAGTCAGTTTATAACTGCCCGCGTACGTACAATATTGTGGCATGATGGGCAGCGCTGCATTAGCCTACCTAGGTACCAAGACATTTCCGTACCTACCTACCTACCTACCGTACAGTACCTAGGTACTTAAAGTACTGACCGCTAAGCACCGTCTTGCTGTACGGTACGATTAGGACAGTGTTGACAAGGATGTGCACAGTCGGAGAGCTTTTACCGTGACTTTTGGATCAGATCAAAATTCTCCCAGTGAAGTGGGTCGTGGTAGTTGTGGCCAACAGATGCCCCAGCATTTGGATTGCAACATGGATGCATTGTCCGCCAGGTACCCGCGGCAGCATTGCTGCGGGAAAGAGCTGATCCAAGCCCTCGCAAGTCAAACAATTACCCATAATGTTTTGCCCATTTTACTTCAGGTGTTCGGATGGCCGGTACTCAAAACGGTTGGTAACAATGGTTTATTTAATTGCATTTCAAAGTGTTTATACAAACATTATTTGGCCTGTTCTAAACGGACCATATCAGCCGCAATATTATGGCCTGCTGAAAAGTGGAGTCGGGTTATTGTTCTGTTGCGTGTCATGAAGTACTTCGTACTATTACGGAGAGTAACAAACAGGCAGTGGAGGGCAGGGGTGAAGAGAAGAGGCCGGGCCAGCGAACCGCCCGGAACCCCATGGGCCAATCATTAAACCACGCGAAACAAATGCTCAGGGAAACGTAATTACTACATAATTCAAGCTGCCTCGTTCGGTAGACCGAGCTGGGCAGACAGACAGGGGACATGCCTCCTGGCGCCCATCGATCGATGCTAGAACTACCGTACTGTAGTTCGAGCGGCACGGACATTCGCCAAATGCTCAAACAATACGGAGTACTTTGGGTACCATGGCCACAAAGATGGTTCCCAAAGGGAGGCAAGCGATTGGAGATCAATTTTTCAGCCACAGTGCAAAAACTGCAATGGGGCATTGGTGGCTGTCTGTCTAACTTGGGTAGGTGTGAAGTAAACCATGGTAATTTTTTATGCCGAGATCGACCTCGTTATGTGGAAATGACAATTACCCAGCTTTGCTAGGCAGACTAGCTATGCAAGTCATTTCTTGGTATCTACCGTACGTACGGTGGTACCGTGTGTACATGCAGTAAACAAAATAAAAACAATAAAAAAACTCGCCGACGACTGATCTGCGTTGGGGGTGGCTCCTCTCCAGCCGTGCGTGGTATTTCATGTAATTGTTTTACGTCGTGGTTCAACGCAATGCATCGAAGGGCCTAGATTCTTGGGATCGACAGATGGTTTGCCCCAATCAAAAAGAACAACAACGCATGTCAACCTTTGGGGTTTGGGGGGTTTTCCTTCTCTCCGCTCAGCTCAGTCAACTTTTTAATTTCCTATTCCCGCCAGTCTCACGTCGTGACTGGTTTACTTTTATTTGGCGTCTGTTCCTGCTAAATTGTACCTTGCATTTGCATATGCTCCCTTGTGCCTGATTCTTGTTGCCTGTGTGTCTACAGTACGTTTTCAGTGTGCATTTCGCTTCCTCGTCATCGCAACTTGTTGCACTTAGAAATTGGATCGACCTATCCCGTGCCAACCGCGTTGTTGTACTAGACTTGCCAGACACAGAGAAAAAGAAAAAAAGAGCGACCTATCCGTTCGGGGATTTCGGCGGAGCCGACACCATAACCAGGCAAGTACTGAAGTACTTCCGGAGAACAAGTGCTTACGCTAGCGATCATGAGAGAGGTTCACAGATGCACTGAGTGTTTTTACTTTCACACTGTGACTGTTGATCTCATTCCTCGTCATGCTTCAAAGATCTACATAGTAAACGGATAGTCTTGGTCCCACCGTATCCCGATCCCCCGGTTTCTACTGCTCCTGTGTACAGGGTAATCATGCGTATTCTTGCCATATATGACACACAGAAGACCCAACTGCCTGGGTATTTGTTACTGAGCCAGGGTTAACTACTATGTAGTGGTGGGGAATACGGTGAGCATTTCGGAAACCCTATTCCGGTTTAAGATTGATGAACTATGAATAACTAGGCCTACATCATAATTACTGAAATACGGTTGTCATCGGATTGGGTATACATAGTTGACTGGAGTAGTAGCTGGGTTATATACAATGAGACCGTGCGGCAAACACATATCAACATATATAAGGCCTTGTCTGTCCTGAACGTCGTGATAGCTCCCAACGAACGAACGAAGAAGCAATATCTCCAAGTACATGGTTCCTTATGCAGTTTCAACATATGAATGTACCGGAAGTTCTCTGCTTTCCAAAACCGAGCTGTTTTGTATTCCTACTCATGCAGACATGATACTATGGGCAGTATTGAGCGAATCCATACTTGATCTCCGACCGCAAACCTCAAGCCACATTTGTGAATACAAACTCCTGCATGTTCAGGTGGGAAACCAGGAATATGTACAAATTATAGAGGCAGTCTGTCTCGTTTGGGAACGTGTAGCGCTCAAGGAGTATCGAGAATGTCGAATAACCCACTCGCCAGCAGATCAGATCTTAGGGCAGGATGGAAGCTACCCATATCAAAGAACGGTCGACATGGAAACTTGCGCCCATTATGTCTCTCCCCGTCCTGACTTGTGGAGGAGAATATAATGCCGTGGTGATGATTGGTTGGTGGTGAAATTTATAACGGGCCCATGTACGCCTGGCTGAACACGCCCAAAGACGAGCACTGGCTGATTCCCAACGACACCCGAACAGTTGCTAATTTCAGCGGTTTCCTCAAGTCGACAAAACTATTCCCTCGTAATATTTTTCGAAGCTGCACAAAGATATATCCCTTTTGATACCAAAAAAACGCCGATGATGCCCACTCGAAACTCAACAACAGAAAATCCCGCTTGCAGGTCGTGTCAGCGCGGGGAGAAAACAATTCCGAAAGCGCCGTAGAAACAATAGACACAGGCAAAAGAAAAGGAGGTATTTGCCGGCGATGAAATTTTAGAGTCAGTCTTTTCAGTCGGTATCCATGCCATCCACGTCGTCGGCGTCGCTTCCCCACTCGGCATCGTCGTCGTCGTCGTCCTCGCCGGCGGTGCCGACCGTCCTCTCCACCACGGTGTCGACGCCACCGTCGGCCCGTACCCTCTGGCGCAGGACCTCCTTGCCAAAGAGCTTGCTCTTGCCCGCCTTCTTGGACAGCTTGGCCTTTTCGACCATCTCCCCGACCGACATCTCCTCGACCTCCTCGACCGTGATGCCGCGCTCCTCTGCGATGCGGCGCTTCTCGGAGCCGCGCAGGCGCGGGAGCAGGTGCTCGTTCTCGGCGACGAGCTTGCGCGCGGCGGCGACCTCGCGCTCGCGCTTGCCCGCCATGCGCTTCTTGTAAAAGACGCGCTCGCGGCGGGCCCGGATCTCGGCGATGCGGTCCATGGCCTTGAGCGTCTTTTGGAAGAGGTCGCGGTTGTAGCGCACAGGGACGTTGCGTCGCGCCGCCAGCTGCAGCGTCGAGTCGACCGTCATCTCCTTGCCGGCCGCCTTGCGGAAGGCCTTTGTCCACTTGAGCTTGCGGGGGTTGCGCTTCATCTTGAACTGTACGCCGGGAGACAAGTCGTCCAAGAGTTAGCGATCTATCATTCAGCCATATAATTTTTTTTTCTCCCAATACTGTCATCCAGAGCACAGGGTGATACTGACGTTCTTGTGGCATTTACTCCTGCAGAACCGAAACACCCGGGCATCGTTCCTCACGAACTGTATGCCCTTGCCTGGGTAGGCCGGCCTGGAACAAAAATAGCACGTCTCGATCCTGAATAGAACCCCATTAGCAATAGTCCATGTGTGTCCATCATGCAATCGGTGACGACTATGCTATCTCTTACCTCATCTTTGCGATTCGAGGATGCCGGGCTGTTTGAATATGAACAACAAGTGCTGTACTATTGTGCCGTCCAAACCAGAAGCAAGCCAAGGTCCGCCGCCCGCGAACACCGACTTTTTTTTGGTGGGGCTGAACTTTTTTTCGCCGCCGCAGGTGGAACCGAAGTGAGTCGTTATCTTATCTTGAACCAACCAGAGGTGCCTGCGCCGCCCTATGTCGCCCGACATTTGTTCCGCCGTTGACGCGACCCCTACCTAATCTCTCGCTTTGGAGTTCCCGAACTGACCAAAATTCTTCGGTGCCATCATCACATAACAGCAAAGCGCAATTTTAGGCCGTCGCAAAGGACATACCAGCACACTTGCAGAAAGTACCCAACCACTCGGTACACAACAAAAGCATACATTCATCATGGCCTCCACAGTTGGACTCGTCGCCGGTGCTGCCGTGGCAGCATTTCTTGTACGATTGTTACCGTCTCCCGGGGTTCCGTGAATCTCGGTGTTGCGCACTCATAAACCCAATCAATACTAACCAATAGTTCCGCTCTAGGGTCGGGCAGGATATGTCGCATTGCGAAGGTCTCGAGGTGGTGTGGGCGCCATGGGCAAGGCATTTTACAAGGGCGGCTTCGAGTCCAAGATGAACCAGAAGGAAGCCTCGTTGATTTTATCGCTAAAGTGAGTGCCACACGACTCCCGACTTACTCACTCTCGGGAGCCCGTTGGCTCTGAAGGGAATCAGCTTACAGAAACAAATTAACTTTACTGACACGTTCTCTTCTCAACAGCGAGCGGAGCATCACCAAAGACAAAGTGCGCAAGGCACACCGCACACTGATGCTGCTGAACCACCCCGATCGAGGCGGCAGCCCTTACCTTGCCACCAAAATCAACGAGGCCAAGGAACTACTCGAAAAGCAGGCTTCTTAGCGACAAGCTGTTTCAAAATAAATACTGCTGCCCATCAGGCATTGGCTGTACTAATGTAGAAATATCAAAACACAAAACTGTATCAACAAACCCAATCATGACGGCAACGGCGTTCGGAGTCGGAGGAGACGACGGGCTCTTGCATTTTACTGAGACCCGTTGGCTGGACTTGTATAGATTTAATACTAGAACCATCTCCCAGCTAAGGCATTAGCCTCCTTATTGTTCCACCAAAAAAGAGTCAAAGTTGGGCGCCCGAATAACAACGGCACTTGGTAATTGTTGACTGATGAACAGAGCTTTAACCCTTGTCACTAGAAAGAGTCTGTAATCAAGCCGAGTCATATCCGTTTGCACGGGGCAAGCCAACAGGATCGCCGCCGTCATTCGCTTCGTCGGAGCTCCAGCCGCCTTCAGCATCTACCTCATTCTCTTGGAAAGGTCGCTCGCTGCGGAGTGTATGGTTTGTTTAGCAACTGTAGTTGGCATCAAGATCGTGTTGTACGTGTTGGCTACTCACATCTTCTTGCCCATGGCCCTATCAAAACTCTCCTGTCGGATCACCTGGGCCATTGCCAGCATGGCCTGAAGAGTGTACGTAGCATCATTGCCGGCGTTGTGCAGATACCGATGACGTATCTCTAGGCTTTCCAGAACGCGACTCAACCTGGTTGCATTGGGCTCCCGGCGCCAGTGCTGAAACATGTGCGCTGTGTCGATCACATCAAAAATGTCGGGGACTTTGCGCGCATCGTAGTTGATCTTCTCTAGATGCTCTACATCGGCCATTATGTCATGGCCAACGAGCACAGTACAGGCGTCTCTATGACCGGGCCAGCTCGACGAGGGCATACCAAGATGAGAAGCCACTTGCTGGGCGATTTTTGCCTTGGGAACCAGTTGCGACTGTCCAAAGTTGAAGTTCTGTTGGTTGTTTGCTACATGCTGGCCGTTCGTGGCCCACGAGTTCTCCTTTATCACGTAGTGGTATGACTGGATCAGGTTGAACCAACTCTGGGACTTGTCCCCGGCTGGTATGCCCCGGAGGGAGGAGGTGTCGATTTCAGCGATGCCGATCTCGGTGACTATGTTGTGATTCAGCTCATAAGTCTCGACGTCGACACAGACGAACTTCATGTTGGATGGAAGCTTTGCCCGAGAGTTGCCCAAGGTGAGATTCTGTAATCCTTGGGCTACAGACTGTTGCTTGCCCTGGCGAAGGCCTAGATAACGCTGTACTCGTTTGGTAGTCAAGCCCCATTTTTGACGATCCGCAACTCGCTGGATGGCTCGTTTCTTTTTCTTTGCGTCACCCTTTTTGAACGTTTGAACGTTACTCAGCCCATGTATGAGTTCCTGGAACTGCTGCTGGGCTTGGGATGTAACGCCGTTTAATGGGTTATTTTCGCGAAGCGTTTTAATGTCTGGAAGGGCAAGAAATTCATCAAAGCTGGCTGTTCGTCCAAGAAAGCGAGGCCGGGGTGTACCACCCAGCCCGAACCGGACCCTGAACTTATCGGCGTTAATGCCGATGGGGATAGTCAGGTTGATACCTAGGGCGGCGTTGGTATAGTTGAGGAGATGCTGCAGCTGTTTTGTCGGAACAAGCAGGACAGGCAATCTTCCGGGATCCGGATTTTGAATGTAGTAAAAATCCCAAATCTGATTGTTATAAATCGCCGGCGTCTGAAAGTACTTGGAGGCTGCAGGCCGGTTGCCGTTTCCAATGAAGTTGGCCGGGTACTTTTCAATAAGTAACCAAGAAGTGAACGACTCCTCCCGTGGCGCAAGTTGACCCTGTCCCAATCCTGTCCAAGTCGTGTCTTGGGTCCGCCTGACCTCCTCTGCCATTACATTGTCGACATCTAGGTCGCTGGAGCTGGTGTTCGGCCTCTTGGCGCGCAACATATGGCGATATCCAGATCTCGGCTGCTGCTGCTGCTTGGCCATCTGGGTCTTGCGAAGAGTCGGTCCGTCAGAGCTGTTAGATTCATTGCCGGTACCGCCTTGGGTTTTGGACCTGGCCGAGATGTTTTGTGCTTTGCTTGAGTTGGTCTCTTTAGAGTTCCCTGCGAGGCTCTTCCATCCGTCCATGGTAGCGTCTTGATCGGGTTCCAGTGTGTTGGGGTCCACAAAGATGTCCTCACCGTTGAATATGGATTCAAGGCGGGCACGATGGCCTGCAGAGTCCTTGTCCATATCGTTTTTGAGGTGACGATAAGAATCTATCTGTCTTGGCTACTCAGGCGGGTGGTAGGTGATTGGAGTTCGAAAGCCTACCTAGAATTCTTCGACGGGCTGTAAAAAGTGCAAAGTAGAATGGGATTCGGCTACCTAGATGAATAAGGCACCTACCTTACCTTACCTACCTAGGTAGGTAGGCGGGCATGTACGGCAGGTAAAATGAATAGAAAGTGATAGAAGGTTTATTGCCAGGTAAGGAAGGAACGAGGAAAAGGACATCAACTATTGGGCGTTTGTCCTGTCACGTATACCACTAACCTAGTCCGAATTTATGGTAGGAATCAATCAACTGCCTCTTCAAGGTGGATTGGTTGTTTGTTTGTTTCAGGGACTCAAAGAGGATGACGGCTTGATATGTCATAAAAGGTGACCTGAAGTAATGCTTACAGGTAGATAGGCATGATTTCGCTAGGTACATAATCATCCCACGTCTCACAAACGCCCTGATATCCACCAATCAATCAACTACACCACACAACGCCCCAAGCCAAACAATAAACTCAGCCCGTATTCTACACAGTATGCCCAGCATTAACCAGCTCGTGAAATGGCAAACATAAACAAGGCTCATTATGTTTTGAAAAACTGAGCGGCCTCCTCTTCTGTGACACCGGACACCTCAGATTCCTTCTTGGTGATCAAGCCCAACTTCTCAAACTTGATCCTCCACCACATTTCGCGCCTGTCCCCGTTCAATTCTCCCGATACAATCTTGGTCTTGAGAGACTTCAAAAAGTCGTTGTAGAACACAGGCTCCTCCAGCTCAACAAGCTCATCCCTCATGACGCGCATGTTTTCTGCAGCGCGGTCATAGTTCATATCACCCATGCTGGTATTGATGAATGATATTACTACCTCTCCCATCTGCTTAGTAGCGTTCTCGATAGTCTCCACCTTGTCAGCCGATGCTAGCATCTGCTTGAACTCAGGCACCGAGTTCTCGGCAGAGATCTTTACTCGCTTTGCCTTGCTGGATCCGTTGCCCGAGTTGTTCAACAAGGCGTCGACATCTAGGCCTGAGATCGGCTTGACAACCTCGCGTTGCCGTTTGCCCTTCGCCTTTGGAGGCACTGCAGAATGAAAACCAGAACCGGTCAGTACAAGCTGTGGTAAAATATGTGGGAAACAAGACTTGCCTTTCTTAACTTCGGCAACCTTGATAAGCCTTTCTATTTGGTGTTTGGCCTGGGAAACGACCTTGTGAGGTGGAACCGAATATCGTGTAAGCACCTTAGAGTCCAGATCAAGTGGCTTGTCAGGATGGACTACACGGAAGCGAATGGCTTGGTTGACACGATGGATTATTGGCGAGTACGTATCCTCAATCGGGGCGTATTCTTGAGGCCTAAAGTCAAATCTGTTAGTCGTCTCGGGCACAAAGTAGAGGGGGATCATGTCTCATAAACGCATAATGAACCTACTCCTGATCATCCCCACCAGCTGCAGAAACATCCATAGCGTCTACGTAGTCGCTCATTGCTTTCTCCAGCTCGTCGCTAGGTAGTAGCCTGTGTTTTGTAAGAGTCTGGCCACCGAGTGTGACGACTTTGTCCAGCGGTGGAAATTGATAGTATCGAATGTCCTCTGCGAATGGCAAAGGAACATCGTAAAGACACTCAATGTCTGTGTCTATGTGAGGAATCAGCAGTAGAAGCTGTGGCTCTTTGCCGTCCTTGGCGACCAGTCTAGCTACACCATATGACTCCGTCTCGTATAGCGCGTTGATCAGAGCCGAGAAGGCAAGCTCGTCCTTTTCATTGAACTTGGACGCAAAAATCACGGATGATTCTCCCATGTTCAGGAATCTCTCATACTTGTTGGCTGTTAGCTAAACACACAGCTTTGCACAATTATACATACTATGGAAATATGCTCGGGTGCTTACCTTTTCCCACGGAATAAAACCAAGTATTGTGAAGCTCTTTTTGGTCTCGAGCTTCGTTATGTTGAACTCGGACTCGGGCATTGGAACAGCAGTCCTGCCATAGAGATAGCCCCTGGCCAGTTCCTCTTGGGGAACATCACGCTTGCCACCTGGGGCATCCGGATCCAGGACCTTGTAATTCCTCGCCGTCCTCAAGTCGGTGAACTGACCACCCATACCGTCGCCACCCTCAAAATCCTGCCCTGATTGTGTAGCACCTGCCTCCGACTTGACCATGACGTTGCTTGCGGCAATCGGCCTGGCCTGTTTTGTCTTGAAATATCTTTCAACATGGATACTTAGAGCACCCTCCTGGTATTTCTCTGGGTCACCCAGTGTCAGTTGGCCGTCAAAGCTTTTATATGGCTTTGTCGATTTGATCCTGGGCGTGTCAAGTTCATTCACGGCTTCGATCATCGTGCCGTAGACACTCTCTTTACAGTCATTCGACAGAGACTTGAGTAGTTTCTCGTTTCTGGCCTACGATGGTGGTTTCGGCGTTAGAAATAACAACACCGGTTGGTTTGAGATGTTTTGGTCAAGCATACCTTTAGCTGCGACTTGTCCTCCTCTTTGAATGGGTATTCAGGGTCATCAAAGTCGACTCCTCTGATATGTTTTTCAGTAAATTGTACGTCTGAACAGATAACCACAGGAGATCAAGATGGGGCAAGCCTTACATGATTGTAATTTCAATGTTCAACTGGTTGATGCGCTCAGCTATCTCGCCTAGCGAATCACCATCAATCGCTCCCTGTCCATCCGTGACGAGGACAATCTTGCGCCTGTACTTGAGACGCTGAGGCGCCGCCTCGTCGATCATGGCGATTGCCACCACGATTGCCGAGACAACGTCACCATCCGAAGTGCTGCTAGGAACCAGTTTGTCTTGCAGCGACTTGAGGGCAGAAAGGGTCATGGGAGCAACATTCTGGAGAACTGATATGTTGTTATAGCCTTGGTCACCGGCGTCGTCCAGGGGATTATCAGTAGCATCCGTCCGCACGCCCACTACGCCAACCTGCCACGTCTTGCGCGATGCGGCGGTTGTGGTGCATAACTTGTCCCAGATGTAGCGCATGCTCCAGTCCAAGTCAGATTCGGTACGACCGTTGTTGCAGTCTCCCATCGACGACCCGAGGTCGATAACGTAGACTGTCGCCTCTTTATCAGCCATCTTGTGTAGCGGAGGCCTGGCAGGCTGAGGTGTTTGTTTTCTTTTTTCCACCCTCGTCAACTAAAATTGCAGAATTTTCATGTTCTGGAATTTCCTCATTTCTTGGTGTCAGTGATACAAGAAACGGAGATCCATCAAGTCTTGTTGCGTTTGTTAGTACAATGGAAGTTAGGTACCCCAGTTTAGGCAGTCATTGTGAAGGCGCGACGCGCCAGATCTTGAGAATGACAGCGCGCAGTCACGTGTGGCTAGCTTCCCTAACCGGAAATGCTGGGCGTTTTAAGTTGACCCTCGCCACAGTCAATCGACGCCGTCACTTCCGAACCTTGAAATACAAAACAGAGTTTCAGTCTCCCCTCTCTTCTTTTCTCTGTGCAAAAAAAAAAAACAAAAAAAACACGACATTCCAGCCGACATACGCTGGTATACGTGTCGACATGGCAGAACGTTCGCTCATTTTCTCGCCTGCTCCGTACCATATAATCTCGTAGGTGCTTCCGAGTGAACCGAGGTTCTCGAAAAGTACCTCGATGGTTGATCATACCCCACAAATTCGTATGATGCTAACACTCATGACTTTGTAGATATGGCACACTACTGGGCACCACATTTTTCCAGGTGAGTTCCTCCTTTACTTTCCTCCTTTGCTGACTATCAAAATATAATGCTGACTAGGTACAATTTCTCAGTCTTTCGTCAACGGAATAGTTGCATTCAGAGCATTGCCGAGGCCGCAGTTCTCAATTCTTCAACAGAAGATATTCCCCGTTTATTTTGTCATTCAATCCGTGCTTCCAGTCACACTAGCCTTGACTTGGCCTGGATCCAGGAATGGACTCCAGAGCACGGCATCTGGCATTGCCGGTGTGCTTGACGAGCAAAACCGCTGGGGCCTTCTGGTGCCCATAGCCACCATGTTTGTGACTGGTGTCGCAAACTTGCTTTGGCTGCTTCCGGCGACAACAGGATGCATGTTGGAGAGACGAGTGCAGGGTAGGTTCTTTCTATCTTTCCTGGTTTTCTCTGTCTCTTATGCTGCCCAATTCAGTTCCAGTTCGACTTATTAACAATACATTTCTTCCAACAGAGAAAAAGGATGGGAAACGCAGCTATGATCCCGCTCCTCACTCAGAGGAGATGAAGGCACTGAACAAGAAGTTCGGTATTCTTCACGGCATATCATCGTTGTTGAACCTGGGCACATTTATTGCGCTCATCGCCTATGGCTTCACTTTGGCAGGCCATCTTCACTGATGCATGACCGCAATTGCAACAAGCTAAGGGGATCCATCCGGGCTATCTTTATTTTTGACTTGTCTGGTGCGATGAAACTTTCACAGGAATGGAACAATGTTTAAGTGTTGTTGCCATGTTGACGAATGTTCTACGAGCTGGCTCAATTGACCTACGATGTAGCATAGCAGTCGACTTTCATGATGATAATGCAAATGCTATTATTCTAAATGGGTATATCATACCTCTTTGCAGACTTATCCAGATCTGGACCAACAAGATCCAAAAAGGGCCGAGGAATACAACAGAGGTCTCCTACCGCCATTGCTAGAAACCACTCATCCAACGCACTCCTTCATGCCGACACGATCTAGGGGCTGCAGTATGGCTTGCTGCTTTTCCATGCGACCGTACTTCTAGAGGAAACCAAGGTATAGCCGATGCAATGATTTGTCTGTCGTCCTTTCCAGGCAAACGCTATTAGGATTATCCGCAACGAAAAAACACAGCCGCCAAGCTGACAGAGCTCAGGGACGTCTTGTGCCGAGGTGCCGAATCTCGTTCCTCGCCGCAATGAGCTGTTTCTTTGCTTCTTCCAACTCGCCCTTTCGATCCTCTACTGTCGGCTTCAGCGTCGTTTCCTTGGCGGCGTGCCTAGACTTGTTGAAGTAGTGGCCGAGCGACCACTTACCCGGCGGTCTGGTGAGCATCTCTTCAATGTCGACCTGTTCCGGCGGTTTTGGGAACTCCCTCAGCAGCGGGTCGCGCTGACGCTCGGTGAGCGAAGTGGTGCGGTTCGACTCGAGACTCGTCGACGAGGAGAAGGACGACGACGACGCAATGGCCGAGTTGCGGCCCCGCAGGCCTGGCCGGCCGTCGCTCAGGTCGGTGATGGTGGAAGATACGGTCGAAGAGATGGAGCTGCGGTGCGAACGTGTCGGCAGCTGGCAGTCCTTGGTGCTGGTCGGTTTGCTTGCTGAGGATAGGTTGGTGGAGGTGCGTGATTGAGGCGAAGTCCCGTCGTCGACTGCGCTGTGGGGACTGTCTCGACCTTTTATCATTCTGAGATACTTGTTGAGGGATCCCAGGGTCCCGGAATCGTCGTCGGACTCCATCTTTGTGTGAATCTTGTCCTGGATGAACTTGTGCTTTTCTTGGGGATATATCTTCAACACCTTGTACAGTTGCGCGGACCAGAAATTCGAAAGGGTGGACTCGAGGAGTGATATAGATCGATCGATGAAGTACGTGAACAGGAAGAACCGGGTTGGCTCCAAAAGAGAATACTATGTCACGCGCGCTCACGCAGTGGTGGTTTCCAGTGACTTTTCTTGAGCTCTTTTGCAGTGCTCTTTATAGTAATAACTTTTGGCAGAATTGTGTGGTGTTTATGCCAACATAAATAAATGATAATAAATAATAAACAAAGCTTAATCTTGCATGAGGCCTCGAGGACGGTGAATTAGTGCGGATGGTGAGCTTGCTAAAGAAGAATCGATTCTCCGAGATAAAAATATCAAAAAAAGGCTCAAAAATATGTAATTTCCTAGGACTGCTTTATAATTACGACGTGGATTTGATTTGATAGTCCCGAAGACGCCGGGGGGTCATTAAGAATATCAGTTGGTTTAGTCGTGGCTAATCTAGCCTGCGGCAAGGTTCATTAAGACTACATGTCAGTTCTGCCTTCTTGTGTCTAGGTCATGCCTGCTTTCATGAGGCGGCATGGCCGAAATTTCCTCTATGAGGTTTTGTTTTCCCAATCTCGCTGCACCTGCCTATATACATGCTTGAATTATATGGATTTATCCCGAGATCTTTACGTCGGTGTATTGGACTCTTTGACTGCGAATCCGGGCGGCGTCCACCTGAGGTTCGCTCTAGTCTAGACTAGTATCAAGCAAGGCACCTAGGTAGACATTCAATACAAGTCAAGTCATATACAGCCCGTAAAGGATGGTTGGAAAACCGGCCATCCCAGGCAAGATTACGACTATTTTCTGGGCCCGCACAACATAATTCAGCATTATTCATCAGCTGTTACGGATGTCGTCGTGTCAACTAATTCGTAGACAACTTGAAAATAATAAAACAAAATCACAACAAGTTTAATCCCTGTGACGTAGGTAGCACAGTCACTATAAAGAGGCTAGCCAGTCATTTTCTGCTGTCTCGCTCGTCTCATCTCGCTCAGGAACGTCATTTTCAAGGGACTAGACCAGGTGTGACATAAGGTAGATAAGGTACCTGCCGATGTACATACTCGGCAAACCCGCGCTAATCGGACGAAGAATCTTGAAAAGTAAAGTCGGATCTAGCCTTGCAAGATATGTCATCCCGCAAAATGGGGACAAAGGTTTGATAATCAATAATCCCGAACTCCCGAAATTCCTTGGCATGTGCTATCCTTCGTCTTAGCATACATGTCAGTCACTTTGAAATCAGCATTGAGCACTGTATTCTGAACCGCACTGTATGATGCTAAATCATATCCAAGTGATTGCGCCTCACTCGCTAAATAAGCTGACAGATTTAGTGGTGTCTCCGAGGGATTCCGATATGGCACCAAACCTTTACTTGTGCTTCTTCGCCTCATTCTTCTTCGCAAGCTCGCTCGTCTTGATGATCTTGGGCCCCTTGGACATAGCCCGTGCCTTGTAGGCCGGTCCTGTAGGTACGAACATGCCAACCTGCTTCTGATAGTCCTTATAGTCCGGGTACTTTCCAGCAGTGATGAGCTCTGTGAGCCACGTCGAGCCCTGGAACAGCGAGAGCAGAGATACCGAACCGACAGCCGCCCAGCTGTACAGGACCTTTGTGTCATAACAGCTCCACTGGTAGAGCAGGAACCAAATGGTCTGCTCGGCGGCAAAGTTGGGGTGCCGACTATAAGCCCAGAGACCGCTCGAAACGAACCCTTGCTCCACCTCGGCGTGCGTGTATCCTGGAGGAACCTTGGCAGATTCCTGGTATTGCTTTTTGGCGCCATGGTAGTCCCACTGTTGCTGGTCCGCAAACCATTCCAAGGTGACAAGCCCGAGCTGGATGGACATGAACACGTAATCTGCGGTAGACGCCTGCGGCTCAAACTGGATTGCCAGCAACATCGGATATGCGGGGGCAGCGATCAAGAAGAGGAGGACGCTCTGGATGAAAGAGATGAAGACGACATTGAGGAGGTGGAAAGCCCATGCTGGGGCGTTTTTGCGGACAATCTCCCTGTCAAACACAGTAAGTAAGATGGTCATGTATTAACGTCGGAGTACCCCGCCTGATGGCACAAGCCAAAGGTAGAAAGGGCGCGCACCATCTATAATCCTCAGAGCCAACATTGTATCCTCCCTTTCGGGCGTAGTTGTATGTCAATCGAATCTAGTTATAAAGATCTACATGTCAGCAGTGAATTATATACTATCAGACCCAGGGTGGCTCTTGACTCACGCTCCAAACGGTGCTAAAGAAGAGGGCGGTATCCAGTCTCTCGCTAGGCAGGCCAGCCATGCGCGCCCATATGTCGAAGTGGGCCAGGTAGACTGTAGGCAATAGACTCCAGCATCTATCAACCTGTGAATAGTTCTTGTTGATCTCGGCGACAACCAAGAAGACAAAGCCTAGCACGAGCGAAAAGGCGAACGCGGAGATGAGCGGGTTGGTGCTGAGATAGAGTGCGCGCAGGCTTCCACCTGACGTAAAGACCTCGACTAGCTTGTTGGGAAGCTCGTAGAGCTGAGGGAGAAAGGGCTCGACCGTCTTTGAGAAATCAGAGCACTCCTCCAGCGCATTCAAGGCTGGAAGGGCCATTATGGGCGTATTGCGGGCCTATCGTGTTCGGTGGTTGAGATTGTCGCAAATCTGGGGGGGGATGCTCACTGAGGGGCGCTGTTTCGCGATATTCTTATTTAAAATAGATGTCAGTCAGCCTGTGAGATCTAGATGGCGGGCTAAGACGAATGCACCGGTTTTGGCCCCATCGTGCGCGATTGATGCTTGGCGGTCTGCATTACCTGGAACCCTTATGTAAAAGTAAGGTACCTCCCTTGCCTTTGGACTCAACGAGGAAGACTCTAAAAGTTCACTCAATCCTGCCGCACTGCATTTGCCAACAATGATCTGTCAAAGGATGATGATTTCGAAAGTGTGCGCGTCATTTCCCTGTAAGCAAATTCGCCATGTAAGCCGCAAGACAAGACAAGCGCCAGACGCCGCGCTCTCCGAGCTCCGATGCTCCCGCCATTGTCCCGCTTTCTGGCGATCGCCCTGCGTCATGGATGTTGCAGGGGGTGCAGGGTTGGTTGATGAAGCTTAAAGTTCGTGTTTCTACGTGGTAGAATGCTGTTCCAAATTGATGGATCTCACTACCAATCGTTTGTTATTCTGCAGCGGGTCGTCACTTGCCGAGATTGTAGCTTCAACCAACCAAAATAGAAATCGACACAAAAAAAAAGTTCACCCAGACTATCTACAGCCTTAATCAAATAGATTCAACGCACTGGCCCAATAAGCGCGTCTACCAATCCTGTTTCTTTTTTTTCAATCTGCATGAAGATCGATTAGACTTGATCCAGCATACTCTGTCTACCCACACCCATCATCTGTCTGCCTGCTCCCCTGACTTCCCGATACGGTAGGGATACCATCCTTGTACAACGCATGGTGCAGACAGAAAGGTGGTGGATGGTGCATGCTGACAAAATTGGTCAACATCAACGAATGGGAATTGAGACTGTGCAGCAAAGATATTTGGACGTCATGAGTTGACCGCGTCCGCTCAGCCTCGTGAATACGCGTCTATAGAGGGAGACACGATGACCAAGATACTATGTGTGGCTGAGAAGCCGTCCATCTCCAAGGCTGTCGCCGGTCACCTCTCCGGCGGCCAGTTCCAAACGGTCCGTTTGAAGCTTCCAGATACTCACTCGCTGCTGCTTTGTTCGTCGGTGATACTCACACCCGCAACAGCACAGTACAAGCGTTCAATACATCAAGAATTATTCGTTTACTTATGACTTTGGCCACCCATGGGGTAACTGCGAGGTCACCATGACCTGCGTTACCGGGCATCTGACTGAGGTACAATTTGGTCCCGACTTCAAAGACTGGCATCGACCTACGCCCGACCATCTATTCAGTGCTCCTTTGCACACTCAGGTTGCAAATGTGCGTAATAATTAGCCCTCTAGGCTGGTGCATGGTATTCTTCACGACTTGGCACCTTTGTCTTTTGACATGTCCAAACGGATCGGCGGTCATATAGATAATGCAATAACTAAGACGGGCGTATCGATGCAGAACAAGAAGGACATAGCCGAGAACATTCAGCGTCAAGCTCGGCACGCCCGGGCTTTGTTCATCTGGACAGATTGCGACCGTGAAGGAGAACATATTGGTAGTGAAATACGAGAGGAAGCCAGGAAAGGCAAGCCTGGTATCGAAGTCAAACGAGCGAGATTCAGCAACATCGAGCGGGCGTATGTTTGGATGATGGAGTGGACATCTCTATGATGTTTTTTTCTTCTTCTTTGAAGGCTGGCTCACTGACCATATCTGTAAATTCCCCAGGCACATATTACAAGCTGCCAGAAACCCCGTCAACCTTGATGATATGCAGGTTGCTGCTGTAGCAGCGCGCATAGAGCTGGATCTCCGGATAGGCTTTGCGTTTACCAGGTTTCTCACCATCAACCTGCGCTCTCTTAATGGGCCGCTGAAAGACCTCGTGTTGAGTTACGGTGAAGATAATTCCCTGACCTACAAGGAAAAAAAAAAAAAAAAGCCCTAGGGGTTGTGATCTTCGGCTAACCGAGATGAGTATCTAGGATCATGTCAGTTCCCTACTCTTGGCTTCGTGGTTGACCGATACTTTCGCGTCAAGAATTTTGTGCCCGAGACTTTCTGGAGCATCAAGCTGAGCATCAAGAAGGACGGAAAGAATGGAACCTTCACCTGGACCAGGGGTCGCCTTTTTGATCGAGCGTCTGTAATAATTCTCTACGAACGATGCATCGAGGCCAAGACTGCAACGGTCACCAAAGTACAGGAGAAGCCGACAAGAAAATGGAAGCCGTTGCCTTTGACCACGGTCGAACTCCAAAAGATGGCTACAAAGTTCATCCGGATAAGCGGTCAGCAAACCATGGAAATCGCAGAGAAACTCTACCAAAAGGGGTTCATCAGCTACCCCAGAACCGAGACAGATCGCTTCGACAAAGGTATGAATCTGCGAACCCTGGTGCAAAAGCAGACACAGGACGGTAGATGGGGTCCATTTGCTCAGGGGCTGGTTGATGGCGGGTTTCAACAGCCTCGCAACGGCCGTCACGACGACAAGGCGCACCCTCCAATCCATCCAATCACGTATGCCACCGGCGCTGCCCTCGGCGAAATCGGGGCGGAAGCAGGAAGGGTGTACGAACTTATAGTTCGTCGGTTCCTTGCGTGTTGTTCGGAAGACGCTCAAGGCATGGCTACGGATATTGATGTGACCTATGGACCGGAGACGTTCCATGCGCATGGCGTTGTCGTCATAGAGAGGAACTACCTCGACGTCTACCCTTACGAAAACTGGAGCAACTCAGCGGAGCTGCCACGGCTCACCGTGGGTGAGCAGATCAGCCCGGCCGAGGCGATGATGACTGAAGGCAAAACACAGGCGCCAAGCTATCTTACCGAGGCTGATCTAATCGCTCTCATGGATGCCAATGGGATTGGGACTGATGCCACGATGGCGGAACATATCCAAACCATCCAGACGAGACAGTACGCACGCACAACCGAACTACCAGGACGGAATGCTCAACCAGGCGATGGAGCCGTCGACGAGGAGGACGTAGCCGCACCAGCGGGAAGAGGAGGAAGGGGAGGACGGGGTCGAGGCCGAGGTCGTGGTGGCACACGAGGAGGAAGAGGGGGAGGCGGTGCAACCAGTAGAGGCAGTCGTGGTGGTGTGAAGGTCTTTGTCCCAACACAACTTGGTGTGGCACTGATTGAGGGGTTTGACCGAATGAACTTTGAGATGAGTCTTGGCAAGCCGTTTCTCAGGCGAGAGATGGAAGCCAAGATGAAAGCAATCTGCGAAGGCCGTGCAACAAAGGACGGGGTGCTCGAGGAGAGTATACGCCAGTATCGTCACGTCTACAACCTATCGGCTGAGAATCTCCACGTTTTGCGACAGGTGAGTGATACCCGAATGGGAATGTTTCTTTGGTCCTTGAGCACCTTTATCATGGGCATTACTGTCGCGCAAATAAGGATGTGCATCTATGTGTCACGAATTCCCCTCCATTTTCCTGCCTTGCCTCTTGTGAGCCAAGAGCATCGGAAGCATAACATCTACTACCCTCAACGAACATACCCACCATCACACCACACACATTCTTCAACATTGCTTTTTGATTCTGACTGCCGATCCTTTATATGCACAGGCTTGCAGACAATATCTGTTCAATTAACATTCAGGTAAATCTGTCCCGATGGCGGGGTAAGAAGGCGGCGGTCGTGTTGCGCAGCAGCAAGTTACGGAGAAAAGACGTAGTTGGACAAGCCGAGCTTTGTACCCGAGACTCCGAATGCGGATATGGCATTAATTCATGTGCAGGCATCATTGGTGATGGTGAAGTCGACGCGTTAATTAGGGCTTATGCCCCCGCCAAGTTTATCGTGAGTTTGTTTTCAATCGTCTGTCATAGATTTTGCTCGTGCTTAAAACATGGAGAATCGTTGGTGGCCCCCCCATGTTTCCCATACTGCCGTCACTACGACATGATTCCTTGCAACAAGGAAGGTTGGCTTCTGGAGTGGCTATGCGATGCTGATGATGATGATACCGTGCATACGTTTGTGGATCCTCCCAGAACTCCACGTCTCCGCAGTTGTAGCTTTTTGGTCGAAACTCTTTTGTCCTGTGTCTTCTTCCTCGTCAAGAACGGAGGCCGCCGTGTCTTTTGAAAGAGAGTTTATGTGGCGGCGTTGAAGGGGAGCATTTACAGCCAGTCACTTGACGGCGTGATGGTCACGAACGACCAAATGGATGACAAACAACTCGCATCATAAGGCGGAGGATCCCGGAATGATTTACACAAGGTGGAAATGCCGGGTAGCAGCGGGGCGATGATCTCGAAACCCACATGTGGTGACTGGCGCCGCGACCTGTCAGAGTGCAGTACCGTAGTATATCCCCGCTCCCAGGAAGGCTCCTCCAGTGTCATGTTCTCTCGTCGCGGACTTGGTTTCGAACCTTTGAGCCGTTAGGGGCTAATGTACAGTACAAAGCGGGTTTGTGACATGCTTTGCGAAAACCCGGGTTGTGGGGCCCCCGTTGCTGCTGCTGCTGCCGATAGTACTCACAAACCATGATACATGCGATAGTCTTCTTTGATAGCTACAGTAATAGCATAAGATAGATAGTGATTTACAGGGAGAGATAAAGATGTGCGCATCAAAGGCCCGGCTTTAACTGCTAGATGCGAACGGCTTTCCCGAAAAACCTTACTTGTCAAGCCACAGTGGCCTCTTGCAGCAATTCTCAACAACGTGGAAGGAATGCAATGATGCGCAGTTGCATATGCGGGGGTGTGGCAGCAGCAGCAGCATGTTTTTTGTTGATTTATCTGAACTGCACTGGCTGCAACCCCAAAAGTATCGTACCTACATTCCACTACGTGATACGAAACGACCCAATTTGTGCGCAACGTGCAATAGAAAATCCCGAAAAAAGAAAACAGGGCACACCCCACCCCATATTCCTTTCCGGGAAAACGTGTGTGGTGGATAATTGGCCAAGGAGGTTCTCGACCCCAGCGCCGACGTCACCTGGTCACCCGCATAACGACCAATAGCAGAACAAGACAGGCACACCTGTGCTGATAGCAACAGCTGATGAGGCCGGCACCACCAACAACACCATGGCGGAGATACGCAGTAAATGGGGTTATCCGAGGTACCTTGGTAAATTTAGGTATACTGCGGTACTGTTTAGAAAAAAAAGGTAGGGTTCGTCCAAATGAAGATGGGGGCTGTTGCCCTCCCCGGAGTCAACTTTGGGGCGGCGTCAGCTTATCAATAAGGGAAACGCCGCAAATGGCCACCTACTCATTGTAAGGTGAGGTAAGGTAAGCAGGGCAAACAAAATGGCAAGGCAAAGCGAGGCAAACCAATTTAGGCGAGGGGATTCAGCTGCCCAAAAAGTACCTAGGTACCCCCAAGGACCTTGATGGGCTTTTTTTTTTTTGCGCACACATTTGCATCAAGCGCACCTTGCGACAAAACCGCAAAATAAAAGAAGACGAAGATGCCAAAATTAACAGAAGGGATCCCCCTGATAGGGTTTTGTCCGAACACCAAAGTCTACATATAAAACACAAAACAAAGAGGGCTCTCTCTCCCTGATTTTGTGGGGATAACAAAATGGATCAATGGTACCTCAGGTGCCATGCCGGTACCTTGATCCAGGAGGCCTGTGAGGCGACAGGGGAAGTACTTAACTAGTGCGAAAATAAAATAAAAAAAATTAATGACAGCCAGGATATATTTATTACACGGATACGCGAGGGATCCCGATTCGGTCGTATTGGTCGAGCTGGCCGTCTCTACCTGGCTGCAAACAAGTCACCGGATTGAGCGCATTATAAGGTTTGTTTTGGACTGATCGGAGTCTGGTATCTTTAAATGTCAGTTGTTTGTCTTGCTACTGATAATGACGAATTTAAGGCAAAGTGCAAGGTAGGTAGAACCTCAGACGAGTTACGATACATAACATGTAAACGACCAGCGAAAAATAACAAAAAAAATAAAATAATAATAAAATACAGCTCCCTTGCGCCGGATGTCGTCGTGAAATTGCCGGTTTGGCGACCTGGTAAATTAGGTACCTGGGAATGGTTCTTTTGGTGGGTACCCAAGGTAAATGGCATGGGTAAAGCACTAAGGAAAAGGAACGTTGTCGTGTTTCTGGGGCTGGGTCCCTACTATTGTACATTCCGGCGGCCCGGGTTCCAATTCTAATGCCGCTAGAGCCACAAACAAAAGGAGAGTACAGTACAGTTCAGTCATGGTGTTGTTTGGCTTTTGCCCATGCAAGCCATGGCTTCCACGACTTGATGCATCGCATTCCATGAAGCTTTTGACCATCGGTCAATGGGAAAGGCATGTTAGCAAAGCCGAATTCCTGGTGTGGGATCATTCGCATTATCAATATTTATAATTTAGTCATGATTTAGAGCTAGAAGCATGAAGAAGACCAGCACGAATCAAAGCCAACCCCGAACACCTATGCAGTGACATGACATCTGCGTCCGAATACCGATACTGTGCAAGGATCAAATTAATGATGATTGTCGCGGCCCAACCCTCGCGAAGGGCACAAAAATGATAAATGCACTTGATCCAATTTTGGCAACCCAGCAATAAAGTACCTCTTTTAGCCATCCATAGCAATCAGCGTTGGTCGTCCACATGCTATCCACACCACCCTTTTTTTTTTTTTTTTTTCATTCAGATTACAATATTACTTTTACACGGGGGAGGCAAAAGAAGATGAGAAACATTAATGGGTAGCTAATTTAGGGTTTGCCTGCACTATTCCTGTGTGGTATAAGGGGGCTGGCGACTCGAGCTGCATGCAAAATTGAACTTCTAATAAGCCTTTAGGGCATGTATTGTTTGACCAAAAAAAATCAGATAGTGAGGTTTGTGTGTGTGTGTATGTGAGTGAGAATGTCGTCTGCTGGAACATTCCTGCTTTTAATCACTTGATTGATGTTATACCCTGAACAGGGAAGGCTCGTTTCTTTAGACAAGTGGAGCGACTCAAAGTTGGCTTTCGCTGGCGTGGTGATCCCGGTCAGGAGGTACCTGCCGGTCTGGAGAGAGCTCTCCACTCTACTGCTGGGACCCAGGTGAGCGACGCAGTGGATGCATGGCATAGACTGACTGCTGCTGCTACTACTGCTGCGCTGCTTGCTGCTTGTCGCTGGCTGGGGTGTGTCGTAATTGACACAGGTCCGGGCGGGCGAGAACCGGAACATGGTACATTAGCAGGTGTTGGCGCACACACTTGTCGCACCTCGTCCCCTTCTCTTCCTTTCTTCCCTTCCCAAAGCACAAAGAACAACAAACCCTTAACCCCAAAGATAAAAGAGAGTTATCTCTAGTCACAGTACGATAATCGCTGTTGCAGCACTTGCCATCTTGCCATTCTCAAAACAAAAAAATCCGCCCTTCTTTTGGTTTCCGATCCTTTGACAAGGACCGGTTCGACTTGCTCATTCAGCCTTTTAAATTCGCTTCGGACTTGCATGTAAGTACCTGTTCTATCTATACTTCCCTGTCAAACCTGATTACGTGTGTGACTCAACACACTCATCCCTCGCTCGCCATTTTCTATTATTGCCACCACAAAATCACATCTTGGTTTATTTTCCTGTCAACCTCTATCACATTTGCGAATAGCCCACTGACTCCTTGACTCTCCTCCCTCCACAGACGTCTGAAGCATCAATCTCGGAGGCATCTTGCTCCCGAGATCTCACCAAAAGAACTACTCGAAAATGGCAACCATGGCAACTGCTACTCACGATATCCACGCGACCTCCCCCCGAGACTCCTTAACTGGTGTAGCGGCCCGGAGCGTCCCTGTGACCAAGAATCACCCTCTTCCTCTCCCGACTCCTCCCAACTCCATATCCCCGGGTCTCCCGGCACACGGCCTGCGCGCGCAACTGCAAAAGGCCAGGCTTGACCCCATCGATTCGGACCTGGACTTGCACCACGACGCCGCCGGCAGCGCCCCCGGTGAGGCCCAGGGGGGAAATTCTCTCCTGCCCGACTCCTACGGTGCTATCACGCCCGGCATGCTCGCCAAGTACCACCTGCCCGAGATTATGTTGAATCACGGGCCGCTGGCCATCCGCTATGTCATGGGCTACCTTACTACGTCTGTGCCCGGCTTCTCAGGCATTCCCCCCGCCAAGGCGAGGAGGTTGGTTGTGGCCGCGCTCGAGGGGAAAGGATGTGGAGGCGAAGGAGGTGGAATCAATGGCGATGTCGTATTTGAGAAGGTCGGATGGGGGAGGTGGGACGCACGGCGCCGGGGTCAACCTGCGCGACGAGAGCTCTCACCTCCAACCGAGGGTATGGGAATCCCCATCTCGTCGGTGAGATGGGACGGCAGGCCGCACCATTCCAGTTCGGACGCGTCAGCCTGCGCCTTCTCCCATGAAGATTACGACCACGACATGGCCATGATGGAGAACGAGGCAGACAAGATGTCATTAGACGGTTCTGCCTCTGCGTCTTGCTCCGAAGCCCCTGATTACATCGACACGGACATGATGCGCAATGACGATCCCGAAGATGCGACGGACGATGAGGATTGGGCCGCTGTGGGTGCCGCAGGGCTCCGCGCCGCCTCCTACTCTAATACCGGTTTCGGGGTCTCGCCAGGCGCAAACAAAGTATATAACGGCAGCGGGATGGCTCGAACTCCCCAGCTGCCACGTGGTTTCAACACCAACAACACGACTGTGGGCTTCGCCTCGGCCTCTGACGCACAGGAGCGCGAGGCCGTCGAGGCTCTGCTTCAACTCGGTTCTGTATAAACACACGACTCTGGATTTTATTTTTCTGCATCGGCGCGGCGTTCTCATGAAACAATAGAGAGGATGGGAAGCTTTTCTTTCAAAGCATACTTTTCTGGGAAGCTGAGCTTTTTCGAATCCCCCCTTTTGCCACTTAGTTATTTTAACACAACTCCCCCTCATTTTCTTTCTTCTTACGAGGTTGGCGGACGGATTATGGGTTTTCTCTGAGAAAACAGGCTCGGATTGGGCATGAGCCTGTTTATGTTTGGGTTGGGACGGCACTTATTGATTTGGGGCAGGGGAGGAAAGGCGTGACATGCCTTTTCATAGTTCCTCGTCTGCTCCATCGGTTGAGGCGGCGTCCTCCTGGGTTCGGGTCATCAATCACTTCTCTTGCAGAGTCGGCTTGTTGGTGGCTTTTTTAATTTCTTGGAATGCTGTGTCTAAAACTAACGACACGCGCATACACTCTCACTTCTCGCATACCCTCGAATCACTGCATCTTTCCCTTCTACATTGCTGGTGCGAAGCGAACATCCTGAATTTTTTCCCACCAGCATATGGCTAGAGTTTTTGATCTCTGCCATCACATCCCCATTTACATTCGAGTATCATTTTTTTGCCCCTAGAGTGGGATTCCCCCGACGACGGTTGGCTTCAAATTCCCGCCACGCGATATCAGCACAGGACCACTTCAACAACCTGGCTGCACTACGACTTGCATGCACCATCGAGTCGCACATTATGTTTCTTTTTGGGCGTCTTTAGCAACGGCATTATACCCGCTTCCCAGTTTTCATGGGACGCTTTCGGCAAACGGAACGAAAACGACGAGGAATCACGTCATCTGTCGGCACATTGCGATGTCCAGTTTCAGATGAAACAAAACATTTTCCTTTTCGCGTTCAAGATACCCCTTCTTCTTTGCCGCCTTGTCTCTCATTTTGCGAACAGGCGCTCGACTTTTTTGTTCATATATATACATGCCATCCTCAACTGCGTCTTTGACACCGTATGTGCGTTTTTATCTCATCTTGGGAAGCATTGCTCGGTTTTTTATTCGACATACATTGTGCGGGTCATTGTTCGCCTTTTCTGTACTACAAGAAAAAATGAAAATGGAGGCAGAAGTTTTGAATGGCAATAATAAATGGAGAGGAAGCAATACGTTAGCACGTTGGAAATATATTCTCACCTCTCCGAAATGATATGTGCCACTTTGTGAAATAATTTGGACTAATCCAGTTTGAGATCTTCTTTTGCAAAGTTACGTGTTCTTGTTGAGCTGCTTCGGAACCAGGTCAACTTGCCGCTGGACTAGTCTGGATATTGGCGTGCTAAATGTTGGGAACATAGAAATGTCGGCTGGGATACGTGTTAGTCTGCGTGTCTGATTCCGTTGGAAACCCAGTTCGGTTACATAAGTTTTCAAGCGTTCCCATTGTGTTATATATTATCTTCAATGCTGTGATACCCAGGTACCTGGCTTGATGAGTCGCAGTCGATGGGCGAGTGCATGAACCCGATCCGTACAGGGTGGATACACCGGCAAGCCTCCAAACGAGGTCTCGGTGTAAATTATATGAGCACGATGCACTGTAGTATGTATGACCTGTCGCCCTGAGTATTGCCATGGATAGCCGCGATGCAGGGTAGGTTGATTCATTGGGCTTGCGCAAACAATGATTGAGATTCAATGAAGGAGCTAGTTTTTGCCACCACTTTGTATTTGTTCATCTATGAAATAGATTAGCCAGATCTTTATTTGTTTAAGCAATTTGCATATCTTTTTTCTACTTGATCAGGGCCAATATACATACAACAGGAGGATTCCGGCCCCCAAAACGATTAAAATTTCTGCTGGCGTGGATAGGTAGGTATGGTACTTGTACTTTCAACAATACGTTACTATTCCCCCGCATGTGGGTCGAAAATTTCCATCCCGAGTTCAGAATCCCCTCGATCGCAAATTCTACAAACAAACAGCCCATAGCTTACTGTTTACTTACGTTTACCTGCTCTGAGGTGATCTTCATTTGCTGTTCCGTGTGACTAGATAGTACTCAGATCGGCTGCGGAAATCATCACTGTAATACCAACCAGTTCTCACAATTACTACAGACGCAGCGAGGGGGATTTATATCGCAACATCTTCTTCCTGTTACACACACAGCAGCCAAGAGCATCTGGGATCGCTAAGCAGGTGTTGACTGCATCAAGGCGCACACTTGGTTGTTTTGTTTTTTTAGAAGTCAACTTCTAATCACACCTCAGCCGCAATGGAAGACCCCCTCAGGGAAGTCTACGAGCGGCGACGGGAACTAACCGAGGCCCTAGAGTCGAGCCCATATGATCTCATACTCTACCTCCAACGTGCACTAGTCCACATTGAGCTGGGCTATCCAGACCTGGCCAGTGGCGATGCCTACAGAGCACTGCTCCTCACTGACGAGGTAGCAAACGATGGGTTTGAATATCACGAATCAGCCCTTGAATGCCTCTCGAAATACGAGGGAAGGCCGCTGGCTGAGCTGCTGCACGAGTGTACCCTAGCTGCAACCGCAGTTAGTACAGGCACATCGGCCACCACCACCAAAGGAGATGAATCTACGTTGCTGGCCGAAGCCTCAGTCAAGTGTTTTCAGATACTCTCGTCCAGTCTACTTCGTTGCGGCTGCCTCAAAAGCGCATACAACTTCTGCCAACGAGGCCTGGCAGCCAAGGAGGACGACGAGCAGCTGACCACGACCCTCGAGCTCATCAACGCAGCCGCTCGTCAGAGATTGGGACGGGAGACGGTCGGCGTGGAGGACATGCCCGACGCCGGCCTGGCCCGTAGGGAGGTGTACGCTTGGAACACGCACGAGCCCGACAGGTTCTCGCAGGAGTCGCTCGACTACCTGAACGAACAGCTCGTGGCCATGGCGCCCAAGTGCGTCGTCAAGGCGTCGGAGCTTCCCGTGCTGGCGGCCGGCGTGGCGGAGCAGGGAACATGCAAGCAGCTCGGCGTCTTTGCCGCTGCCGACATTGGGCCCGGCGAGGTCGTGCTGCGGGAGTTTTCTGCTCTCACGGCCAACAACCGGCTGCAGGAGCCCGTGTGCGACGCCTGCGGGGAGGAGCTCCCTTCGCTGGACTCGGCGTCGGCTGAGGATGGAGGCCAACAGGCCGTCAACTGTGAGGAGTGCTACGACACGGTGTTTTGCAGTCAAGAATGCCACGACCAGGCTATGGAGCTTTACCACCCGGCAGTCTGCGACAAGGGGGTAGACTCGATCGCAAAAGACCCCGACGCCGCCGAGATCGACTACTCGCTCTACCTACTACTCCTCGCTCGCCTGCTAGCCATGGCCGAGCACCAGGACACGCACCCACTCGACGTCAGGGAGGTCAAGTACATCTGGGGCGACTTTGTTCCTCGCGGCAGCAGCAGCAGCAGCAGCAACAGCGGTGTCGACGAAAACGATGCCCACTCAATGTCCGGGACCCTCCCGTTCTCCTTCAGGTTCAACATCGAGACGCCGCTGCACGTCCTTGAGACGATGGACGTCGACATCTATCGGACACTGGCAAGGCACGACACATGGGTTATGAATACGCTTTACGCAAAATTCCGCGGCACAGCCTCGGCGAGAAAGAGCACGCGCGACGGCCGTCCCGACGTTGCGGCAGTTCATCCGTTTTGGTGCCTCGCGAACCACGACTGCGACCCGAACGTCACATGGGAATGGAGCGGCAGGATGGTGCTGCGGGCCAAGGAGGAGCGCGTGGAATGGGGAGGAGACCGCCGCGCCGCGGGGATCAAGGCCGGAGACGAGATACTCAACCACTACTGCGACGTCAACCTCGGCGTCCGGCAGCGCCGAGAATGGGCAGAGGGGAGCCTTGGGGGCTGGTGCATGTGCCAGAGGTGCCGGTATGAGGCGGCAGCCGCCGAGAAGGGCGAATGAAAACTCGGTCATGGATTTTCCCACCCCGGAATTCCATACGGTAAATCGAGTCTTGTCTTTTTCTCTTGACAGTTTTCTACAATGTCGGCACACTAGGCCGGAAAAACATAAAGAGTGTCGTCAAATTATAAGACAAGGAATGGATGCGCAGCTGTGCCAAGACGATCACAGTTAGGTGTACCCTGTTCGTCGTCCCGAAACTCCATTCACCCCAAGCGCCAAGGCTCAACTTTGTATTGCTTACACTGGGTGATGTTCGGTGCGGCTCCACGTTCGATTTCCAAGATGATTCGAGCCGTGGCGCCAAGGACCTCTCACTTGGCAAGGTGGCTCGTTGGACTGGGGGAGAAGAGCATTGGACGAGGAGTAAAGATCACGGCAAAGACGGCCAAGGGAAAGCCGTGCCTCGCCAAGAAATCCTCTGCCCAGACGGAGAGATGAGTGGTGGGAACGGTGGGAGACCTAACATGCCACGAGGTACGTAAAGAAGGCGTCTGCACAAGCATCTTTTGTTTGACCAACGGTCTTGGAAGCTCTTGGCAGCGCCCGATAGTACAGTCAGGGTGGGCTTGGCGCTCATCTAGGAGACCCAAAGGGGCTAACCACCTGCCGAATGATATGGCTTGGGGCTGGGCGGGTGACGGCATGTCACATCGCCAATATGTAAGCAGGACAAGGCAGGCAAAACAGAACCAAAAAAAAAAAAAAAAAGCAGGACACGCAGCAAGTGGACGCATCTAGAATTCGGTTCGTCCTATTTTCTTTCTTCTTTTCTGGTATGGCATCACATCACCGCTCTCCACGAGGAGGGGGGGATTTTGAGCCTTTGTTTTTTTTTCTCTTCCGGCTCTCTCGGCAAGAGCTTGTTCTCTGAGGCGCGAGTAAAGTCTTGGAAAAGTTGGGGGACACCCGCGGGAGAGGAACATAGCAGGCATGGCCCCGCTCGACTGGTACTTTTTTTTCTGGGTTTTTCTTGACCTCTCCACCGGACGACGGGAGAAGAAGGGGAAAAAAATAAAATAAAATAAAGGACAGGAAGACAAGACGAAGTGAAAGAAACAACAGGGACATGAGCAAGTCCCGACAGTGTGCATACATAGATTGTTGTCGTGTCGGGATGTACCCATGCAAAGCTGTATTTGAACCCCTCGATTTAGTCGATAATTTTTGTGATAAATGGGACCTCCAATTTAAACGCTCGATCTCTTGCGCAGTACGGCCTATATCGATCATGAGGCCTACAATGCTCGGTGACGAATGCTTGTCGGATCCAGCACCTTGATCTCGTGGCGAGAGGCTGTAGCTAAACATAGTACGTACTTCGTACTTCGTAAATAGGATCCAACGTGGTGAACAGTAGCAGGTAAAGGCTTTTTTTTTTTTTTTTTTTTTTTTTTTTTTTTTTTTTTTTTTTTTTTTTATTCTTGTTCTTCTGTGTCTTCTTTCGTTCCAATCCTTGCGCTTTGATTTTTGACTTTTTTCTTATTGTTGTTGTGGTTCGCTTGGCAATGCTTTTCTTTGCCAAGATTATTGCGTATGCACACAACAGTACAGTACCTGTCTCTCTTTGGTTTCGTCAAAGAAACGAAAGCCAATTAATTAGTCGATCGATAAATATGCCGTGCGACCCGACCGCCTTAGCCGGGGATGAAATGTAGGTTACGCTTTGCTTGACTTGTATTTTTCTTTTTTTTTTTTATTAATATTTTTTGTCACTGTTGCATAAAAACAGTGGAGGATACATGACGAGCAATTCATTACAGTACAAAACATCACTATTAGTTGTAGTATTAGTTTCAAAACCAAAAATAAAAGAGAGGGGGAGGGTACAACAAAGCCTACACCAAAAAAAAAAAAAAAAAAAAAAAAAAAAAGATTGTGGGACTTTATCTCTCGGGTCAGTCTCAGCTCAAGAAGCCGTGCGATGGCATTTGTCTTGGTCCTAGGCAAGCCTAGGGTATTGATTGGTGGGTGAGTGGAGATGACAAGATATTGCATTCTCTGGGCGTGGCCGCCCAGGCCAAGGATCTTGGCATGCGCGGAGAGCCTTCTTGGCCTGTTAAAGCTTGTGTCTACAAGTCTGGGCGATTATGGGGATCATGGTCGTACGCGTGTCACCTTCTCCACTCTGTTTTCAAGTTAGAAGGTGAAGAAAGTTGGGTTCAGTTGCAACTGTGCCCAGAAATACAGTACTACGTAAATACTGCAACCTACCGGCCTGGGTTCCTGAGTTAGACAGACCCGCCGGGCTGGGGGTGGATTGCAGAACAAGGAGGACACTTCTTTGCCTACAAAAGTACTATGAGCAGTAATCACTTACCGAATGCTGGTGGGATACTTTTTTTTTTTTAACCCATCAATCAGGTGTCTGTTAATCCACCCGATTTAGACAAACATCCTGGTTTCGCAGTGTTCTTTTATTACACACCACCCTGTCCGTCTGCTTCGTTTCAACTCCCCTCCAAAGAACCAAAAAAAATATGACGATTGTCTGAGGGTAACACAGTCACTCTAAAACCACACAAGGGAAAAAAAGAGGGCTGAAAAAATAAGGGTCGATATTGCAAGCGAATCTAATTATTCTGTCGCCCCCCCATTCTAAATAGAGTAGATCATAATCGTTCGATTTCTGTTTTGCGAAATTCCTCGCTAATAATTAACATGGAATGAAAGTTAGGTCGTTGCGCTCTGCGCGGGGCACCCAGTCGAAGTGGGCGCCCGCGCTTGTGGATGAGATGGCGCTGCCTTAGGGGACCCGCGGCTTTAGATATCAGTATGTCATACCTACCTTGCTTGGCCTTACCAAAGGCGACCTTGGTTGTAGTACTGCTGCCACTGTAGGATTGTTTATTTTGAGTTATGTCTTTTAGTATTTTTTTTATTTTTTTTTTTTTTTTATTTTTTGACCTCCTCTTTGCCCCATGTAATGATCGCTAAAATCTATTGCCTCCTGGCCAGCGAAGCTCAGGGGTGGTCGAAAGGAGAAATGAGAAAAATTAGTACTGCTCAAAGCAATAACGGGTTTTTTTCCCATGACAGAGTCAAGGAGGCAAGGTGGTAAGATGGATGGATTAATCGTACAGTAGGATGATGGGCTAGGGCTCTGCCTTTCTCCGTAAAGGCCAAATCCCTGTCTGCCAAGACCTTGGGAGAGTCTTGTGGTCTTGGCCCGGCGTTGGAGTTTCCGACTAAAGTACCTCACGCTAAGGGGTACTTCTTGGCAAAGTTTTCTCAACCCCTCACCACCAAATTTATTATGTCGCTCCAGAGGGTCACTGCCACTCCACAAGTACCTCGTAGCGCAGGAACAAGCAGACGCACCCGAGCCGAGAATGCCAAGACTTTGCCAAGACTTGGCATTATGAAGCGGGAGAGGAGGGAAGAAGAATCGCCTTCTCACGGGAGAAGGCTAACGAACATATAGCAGCCTGTCCCCTGATGTCCTTTGCCAGTCTGGTTCTTTTCTTGACATTCTTTCTTCTTGGTAAATAACGACACGGTTTTTCTTTCGAGGGAATTTTCCAAGAACTCAATCTCGTCAACTCGTTTTCAAAGGTTGTGTTCGTCAAGAAGTCTGGCTCGGGACTCCTAGTGGACCTTCTTACACTTAGCCCCTGCACCCTACCTACCATACCCTTTGTGTCTTTTTTTCCTCGCCCACGTGCGCGTCGAGACCATCGGCAAAACAAAAGACCCGAACAGAGGAAACAAGCGGCAGTAGCAGCACGACATAAAGCGCCAGCCATATCGAATATCGATAACGGGCAAAACAAGCGAAATAGGACTCGGGCCCGATTGTTACCCCGATCCCCACCATCCAAACCGACTGCTGCCCTGCCCTGACTGGGTGGCTCGCTCATTGAGAGCAAAGTTTCCAAATCAGCCTAAGCCATGTCGGCACAACCATCGGCTCAGCCTGCCCAACAGGCGCCGGCGACAAGTCAAGCACCCACAACCGAGTCCTCCAGCTCAAACTCCAACGGCAACACACCCGCACCCTCCACATCGACGACAGCGACATCGCAGTCCAGCGATGATTCGTTGATCTGCCGTTGGAACCAGTGCAGCGAGCGTTTCCCTTCGGCTGAGGCCCTCTATGTAAGTTGCTAACGGCCCCACCAACTCTCTCACTTGCCCTGCACTAGACTGCGCCTCGTTTGGGTTGCAGTCATGATTTGGATCCAAGCGCGCTGCGCGCGTCACATCACAAGCGGGAAACCCCATACATTGCTTGGCACTTCCGTTTCAGGATTGGATCATGGCTGCAAATTCAAACCTAGTTACCAAAACGGGGAAAGAATAAGAAGAAACAAAGAAAAAAAAAGCATACTAACAATATTCCAAGGATCACATCTGCGAGCGTCACGTGGGTCGCAAGAGCACCAACAACCTCAACCTCACGTGCCACTGGAACTCTTGCAGAACCACGACTGTCAAGAGGGACCACATCACCTCTCACATCAGAGTCCATGTACCATTGAAGCCGCACAAATGTGACTTCTGTGGCAAGTCGTTCAAGAGGCCTCAGGATCTGAAGAAGCACGTTAAGGTAAGCTAACTTAGAAACCGTTCTGTGCCCATTCTTGACCGCAGTTTCTCACCATCTTTGTCTTCCAAACAGACACACGCCGACGACTCGGTTCTTGCCCGATCACCCCAGGATCCCAACGCAAACTTGGGTCCCGGTGCTTATCGCGGTCACACCAGCAAAGGTATGCTCCAAATCTTATCTTGAATCTCTGGATCTCCCCCATCTCCCCTTAAATTTATTTTCTTATTATTTCCAATTTCTGAGGCTAATCCGCCTCCTCAGCTCCTTCTAGCTACTATGATCACAATGGCCATGTGCGTACTAACTCGGCATTTGGTCAGCCGCACCATCACCAGAATGGACACGCTAGCTATTATTCCCACCCTCCAGCCCCTTACGGCGGTGGTATGTACTACCAGCCGCCTCATATGGGACCTCGTGGTGATATCTTTGGGCATCCAGGCGCAGGGGCTTACGATTCGCGCAAGCGTGGTTACGATGACCTGAACGATTTCTTTGGAAATCTGAAGCGTCGTCAGTTCGACGCTTCGTCGTACGCCCACGTCGGCCGTTCCCTGGTCCCTCTGCATGGTGCCCTATCTGTCCATACCGGTGGTGTTGGTGGCATGGCCACCGAGTACATGGCTGCTGCTCCGCCGCCTTCCAGCGCTGTCTCCATGGGAGGCGCCGGACCCTTGGCCCAGCACTACTACCTTCCCCCCATGCCCAGCTTGAGGACCAAGAACGACTTGGAGCAGATCGACCAGATTCTGGAGCACATGCAGTCCACCGTTTACGAGAACTCAGGATCGTCTCCTGGTGCTCACTACGGTTCGGCCTCGGGCTACGACATGCGTCACCAGTCTCCGGTCGGCATTCGCCCACCCATGAGCGATCACTACGGCCAACAGCAACACTCGCCCATGACGGCGGTTTCTTCTTCGCACGGCGGCTCCCCGGCTGTCACTCCTCCGTCCAGCAACCTTTCATACACCTCGGGTCATTCCCCTGGTGCTTCTTCGGCTGCCCTGTCCCCGAGCTCCCGCCAAGGATCCTCAATCAGCTATCCTACACTCCCTGCGGCCGCAGGGTCTTCAGCCACCGCTCAACTCGGCTCAAACTTCAGCTCCGTCGAGAGGCGCCTATCTGGAGGCATCCTGCAGAGCGCCAGCCGGGACCGGGAACGCGAATCAAGCTACGATGGTGCATCCACGCCCCGTGGCCCAGAATCCATCGGATCGCCTTCCGCATCCTCAGATGCCTCGGGCTCCGAGCCAGAGTCGTACGACTCATGGGTTCAGAACATGCGTACCATCGAGGCCCTCCGGGAACTCGTACGGGAGCGCCTCAGACGCGGACAGTACGACGACGTCGAAGAATCGGTTGACCTGCCACCGATCAAGACAGAGAGGCCTGAGGAGGAGCAAAAGCCTCTTTACCCTTCTCTCCGCATGTCATAGCATTAAATGTGCTGACCTGCTTCTTCCCCACTCACTTCAACTTGTCCATATTGGGATTCTTTTGGCATGCGTTTTTTCTATCTATCTTTCGGCTGCTTATTGTTGATACTTCTTGGGTTTATGTACGAACCCAACTGCTACGGGTGTCGTCTTTAGGGTTTTGTGGCGTTCCGGCGGTTGGTGATACCGATTGTTATCAGCGCAACGTATCGTGTGCTGGCTTTGTTGCTTTATGAAAGGGTTAATTCTCATCCTTATTTTCCATGCCATGAATTCACGTTTTGTTCCCTCGTCAATGTTTGCAACTGCTTTCGACGGTGATGCATATAGTATTGTGTATAGTATATGAAATTGCCATTTTGCTGTATTGATTTCGAAGGGACTGTGAATGGACGGACCTTGGAATCTTCTTTGTTCCTTTGCTGGCTGGTCTAATAGTTCAAAATTTGATCCGATAGTCCGTGGCGTCCAACAAAGAGACAATGTATATTGATCTAGCGTTTGGTTGCTAATGGGCCCTGCCACTTGCTCGAGCTTGTATCCAATACTGCACTTTATCTATTCAAATCTATCTCTATCAAGTAAGGCGCCATACTTTCTCCGTGTTGAAAAGCTAGGCCGCCCACCGTTTATTGACCGGCGGCGAGCAGGTCGCTCAGCTTGTCGACATAAAAGGCCGGGCGGGCGACGGCGTCCTCCTTCTCCCAGTCCTCCTTCTTGTTGACGCCGGTCTGCACGGCCAGGGTACCGCCCAGCTTGCCCTCGATGCCAAACTTGATGTCGGTGTCGAGGCGGTCGCCGATCATGCAGGTTCGGGAGCGGTCTAGCTTGAACTTGCCCTCGACGGCGTCCATCATGGCCTGGCTGGGTTTTCCGAGGGCCAAGGGCTGACGTCCAATCATGTTTGCGATGGGGATCATGGTCGAACCCGCACCGGGGAAGAAGTTGCCGCTCATGGGCAAGGTGGAGTCGGTGTTGGAGGCGATGAAGGCGGCGCCGCGGCGGAGGTACTGGTATGCGTGCGCGATCTTGAGGTAGTTGATGTGGAAGTCCAGCCCGGCCAGCACGACGCCGACGTCCGGGTCCAGCACCGACCCGTCGGCCAGGCCCTTCCAGTCGGCGTCGGTCATGTCGTGCCGGTAGGCCGGGTCGGTGCCGCCGATGAAGGGCACGCCTTCGCTCCGCAGCTCGTCCTCAATGCCGCGCTCGCCCACCACAAACACTTTGTTGCGTGGCGCCTCGGGCTTGAGGATCCGCGAGATGTAGATGGCGGCAGAGTAGGCAGAACCAAAGATGTCGTCCACGTCGCACTCGATGCCCTTGGATGCGAGCTTCTTCTGGTACTCGGGGCGGGACTTGGTCGAGTTGTTGGTGACAAAGACGGTCCTTTTGTCTAGACTTATGGTGCTTAGCATGTGTTCTACTTTGGGGAGGATATTTGTTTTAACCGTTCTCTCTTTCTCTTCTGTCTCTTTCATCCTTCTCTTCTCCTAGCATCAACGCCTTCCGGGGACATGTTCACGAACTCTTTGCTCTCAACATGGCAATGGTTTCAGGCACGCCTTCAAAGACATTATCACCTGACCAGAGGACCCCTGACAAGAGGGTCGATTCGCAGTATTAGCATTCTTCCATTTCTGACTGCCTTTCAAAATTAGCCTTTTTGAATACCATCACAGTCAAGCAGGAAAGTCTGCCACAAGGTTTTTTTTTTTTTGGTCAGCATGTGTATTACTTTCATTGGGCAGAGCCTATCTGGTTATCTTTTTCTTTTCTTTTTCTTGTGTCTAATTATAATAGCAGTTCGAGACGAGATGGCATACATCGAATTTGTCCAGAAACTCATTGATGGCGGCAGTGTTGCCAGACAGGAACTGTGAGGTTTGAGTTTGCGCCATTTCGTCTTTGCTGGGTCGGACGGGAAGTGGGCGTAAAAGAACGTTAGTCTTTTTATTTTATTTTATTTTATTTCAGGCTCTCTCGTTTTCGCCGGGCTGTTCGGTAAGGTGGTATACTGCTGTAGGGTTGATACAATTAAAAATCACAAAGGTTAAAGCACTGTTTCCCACACTCTATCCTTCTCGGTTGATAAAGCGGATCGGACGGGTGGACAGACTGGATTCGGTGTCAAGTTCCCACGGGTCTCGGTCGGATCGCCGGAGTGGGAAGATTGGGCTATTGCTGGGGGGATCTTCGGGACCAAGTCCGTTGCCAATCCCGGAATCAACCCCACCATGGAAGAAAAAAAATCACAAGCCTGCCTGAGAAATTTGGCAAATGAACCCCTCATGACGCAACTGCGGCGGATGGGCCCGACAAAGTAAATAACCTACTAGCCTGGGCACATACCTAGGCTGAGGCCTGCAAGCGTAGCTTCTTGGGGGAGCTACGTAATCCCGACTGAGGGGCAGAAATGTATTGTGCTCACTTGTACTACCGAAGGTAGGTACCTAGGTAGGTAGGTAAATAGCTACACCAGGTAGCCATGCTCATCGAATCACTTCTGCCAAACCAACATGAAAATAGGCCCGGCAATTATTTTAAACAGCACCAATCTACGTTTTTTACTTTGTCTGGTTCTGGTCTAGTACTCAAAGTTCTCACGCGACATCTAATGTCGCGCCATGACACCTAGGTTCGCATAACCACCATCCTCTCCAACGTGTGCTGATACTACCCAAGGTATCGACAAGTGTCCATCTAATTTAATTACTTTTGAATTTCTCTGATTTGCCTACTGGTTTGCTTGTGCATGACATGTGCTGTTGTTCTCTTTAGTTCTGGCGATTTCTTTAGTACCGCGGTCTGTGGTACCACGTACATATACGGTATCCACCGTGGAGCTTTTTCCTCCCGGGAAACTCAATGCAAATCAATAGCAAAGCCACAGTCGACGATCCAGCCCACTTACCAATGTTGGTAGTGATGTGATGTTCGGGACAGGTTTATGGGGGTTTCATGATTTTTTGGAAATAGGGATTTGTCACTTTCGATGCTGTCATAGAACCGCATTCCCACCCATACCATTCGTCAAGGAGGTCCCTGTTTCTAGCGCAAACTAGGAGGCCATTCTTGGTTTGTTCCGGTCTGAATTGGACCAACTCTGCTTGTAACACTTGCTCAGGGGGGAAGACCAGAATATGCATGGAACCGTGAGAAGGAGAAGAAAGTTTTTTTTTTTTTTTTCTCTCTCTCTCCTTTACTTCCTTTACTATGTAAGGGACATCTGATACTAGCAAGTATCAGTGTTGTGCATGTGAAGCTCGTGAAATCATACACTGTAAATCGATGGAGGGCAGGTAAACGAGGGATGAATGACTCCCTGTGATGAAGCTATGTCAGTGACGCAGTAGGAGGTATTTTGAGCTAAGGTAATGTAGATGCATCAGAAAACATAAGCTTACTGATGCGCATGAATACTAACTAATAAATGTTCACCATCACCTTTACCACGTGGGTTAAATTTAAACACATGGATGCTATACTTGTTGCATACTCAAACTCGGGTCACCCATGAGGGAAGTTGGCCAAGAAAACCTTCGATTTCCTAATGATGAAATGCGACCGCCCTCCCCCGTTATCGCCAGAGGCGATAACCGAGAAGAAAGATTAAAAAAAAAAAAAAAAAAGGCGTTGCCGCGCAGGTTGGCGTGGTCAATCAAACCATCCCACATTTATTATTTACAGCCCGGTACTTGCCTTGCCATACATTACTCGACTAGGAGCACCCACAATTAAATCCCTCCTTTTCCTCCCTCTTGGATCTCCTTTGCACTCAGCTGTCTACTGCGTGGCGTGGTACTTACCTCAGGCACTCACTCACACACAACAACCCACACCCACCATCCTTCTTCTACCCACCATCGAACCAACACCTCAAAACCCACTACCAACCCAAGAAGAAGAAAATTCATAATTGCAAACGCTTAATCACCATTTTCTAGTCCAAACCCCGCCTTCGTTTTATCGGTTCAAGCTTTTAATCCCAAGCTTGGCAACATATAACATCAAAAGAGAAAAAAAAAGCCCCGCGCAAAGCTCTTCATATATTAGACAGGACGAACCATCAGCTACTTTTGCGATCGCCACGCTGCCTGCTGGCACCTTCGCCTCTCTGTGCTTACTCTCCCCTCATCTTCCTCTTTGCACTCTCCTCGTCCTTCGCATTCATCCTCACCACAATGGGCAAGCAAGCCAACCTTTTCGCCTTTGCGGGCGTTGATGCGCTCGCCCCCGCGCTCCGATCCTACGTCATCCAGTGCCAAGACGCCGGCATAACAAGACACGACGTCTTCAAGGTCGCCGTCTCGGGCGGCTCTCTACCCAAGACCCTGGCACAGGCCCTCCTCGCCGCTCCGGCGCCCGGCGAGCCCGAGGTGCGCTGGGACAAGTGGGAGATATTCTTCGCCGATGAGCGCGCCGTGCCGCTCGACCACGAGGACTCTAACTATGGCCTGCTCAAGAAGGAGCTTCTGGACAAGATCCAGGGCCCCCAGCCGACCGTTCACGCCATCGACATCGAGGTCCTCGACGACACGCAGGAGCTGGCCGACCGCTACGAGCAGACCCTGGTCCGCAGCTTCGCCAGCCGCGACAGCGTCAAGCTCCCCATCTTCGACCTGCTGCTGCTCGGCTGCGGCCCCGACGGCCACACCTGCAGCCTTTTCCCGGGACACGAGCTGCTGCGTGAGACGAGCGCCTGGGTCGCCCCCATCGAGGACAGCCCCAAGCCCCCGCCCCGCCGCATTACCCTGACCCTGCCCGTGGTCACCCACAGCGTGCGCGTCGCCTTTGTCGCCACCGGCGGCGGCAAGAAGGACATCATGAAGCAGATCTTTGACCAGGAGTCTGGCCTGCCGTGCGCCCTCGTGAACCAAGGCACAGGCGACAGGTGTTCTTGGTTCGTCGACAACCCAGCAGTCGAGGGCGTTAGCTTTCCTAGGAGGAGCTTCAACTTGTAGATGGACGTGGGAAAAATAAAAAAAGGGGTTTTTCTTTTTTCTTTTTTTTTTCTCTTATCTCTTTTTTTTCTTCCTTGACACAACCCAAAACCCGGATGGGCATATATATGATGACGACCAATTTACCTAGCGAGAGGCGGAATTTTGTTTGTTATTTATTTGATTCTTTTTCCGTCTCTTGTCCTTCTCATTCTGAAGACCAGAAACCAAAAAAGGCATTTCCAATGGCGCTAAAGGGGGAATGGATCCTATGGGCAGCTTAAGGTTGACCCATTTATTTGATGCTAAGCATAGTTTTGCCTTTGTTTTCTTTGATGACTGACGCAACCTTCTTGTTTCAATCTCTCTCCCTCTCTCCCTCTCCCTCTCCTAATCTTGTCTCGTGGCTAGACTCGTCCTATCCCTATTTTCTTTCGAGTCAAGTAGAGAAAGAGCCCTACCTCATGACAGTTCGTTGTATGATGCCCGCAGGGAAATGCCTTTAAAATAGATACAAAGCTCCCCATTGCAGCAGCATCTTTTTTGGACGTCCAGCTAGAAGGTGGGGAGAGCACTTGTGTGTAACAATCGTTTCTCTTTATCTCAGCATTTTCCTTTCATTTTCTCTCACTTCGTGACCCTCTTCTCGCGGATATAAAAGGCGGCCACCAAGGCAAAGAACAAAAAGACGGTGTTGGCCATGAAGACGGCCGCGACGCCGAACCTGTAGGACTTGCGAACGACGTCGGCCAGCTGGGGTTCGAGCTGACCGATATAGTCGAGGCTCTCACGCACGCGCTCTCCTATACGCAGGGCCTCGTCACCGTCACCGAGCTTGGCCGCAAGCTGCGTGCGCAGGGCTTGCTGCATCACGGCCGACATGACGCTCACGCCGATCGACAGCCCGAGTGAACGGAACAGGTACGAACACGCTATCACCACGGCCGCATCTTCGGTTGCCGCATTGGAGATGAGACCGACGAGTGTTGTTGTCAGACCTGTCGGTTCAACTTGGTGTTAGTGGGTTTGACCAATCAATACAGCACACCCCCCAGCGGCTGGGAGGAGATTTTGTCGAGGTGATGAAGGGGAATGGAATGTCCATACCTGCACCATTACCAAATGATGACAAGGCCAGGCCAACGGTTGTGCCCACAACAGAGTCCGTCAGGATCCCGGTACAGAGCACCAAGGGCAGGGAGCTGAGAAACAGCGTCGCATACGAGGCAACCGTGAGCCAGTAGTACCGGCCGGTCCTCTTGATGATGTATCCTCCACCCAGGGAAGCAACTACACCGGCGATAGAGCCTGGTATAAACAAGAGACTTGCCTCGACGACAGTCATGCCATAATAAGCCTGGTACAACAGCGGCAGGTAAAACCACTTTTTTATCACCAAAATTCCGTCAGTACCTAGACTCCAAACACTCGTACCAAGTCAGAAAAGGGCCGGGCCGCGGGTTACTCACCACAGGCATTTGGCCACCGACGCCGAAAAAGTTGGCAGCATAACAAGCGAACAATGATCTATCGAAGATGATGTGACCGGGTGCGAAGGGGTGCGATGCGACCTTCATCTCAATCAGGACGAAGACGATGAAAAGAAAGGGGGCGAGGGCCAGCGAGACCACCGTGAACAGCTCACTCCAGCCGTTGTTGCTTCCGTTGTCCAACGCCAGCAGGAGAGAGAAGACGGCAGCGATGAGACAGGCTGCTCCGAGAAAGTCGATCTTGGCAAGCTTCTCCTTCCAGTGCGAATGTCCCGCGTCGGGCGACTTGAGAATAAAGTAGACTGCGGCGAAGGCAGCAAGACAGATGGGGAACTGGCCGATGAAGGACCACCGCCAACCGACAGAGTCGGCGAGTAGACCTCCTATGGGGGCGCCGGTCGCGGATCCCATGGCGTAAACGACGTTAATATAGCCCTGCCATACTCCTCTCTCCCGTAAGGGGACCAGATCTGTGAGTAATATGCTGACAACACTGGTCATGCCGCCGCCACCGATGCCAGAGACGGCCCTTGCAATGATCAATTCTGTGAAAGCGGAGGCAGTGACAAACAGACAAATGATGAAATGCCAAGGGGTTAGCACAGTAGAACACACCACATATCACAAAGGGCTCTCATCACGCGAGTGAAAGAAATAAAGGAGTGGTTCAGTGGGCAATATATCTCACGATTCATATCCCGGGCAAGCCCGCATCCAAGACATCCCAGGCCAAAGATGAAGTACGAAGCGAGGAGACACTCTTTCCTCCCGAAGATGTCGCTGAGCTTGCCGGATAGGGGCTGGAAGCTTGTGAGGGTGAGAAAGTAACTGCAGCAGGAACAATGAAGAATGTTTAGCAGCTTGATTACAAGTTCATTTACACTTCACACCGCTTTTCTCTCTTCATATCACCACCACATTCTCAGTCAGTTTGGTCCTTACGCGGTTGCTACCCAGGATGTGCTGTTCAAGGCATTCAGGTCGCTGCCAATCTTGGCGTACGTTGCGACGGCCAGGAGCTGGTCCACGGCGCAGAGGTAAACGCCGATGCTGATGGCGGGCATCAGAAGCTTCATGTTTGGGGGAGGTGACCCGGGCCTCCTGCTGCCGCCACCGCCACTCGAACCGTTCCGGGCCTCGTTGGCGTCGCTTCTACCGCCTCCCCCAATACCTGGGCCCGGGAGACCGGCATCCTCGGCCGCGCTGACGACCCTCTCGAGGTCGGCGGCGAGGATTGGCGTTGAACATTCCGAGTCGGACGGCGAGGATCCGCTGCTGTGAGTAAACGTCCCGTTCACCGTAGGTTGGCCATTTTGCAGCAGAGGGCTATGCTCGGATGGGTTAGAGTGACCGTTTTCTGTCATTGTATGAAAAAAGAACACGCGCGAAGGCTTCGCCAAGTAGTCTCGGGATTTTCTCCTTGTTCGATGTATTACTTTTGTGAGTTTATTCCTTTTTTCGATTGGGAAAAATCCGGCTGTTACGAATTTATTCTGCTCTTATCTTAAAATAAATAAATAAACTAGGGTTCAAAAATAAGAAAAAAAGGGTTACCAAGTCCCAAGACTACGGGAAAGTCATTTAAGGTTTACCAATTATGGAGATACTATAGGTTGATGAACCCGGTCTGGGGAAAAGCTGGAAGGTCCCCGTGACGTATGACGTTGTGGAGAGGGGATATGGATGTGGCTTTGTGGCTGAAGATTTTGTGGTGGGGTTCTCTTGACCGGTCTTGGTTTTGTGTCCGTAGTGTTGTAGATCTGTTTGCCTTTGGGGAGGCGATGCAAAGAGGTGAAAAATCGACAGGGTGTACACGGCAAAGGCGTGTTGCCAGCTCGGATTGTTTAGGATCTTTTGAATGATTTCATCGCTGTACCGAAAAAGAAAAAAAAGGTTGAGTGGGTACATGCGTCCCATCTCGAATTAGAGATGTCATATGTAATAATGCATTAGTTTAAGGCATTTAAACTGAATCGAATCGCAAGCACCTATAGAATAAGATGGTAGGTAGATTGATTTGTGGGATTTGGTACGGGCCTGCACATTACTCAAGTCAAGGTAGGTGAGGTAGTAGTTAGTTTAGGTAAGTATCGATGTTAGACGTTTTGTTTCCACAAATGTTCGCCGATGATGATATGTGTACGAGTACGGCAAGTACTTTCTATTTCCGTACCGGTTAATCACTGTAGATCCAAGTTTTTCCTTGGACAAAGTCTAGAACAACAGTTTGCGGACCACGGTCTCGGGAAAAACTCCAATGTGGAGCCGTGCAACGCCTTTCGGGTTGTTTTGTCCGTCCGATTAAATCAATTACGAGTATACGTAGTACAGACATACCTACTATAAAGTGGTAAAAACTACCTACCTAACCCAACTCTGTACGATGCGGCTGAAGCGGCCGTCGAAACCCATCAGTCAATTCCCAATGCTAACTTGACCCATCGGCAGACCCGACCCTACGTACTGGGTACTGGTTGGGCTAATGCAGAACCGATTTGAGACCAAGCCCTAGGAGGATTAGTCTATTGGTTTGAGACCTGCCATGCCAAGACTGCGACGTATATTTCTTTTTTTTTTTTTTTTTTTTTTTTTTTTGTCCGAGAGATTTTGCAGCTTCTACCTGCCATCTGAAAGGTGGTATCGCAAAATTTAACCCCTTTTCTTCTTTATCTTTCGGACCTTGCAAATTCATAGAGAATGTAACCTATGCAAAGTCACAAATGGAGCCAAAACAGTACTGTAAACCTTGTCGACATGGGGCAAAGCGAAAGTTTTTATCTCCCTTACAATCTTGAATCTGTTCCCCTCTTGGCGATGGTGCTACAAGTACCCTGGTGCTGATCGTAACTGCGATGCAATGCCTGACAAGGCACTTGACTAGAATGGATCTGATTTTTATGTACTATGGTACGGGAGGGCGCAGAAGATCACTGACCATGCGTCGGCCATATTACCAGGTTACGCCAGAGGTGCATGACTTTGACCCGAAACGGCCTCCACATTCCTTTGTCAATTTGCAGCTAGTTACCTACTTAAAAGTTCATCAGCAGTAAGCAGTCGCAGATGACAGGATAGAAAAAAAAAAAAAAAAAAGGAATGAACAAGCTACAGCTCGGTTCAATTTTCGTGCGACTATCGCATCTAGACTTCGGAAGATCCCACAATTACCTCGACGGCGTCCAAGACGGCTGTCGAACCGCAAGTATAGAGGCTTGACTCTAAGGTGGATAATGTGGACTCGGTCGGTTTCACGACAAGTAGCTGCCAGGGGGTGCCATCATGTTACAAAACGCACCCGTGGTTCACAATCATGCTTTAACTCAGTGCTACTTCAGTACTACCAAGGTAAGTTTGCAGGCTTGGTATACTTTGTAACTATCTACTCAAGGCTACTGTAACTGTGTGCTTTGCCAGAGGGGGTTGTCCGTTGGAATCGTCGGTACCAACCATCCATGCGAACTGGGGCTGGTGATAAAATTGGTAAATGCTACCCTTGCCTCAAACTTACGTAGCCATCTTCCCCTGCAGACGCGGTGCTAGGCTATTGCGGATCGATGATCTCTTGGCTACAGTACCATCTCTTCCATCTCAGTGGCTGACCGTTTTTTTTTTTTCCTTTTTGCTTTTCCTGTTTTGTTTTTCATCATCACATTTCTTTTTCGCACTATTACTCCATATCCAATTTTTATTCTATGGATGGATGGGATCTCCTTCCTTGTTCCTTAATATACATTTCCTTGGTTCTTCAATCTTTTCTTCCTCGTAACTTTCTATCCACACTTTAACATCCCGGCGCATTACCACTTTCCAATACTGTACTCATTTACAAGATTGTTCACTCCCTCCCTATCACGCAAGCTCGGAACAAGCTGCCTTGAATACCACTGTACTGTATATCTCCAGCAACTAAGGCGGGTCCCATCTCCATCCATCCCTTTCATCACAATCCTGTGGTAGACGGCACGGGAAAATATCGCAGCAAATCTCGTGCCACCGGTATCCTTCTGCTTACCGGAACCTCTCCCGCCCCGAAAGGACGCGTTCATTGGGTGGCGTCGCGAGGCCTCACAGTCCAGTCATTTGATTGATTTCAGCCACTTCAACCTGAACAAGGCATCGAAGGAACGAATAACCAAGACGAGAGAGGACTTTGTTGATTTTTGTTCATCCCTTCTTTTCTTTAGCCTTAACTTTTTTTCTGTCGTTTCTTCTGCATCCTCTCACTCTCATTTGGTACACACACACCACGTGTTGTCGCATCCATTCTCCTTTCGCCTGGTTCGCAAACCCTGGTCATTTCTTTTTTTACTACACCGTGCGTGTATCAGGATATGGACTCCTTTAGCAAGGCGCGGGCATTCTTTTCCAAAGCGCTGCCCCCGCCGCCACCATCAGAAGACAGCAGCAGCGGCAGCGGCAGCGGCAACAACAACAACACCAGCAAAATCAGCAAGGATGATACAATCGGCAATGCCAGCAGTTCCGGTGCGACCTCCAGCTCCAGTAACAGGGTGTTTCCACCGCGAACCACATCTACCAAGCCGCCGCCGTTTTCTCCTCCTCCTCCTCCATCCAAACTTGACTCGCCGCTCCCCCGCATACAAGAACAAGTAGCTCCGTCGTCACTCTCTAAGGCCGATTCGGTCCGTTCGCCCATTCCTCGACGTCCCGTTGCCCTTCCGCCCTCTCCGAAACCCGTTGAGAAGGCTCCTACTCCGACCAAATCCTCCTCCTTGCTATCTCCTACTGTGCCGGCACCCTCGCAAACTCCTTTGCTGGCACCTCCGTCTCCGGCTCACTCTCTCTACAGCTTGATTTCGGCCTACTCGAGGGATTCAGAGGAACCAGCTGTGCCACAAGCGTCCCAAGCTACAGAAGTTTCCAAGAACTCGTCCCATGTTTCTCCGTCACCTTTAGGTTCAGACGGTAAACCACAAGAATCGCCATATACGCTACCGCCGCTCGAGTTCAAGGACTCCCCCAGTTCAGGCATCATGTTTGGGGATGACAAGCCGCCACCACCGCCTATCAAGGACGGTGTAATACCTGCACGGAAACCTTTACCTCTACCAAGCAACACCAGCAGTGGTCAGCCAGCTGCGAATGCTACTCAGGCCCCTCTGCCACCGCCGCCCCCGCCAGCCGATGATAAGAAACCGCAGCCTCCAGCTGAAATTTGGAAGAGGCGATCCGACAAGACAGACAAGCCCATCGGGGTGTCTGAGCTCAAATTGACGGCGACCAATGGCTCCACTTCGGCTCCAAAGATCAACAACACCCAGCCGGTGCAGTCCATCTCAACGGTCAACTCGCCCCACAATCCCGAGCTTCTGCAGCAGCCGGGTGCGAATTTGTCGGCTCCTGATGCGAGACTGAAAAGTCCGCAGCCTCCACGGAGTGGAGGGCTTCCTGGTAGAAACATTCGTCCGAATGCGGCCACTGAAACTCCAACTCAAAATGGGTCCGAAGTACCCACGGCCGCTAGCGATTCCCTGTCAAAAACTGGGACCAACGGTGCAGCCAAGCTGGTTGACGGCACACCGGCAGAGAACAAGAAGGAAAATGTGACCGTACAATCTCAACAAGATGATGCCGTGCGTAACCTTCCAGACTATCACTCTCAAAAGCAAAGTCAACAGCAAGCCCAGAAGCAGCCATCGAATCAATCCCCCGACGCCGGCATTCGTCGCCTTCCCACTCCCGACTATGAGCAACACGATGTGAAGAGTCCCATCGTTGAACATGTCGCATCGCCTGTGTCACCAGCATCCTCGCCGGACTTGATAAGCTCTTACTTGGATAAGAAAAAACCATTGCCGGTTGTTCCCTCTCCTGCTTCGTCGCCGGACCAGGGCCCAACCGTACCTGAAAAGGCTCTCAAACCACCTGCAAACAGTGCTGCAACTCTCCCGGCGAGCCCAGCTCCTAAGATGGGCAACCTTTGCAGCCTCCCCAAGTCTCCTAGGCCCCGAACAGACACCAAGGAACCCTCGGTCAGCTCTACGAGAGGTTCGCAGACTACAAAGGCACAAGGCTCTGTCAAAGCCCCATCAGTCACCGAGAAAACCGCCGAGTCATCGACGCGATCACTCCAAGACCCTGCACCAAACCCAACACCAGTTGCCCCAGCCAAATCACTAGAAGTGCAAACACCTCAGAACTCCCAAGGGCAGGCGCAAGCACGATCTTCGTCACCCAGCGTTGATAGCAACTACAACGCCAACGCTACCAACTCGCGCGATCAGTTTCCTGTCAGGACAACGTCCAAGGCCCAAGGGCTACCTTCTTCGCCGCTGCCCCGCCTCAATCAAGAGCAGCAAATCGCCCACTCCGCCTCAATAACAGAAGCATTCCTCGAGTCCGATGCAAGCACGAGCCAAGTCTCTACCGTCAGGCCGACCACGAGCCAACAACAATACCAACCGAACCTCCTCTCTCCATATGAACCCAGGCCCCCACCACCAGGCAGCGATGGAACGATTTACAAGGAGCTCGTGCAGAGCGACGACTTTGATCCGGCTATTGCTCGTTTCCCCGCGACCAAGCTGACCAGCGACGACGTGCTATCGGGCTCCGTCTACAAGATGAGGTCGCTGAGCCGGTCTCAGCTCAACTGCTTCCATCGCCACCGCTTCATGGTCCCTACGAGCAACACCAACTATCCGTTGGCTTGCCAAACCTGCACCCGGGCGGACTCGGAGGACCGCTTCAGGTGCAAATTCTGTTATCTGCGCATCTGTTCTTCTTGCAGGGACGTACTGGCACAGAACAGGGGTGATTTGGATGCACTCATGGCGCATGTCAAGACCCATGGTAGCAGCACGGCGCACGCCCCCTTGGGCTCCACCAACAGCAACATCGCTGGCGTTCCGGGCTTCCCTGTCGTGACCGCACCTGCGTGACTTTCGGAACTACCCCGTTTTACTCTCCGGTGCCAAAAAAGATAGCATTTATTCTGAAGTCTCGGGCAGCCATATTTTTTTTGCTTATCTTGAATATGCGAGTCACATGCTGTTTTGAAAACAAAAAACAAAAAAATATGTTCTCCCCTCAGGTGGGAAAATATAAAAGATTTGGATTCATAAAAAAAGATTGTATATATTTACGATTTACTTTTTTTTATTTCTTTTTTATTTTGGAACAGCCAGCGGGTTTCTGTGTTTTTACCGGAGCTAAAACAGAGTGTGGTCACCACAGGTCAAGGTGCACTCGTATCCGGCCCCTCAAGTATTGATTTTTCTTTTGTGTAACAAAGATAGATACCACACGGCACATTTTTCCTTTGTATCTGCCGAAAAAAAAAAGGAACGGCAACATTCATACGAAGGGTTCGTCGTCGCAAGCATCGCACATTATCTGATTTGGGGCAAGAGCTTGCGTGACGAAACGAACACAATATCGATTGATAAAATTTCAAACCCAGAACTTGTAATATGTGAAGAAATAACGCGCTCTCCTACTTTTATTCAATTGTTTGCACATGCATTTTTTTTTTCTTCTTATTCACGTAAACTAGAAAATCCTTGTCATACGCCTCAAGCAGTCCAGGCCTCCAAGTTCAACAGCCTGCAGCCCTCCTCCTCAGAAGCCCGGGACACAAGACGTCCGATACGGAACACGGTCTCGCCCTGAGCTTGCAGGGTCTTTTCAACGTCGTCGACGTTGGACGCAGCTACGACGATAGCCATGCCGATGCCGTTGTTGAATGTGCGCGCCATCTCGGCCGGCACCACGTTGCCAGCCTTCCTCAGCCAAGAAAAGACGGGAGGAACGGTGAACGATGTGACGTCAATCTCCGCCGTGAGGTGCTTGGGGAGCATGCGAGGAACGTTCTCGGTCAGTCCGCCACCGGTTATGTGCGCCAGGCCCTTGACGGCGCCTTGGCAGGCGTTCAGTGCTGCGAGCAGAGACTTGACGTAGATGCGGGTGGGCGTCAGGAGGCTCTCTGCGACTGTCCTGGAGGAGCCCTGCTCCCAGGGGCACGCGTCAGAGTATGAGACGCCGGATTTGTCGACAATGCGGCGCACCAGGGAGTAGCCGTTGGAGTGGACGCCGTCCGAAGCAAGACCGAGCACAACGTCACCCTCAGCCATGTCGTCCTTGCGTGGGAGCCTGGCTGCGGCTTGCATGACACCAATGGCAGCACCAGCAACATCGTAGTCGCCATCCTGGTACATGCCCGGCATCTCGGCCGTCTCGCCGCCCACAAGGGCACATCCAGCACGTCGGCAGCCCTCGGCAACACCTTCCACGAAGGATGCGGCCATTCCAACGTCAAGTGCGCTGCAGCCGTAGTAGTCAAGGAACATGACAGGCTCGGCGCCCTGGACGACAAGATCATTTACGTTCATGGCCACGAGGTCAATGCCGACGGTGTCGTGGCGCTCTGCGATCTGTGCAATCTTCAGCTTCGTGCCGACGCCGTCGATAGCACCAACCAGGACGGGCGCATTCGGGTATCCAGCCCGCGAAAGGTCCACCTCGCCACCAAAACCTCCAATCTCGGCATCGGCTCCCGGACGGGCGGTCGATGCCACAGCCTTCTTGATGCGCTCGACCAGCTCGTTTCCGGCGTCGATGCTAACACCGGCCTGTGCATAAGATAGCGATTCTTGGGCGGCAGGCTTCTGGTCCTTCTGCCTGAAGGCGCGGTGTGCTATGTCCTTGCGGTAAAACATGCCATCAAAGGAGATGAGGCTGATTCCATCGCTGTAAGCTTTCTGCACGGCTGCCTCAAGGGTGTCGGCAGTGGCGTTGGCGGCAATAACACGGCCACCAGAAGTCTGGAGCTGACCCTCTGCTGACAGTTTTGTACCGGCGTGAAAGATGGTGACGCCGGCGGGGGGCTGGCCGACAGTCATGGGAGTGCCCTTGGCATAGCTGTTGGGGTAACCGCCGGCTGCAACAACGACCGTGGCGCTGAACTTGGGTTCCACCTTGACAGTGACCTGATCCAACCAACCCTCGGCACAGGCTACCATAACCTCAGCAAGATCGGTATCAGCTGACAGCAAAGGCAGGAGGGTCTGCGTCTCTGGGTCACCGAAGCGAACGTTGTACTCAAGTACTTTGGGGCCGTTGGGGGTGATCATGAGACCAGTGAAAAGAAGACCCTTGAAGGGGCAGCGCTCCTTGCGCATGCCGTCGATGGTGGGCTGCAAAACCTCGCGCTCAATACGGGCAATGAGTTCTGGTGTGGCAATGTTTGTCGGGGCGTAGCAGCCCATGCCTCCAGTGTTGGGGCCGAGATCGCCGTCGAAGATACGCTTGTGATCCTGTGCAGGGGGTAGCGACTTGATGGTGTAGCCATCGCAAAAGCTGAGGATGCTGAGCTCGTCGCCAGTCAGGAACTCCTCAATGACAACCTCGTTGCCGGCGTCGCCAAAAGCCCTGTCCAGCATGATTTGCTTCAGCGCAGCTTGCGCCTCCTCAAGCGACTCTGGTATGATGACACCCTTGCCGGCGGCGAGGCCCGTTGCCTTGATGACAACATTGTGGCCTACGCGGTTCAGATATTCCGAGGCGGCAGTGAAGTCGGAAAAGTTTTCGTAGGCGGCAGTGGGGATGTTGTGTCTCTTCATAAAGTCCTTGGAGAAGGTCTTGCTGCCCTCCATGCGCGCAGCCTCTTGCGAAGGGCCGAAGCAGGCGATGCCGGCACGGCGAAAGTACGTCTCGACGCCATCGACAAGGGGGGCCTCGGGACCGGGGACGGCAAGGTTGACGTTGGAGGCGCGCGCAAGGGCGACGAGACCGTCAAAGTCCTCGGCGGACACGCTGGTGTTGTTGACAACCTTGGGGATCAAGGCGGTGCCGCCGTTGCCTGGGACGGCTATGATGGACTCGACGCGGGGCGACTGGCTTAGTTTCCAAGCCAGCGCATGTTCCCTACCTCCATTGCCAATGAGAAGAACACGGAGAGACTCCATGGTGATGGGGAACTAGAACTAGATATGTAACTAGCTAGCTTTTAAAGAAGAAGCGAAAAAAAAAAAAGAAAGGGACGAAGAATTGCGCTTGCAACTCCTTCTCTCCCCTCGACAAAAAGTTTGAATCTACTACATTGTGTCACTACATTCAATCATTTGGAAGGAAGGAGGGGAAATCTTTAATTATTGACTAGGGTCCTACGGGTAAAAAAAAAAAAAAAAAATTCCGGGCGACATCCCACCAAAATTCACGTATCGATAAGCCCGAAAACAGGGAAGTTTGTGTTTGGTGTGTTGTTTGTCCCACATGGGGGAAGTCCGGCAATGCGTGACTTTCACTGGCTGTGTCACCGTATATTTGACACTTGGAGTAGTTGCGAACTCCAATACCTAAATAGGTATTTGTACTGCATTTCTCTACCTTTGAAAGATTATCTTGCGCGATACGACCTCAAAGTCGCCTATCGCATACATGAAATATTCTCTCGATGGTGTCACCATGTGTGTCAAGGTAAAAAACGAGGACTGTATTAATCAGTACAGAGCAGAAACAAGAGTAATTGAACCCCACACATTATCCACCGCCCAGCAAGCCATGCAGCGGGGTATCCCTGCCCCTAGCAACCCGTCATCAATGCAAGGGGCGACGTTCGCGGTAAAGACCCTTGTACGGCAGGTAGTAAAGAAGTAAACACTAAATCAATTGCAACCCAGACCGAGTATTGGTTGATCTTGATTCACTTTCGAATTTGAACGAGCTACTGAATTTCACCGCCCCGCTCGGCCTGCGACCACCTACTTCTCCCATCATGTCCGCCTACCCGCCTCTCTCCAGGACAAGATCCATAAAACGACCTGCCAATGCCGAATCCAACGACTCCGAAGTCTCCAGGCTGCCCTCTGTCGACGAACCGCGTACTGGATCGCCTAGTCGTCTACCAGTGAAGCCACTCTCCGGAATCGCCAGATCGGCGTCGGTATCCACAAGGACAACCGCGTCGTCGGCATCGACAACCGCCCCACGAACCACCGCCCCCAAGACTCGAACGGGAGGACTCTTGAGCAAGCTTGGCTCCAAGACCCTGCGCCCTGCGCAACAAAATGAGAATGTTGCGCCTGGAAGGGACGCGACGGGATCGGCGGTAACGGGCACAGGGGCTGGGCTGCGCCGACCGGCCGCATCTTCAGCTGCTGTTGCTCCTCGGCCCAAGACTTCTGGCGGCCCAGCCGGTGCCGAGAGGTCGGTCAATTCAAACCACTCACGCGCCAAATCCTCGGCGACGACACTTACAGAAGCAACCCTACTCCGTCCTGCACAATCTTCATCACATACAGGCATGTCGGCAACATCGAGCATGGCATCGCGCCCACCTCCTGTCATGGCGCAGGCGAAAGCGCTCCATCGAAGGGCTCCCTCGAACCCCGTGAGAACCAGGATATTGGACCAGCCGAAGCCGCAGCAACCGCCACAAGCCGAGCATCCCCAAGCAGCCCGGGCAAACAAGCCTGCTTTCAACACAATGCAACAGCACTTTTCCCCGCTCAAGATGGCAGCCCCTAAACCCCTGACATCGACCTTCCTCGCTCCGCCGTCGCCCTCGAAGCTCCCCGCAAACGTTGCCATTACGGCCGAGACGAGTCGTCGACAGACCGAACTGCTCCAGCTTTGCCTCCTCCACCGGGAAGCAGGGCCCACTGCCAGTCGATGGCACGCGAGTGCTCGGAGTAGGTTGGGGAAACGATTCGACTCTGTTGCCAAGGCCAATGCGGCTGTCGCAAAGGCCAAGGCAAAGAGGACCGAAGATGTCAATGCACAGGCGCTGGACGCCTGGGTTCGAGGCGGCGGAGCCCACGACTCACGTCAGCTCGAGGAGAAGGTGCAAGCACTGGATGCAGTCTTGTCCGGTCTTTGGGAACTCAGCGAACCTGGTGGTCGGCACGCGCGAGTCGTACGACAGTTTGAAAAGTGGCTTGAACGTTTACGATACGTAAACGACAGGCGAGAGGGTGGGGTTTTCGACGTTGACGACGAGTTCGTCTTCATTTCAGAGCTAGATGCTGCGTGGCATGACGAGTGTGCATCCGTAGCCAGGAAGCTGGACAACTGGCGTATGGACTTGAGGTATTTGGAGGGTGGAGTGGATTACGGTGCTCACAAACCATCAGAGAAACACAGTACCGAAGTTGACGCGGAGGAGTCAAGCCTTACCATGATTCTTGCCGCTTGTCGTTCCCTCTCCTACGACATGCTAGAGGAGATCAAGCTAATGGAGCAGATCGAGCGGGAAGCTCTCAAGCAAGAGAGCGACTGGATTGAAAAGATTGCGAAAGACGATGCTCAGGACAACACTCCCCGTGCCGGCGCGATATGGAGGGTTTTGTAATCGCCACTGCTCTGTATTGTACAAGTGACATCATCATTCGACAGCTCAGCGACTGGACATAAACCTTGGTCATTAATTCAGCGTTTCTCATTAGTATTGCATCCATAAAATAGCTCATTCATTCGGCAGAGCACATCTTCTGGCACTTTTCCATTATAGCCCGGACTTTCTCCATTCTCTTGGCCTGGACTTGTTCAAGGTGACTGAGGATCTGCTCCGCTATCTTCTCTTTGGCATGCCTATAAGTGACATGGCGCTCTGTATGTCAGTCAATCCGATGATTTTTGGGGCTGCCCAGATTCATAGAGACGATATGAAAGGTAAGGACTAACTTCTTTACCCAAACATCCTTGACCACCCCGACGGAAGCAGGGACTCGCATCTCATCCCGCCAGTCCGCCCAGCCACTGAATATTTGGGTGTTCTCGGCTTGTTTGAGGATGTATGTTGGCTTCCCATAGCCTAGCTGGGTGCAAAGCTGTTCGACGCGGGTGACGTAGCTAAGGTCCTCAGCAGCTTCATCCTTGGTGCGTTCCGTCGCAGCACCGGGATCAGTGGCAGGTTGACCAGTTTTAGGCTGTACCGAGGGAGGTGGTGAGGCCATCTTAGCAGACGCCACGTGCTCAACAGCCTTGTGTGGTGCGTCTCTGAAGATGGTAGGGCTCTGCATCCTGGTCTTTTTGAACACCACGCTTTCCCCGTCTGATGGCATGAGCTGCTGTTGCATCAGCCACTCGACAGCGCGACGGGCCGCAAATTGTCTCGCACTACGGGGCAGGATAGCAGCGGCAGCAGCAGCATTGTGTGACAAAAAGTTAGCATACTATCTCTTTGCAACCTGCAAAGCAGGTGAGGGGAAGTGAAAGACTCCGGGGAAGGTTTGGGCGGGGCGAATATACAGACTCTTTCTTTTTCGCAAAGCAAGGAAGGGTACCGTCCGAGTTCACGGCATCATGTGGACCCGGAAATCGCATCCCCTCGGCCTCGGAGAGAGTGACGAAGCTGCACCAGAGACTTCCACCACCGCGAGGATCCATACCTCGGTCCTCATCCACAAACTCTATGGCCTTGCCGCTAGGGTGGGCATCCCGGTACACTATATGTATAGTTTTCGTATTAATATAAGCACGCATGAGGTACTCCTATGTAGATATGGGCGATGCTGCAGCCTTCACTTACTGTGAAGAAGGCCAATCCAATTCCTATCGGATTTGGGCTCCGGCAGCGCAAGAGCCACCAGTGCTGCCTGGTTGAGTTCTCTAACGGCCTTTAGCTGCGCGGGCGTCAGGGACGCCGACCGACCGGTCTCTCTCTGTTGAGCTTCCTGGAGGGCAATCCACTTCTTGATGTTTGCAAAGTCGAGAAAACCACTCTCGCTGCCGTTACCAGTTTGAGCCGACGTAGACATGGTTTGTAGGCAATTGATAGCCTGATATCACCACGGATGTGGAATGGCTGCCTGGACGTTGCTCACGACTGATAATTTGTGGGTTATGATGCAGGTTGATTTCTAAAGGGAAAGTGATATCTCTGATCCCGGCCTCGTCAGTCAGTATTTTGAGATGGAAAGATGCCCGCTTAATAAAGGAAAGTCCATGTGTAGGATTTTGTTTTGGGCGAGGCGAGGTAAGGCTGTAGATAGAACTACTCTGTACGTGTGGATGATGTCGTTTGTTGAATTTAACCCCAACCCTTGCGGTCTCATTCCTGCATACTCACCTCTGTCTTTGTCTCGAGGTACCAAATAAGCATGAGATGAATTCCCACTTACATTGCTGATGCAATATAACCCAGCACCATGCCCTTTTGCTTTGAACATATATATACATGCTTTGCAGATTGTTTGCCACGACTGGAAGGTAGACAATTCATCTTGGGGTATAATAAAGTGCTAACAACAGAAAATTGATCATTCGCTTGGACAAGTTGTACAGAAAACGCCTTTGCAGGCTAATTGAAGAATCCAGTATCACTCTCATCCCCGTCCTCCTCCTCCTTCTCATCTAATTGGGCCTTTGAAGACCGTTTGGAGTTCTTGGTATCGGTTATCTTGGCCTTCTTTTCTGACGCTTCTCCCGACACCTTTTCCGGACGAGATTTGCTAGCAGTTTCGAATTTGTTTGCCTTCGTGGCGGCTTTGGCTGATTTTCGATTTTGCAGCTGTTGCAGCGCAGTCGGTCCAGATTCCATAGCCTGCTCAATCTCTGTCCATATGGGATGCCTTTCTGAGCGCAGCAAGGCCAATTTCGCGTCTGACTGGTCCTCTGACTTGTCCGCGTTTGGATAGAGACTGACGTATCGCTCGAGGAATGGAAAGTAAATGGCGTAATTAACATCGACTTGGGCGGTGTGCAGGTCCTTCTTCAGTTCGGTAATCTGCTCCGGATCTTCGGCCTGGTCAAGCTTCTTGCGCACATACTTGACGAGTTTTTGCGCCTTTTTGCGCTCTGTTTGTTCGTAAACAGAAAAAAAAGACTGTCAGCAAAACGTTTTCCCAAAGGATTTAAGGGGAATGAATGACTGGGTCATAAGAACCGCGCCATGGGAACAAAACGAACCAAAAAACCGAACCATGTGGTATTTGCCAATCATCTGGCTCCTATGCTTCTTCTCCTGGAGGCTCTCTATCCTGTACTTGAGGGCAGACATCTCGCGCTCCAGCTCTGCGCGCACGTTGGGCGGCATCTCTGAGGCGCCCTGCCTCGACAGGGTGCGCTCAATGTTCCTCGCCCGCTTTTTGACCGCCGCCAGCGAGCCATCTGCGTCTACCTGGCTCTTTCGGGCTTGCTTGTATTTTTTTTGTGCAGGGCCACCTTCTATGCGGCTGGCACGATCGGGGTGAATGTCGTCGACTGATGCATGAGGTCGTTTGATGCCCATTTTTAACTTCCGGTTGGGTTGCCAGCTAATGTTGTTTCTTGCTTTGTCCAGATCTCAGGGGGCTGAAGTTAAAATTTCGGACAGGGCCAAGTGTGTTTGCTTTGTTGTTCCTCAATGGTCGATTTGTCGCAATAGTTTTTCTGTTGTGAGGATACGTAGGTACCTACCTGCCTGTGTAGCAATGATCAAAAATTCCATCTATGTTGGCCCCCTTATCTTATCTCCCCCGCATCTGATGTTCCCCACTGGAATACCCTTGTACTGTGGGCAGTCCTCGAGCTGACCTACCCGGAACGCAGCTGCATCCTTACACTCAACCTAACCTACCTAAGCTTGCTCTTAGTATGTTGCATCAACTTGCACTTACCAACAAAAAATCAAACCAAATCATTTTTATTTTATTTTTCTCACTCAGGCTCTCAGACGTCGGTGAGATACCACAGACTACTTTCACCAGAATTCTCAGCTCAAGGGGACTGCGATGTGCGCGTTTATCTAGACTCAGTCGCGCCATTGCTGATCAACAGTAGAGAGAAAGAGAAAGAGAAAGAGAGAGAGAGAGAGAGAGAGAGTTCTGGACAGGCATATGGTTATTCACACACCCGGGTGGACACCTCTGATTATGGGTCATCATCCGACCCACGACTTATAAGAAAATATCACGACCAAGGGATTTGATGTGCACGATTCCATTGAACGTGAAAATCCCGTCCCCCGCTTACTAGGGGATCCCTCCTAGCCATGGCTGACCGGCCAGAACCAGGGCTGATAAAATGGTATCCAAGCGCTGCGCGAGACTATTTTCTCCATGTCAGTCTCCAGAACCCAAGAGTTGATATCTATCAGCCAACCGGTCACGCCAGAAATGGTGCATTCGACCGCAAAAAGCTCTTCACGTACGACAACATCCCTCTGTTGACGACCTACGACTGGTCACCTACACTGCCGGATATCCTGGCCGTGGGTAATTCGAGCGGCGATGTCAACATACTGAGGATCGATGGCGAGTCCAAGGCCATGTCGGCCATCAGGCCTAGAGCGCCTCGAACTTGCCAGGCCGTGGCTTTTAACACCAATGGCAAGTTGGCGGTTGGCCTGGAGAGGGCACGAGGTGACCACAGTCTCTACGTGTGGGATGTAAGCCAGCTAGACAGCATTACCCAGGCGAATCCTAGAGGGTTGCCCGACGGCTTGAAGTTCCCCAACCCTGTCTACAAGAATGAAATGGGCGTTTCTGTATCGAGCGTCAAGTTCTTCGAGGACAATCCAAACACGCTGGTCATAGGCGCCAAGCGAGATGGTCTGCGGATTCACGATCTTCGTGGTAAGTTCACTTCGTACCATGTCGTAAGGTGGCTTTTGACGGTCGGTTTTCTGTGAATAGTGTGAGACTAAGTTCTGTGTCCCCGTTCCGCAGATCCATCGTCGGGAGCGACAACTTTCCGGACCCATTGCTGTAATAATCTTGCAATTGATTATGCGGACCCCAACTATTTTGCTTCATCGGTTCTTGACAATCCCGGAATCATGGTCTGGGACCGCCGCGCAACCAGCAGGTTCCATGCCTCTCCGTCCTACACCACAGCCACGGAGGATCAGCCATCTTTCCCATGGGGCGGTGCGTTGCAGCTTAACAATGCTCTGGGACTCGAGTCAAACGACAGCTTGGGTGACATCACCACCTCCTTCATCAGGTCTATGCGGTACTGTAGAGACAGGCGAGGCATGCTTGCAGTCCTATCCCGGACCGGCCAGCTGAAAGTCATGTCGACAAGTCCCGAACGTCTCGACGAGAACTACAGGGTCGATGGCAGCCCTGAACTCTTGGAGGTGAACAAATCTAATGAAATGGATAGCAAGTTCTGGGATCCCGCCAAGCAGAACGAACGAATCGTGTCTTTTGATTGGGTCACGAACTCAAATGCTGCACAGCAGCCTAGGTTGTTGGTGCTACGAGCCAACAGTGACTTTGAGATATTGGAGGTCCCGTCCTTCACAAATTCTTACCCGTATAAACTGTCCCCATGGCAGGCCCCAAACAGAGGATTAGAGAGTAAGGATTCCTGAAGCAGACCGCGTAAAGCTTTTTTTTTTTTTATGTCTTAGCGCTGACAATCCCAGGCGGTGGCAATCATCATGATCTTGTACAGTTTGAGCCTCAAGAAGCCAAGGAGATTCTTGCTCCGAAGATAGTGCAGGACGAACTTTCCGAAATACCCCTGTTTCAGGAGCCCAAGCCGGATGCACAAGCTGTGGTTGCCAGTGTGCTGCAGTCTCCAATTCATGATGGCTATCACCTGAGAGATGTAGAAGCAGAAGACTCTCCGCCGCTCCCAGACTCATTCAGGGAAGCCACAACCGTAGCGGAAAAATTAAGGATATTAAGAGAATATGCAAAAACCACTCTCCCCTCAAATGGACTTCAAAGAGACGTGCCCTCGAGGAACACCGAAAAGTCTCTGCACCCTCTCACCCATGATGGCGAACATCCAATTACCTACCGCGAACGTCACGAGCAGCTTCTCGCTACGACAATGTTCACTCTTGGGTTTCCAAGCGAGGCTCAGATCTTTATCGACCATGTTATGCTCTGGAGAGCGAAAGAGATGTATCTCTTTGACTGCGAAAGAAACCGCAAGATTGTAGCCGACGATCCTTGGCTGAGAGACACATGGGCGTGGATTGCAGGTGAGATACGTTTCATACAATCAAGTTCTGAGCCTGGCTAACTAGTATGCAGGTGCTGAGGATGCTGCTCAGGATAGCGGGATGACGGCCGCACCCTTGGACTTGAGCTACATGGGAGTTGCTACAATATGGTTCGGCGACCTCGGTGAGACTTTTCGGTCCTTGTTCATAAAAACAGACCTCGTGTATTATACTGACCTGATATGAACAGGGAACAAACCTTCAAACAGATTGGTTGATGGCGGCGCTCCATTACCAGACTCCGCAGCCTGGGAGCGGAGCATCAGCACCATTTGTTCGAAACAGGCACTTCCCAAATTCGATAGCGCCGAAACCAAAAAGCCACATCATCGGCGTCTATGCTTGGCAATATGTGGCTGGGGCCGATCAGGTCCCATCGACCTGTTGGAGTTTGAGCAGACTCCAGCCTCGGAGAAGACCAGTACCTGGCATACTATGACTACGGCCCATGCATTGTTCAGAGGAGAGACAAAAAATGCAATAAAACTGCTGAAAAGGGCGAGTGCCGAACACCCGGAACTAATGTTCGTCTCTCTGGCGCTTCAGCTCATGATGCGGGGTGATAACGATCTTGCCAAAGAACATCTCGACTTTGACGAGAATATAGCTTCCCAGAAAGATCCATATTTAAGGGCAATATCGTCTCTGATTGCTACTCGGGGCTGGCTCACCATTGCAAATCAACGTTCTCTACCATTGCGCGAGAGGGTATACGTTGCAGTCAGATATCTGAATGACGAGGAGCTGTCACAGTGGCTGACCGCCGAGGTTCGGGATGTCATCGAAACGGGAGATATCTCGGGTATCGTGCTCACTGGAATCACTGACAACATGGTTGAAATCTTGGCCAAGTATGTGCAGAAGTTCCATGACGTGCAGAGCGCGATCCTCATCATGTCCATCTGTGCACCCCGGTACGTCGACGACTACCGCTGCGCAGCGTGGCGCAAAGCCTACCGGGCATATCTGCAAAGGCACAAGGCGTACTTTCAACGTACCAAGTTCGAGGTTGAGAGCACCAAGAAAAGTAAACGAGATGGCCAGCCGACCATCAGTCCACCGTTCCGACAGATCGCGCTGCGGTGCATCTACTGCGACGCGGAGATGTCCATGTCTAGGGGCGCTGCCGTCGTGGCACCTGCTTCAGGTGCGAGCTCAGAGCAGCAGAACCCATTGACGGCCAAGATGGTCAGCGCCGGAATCAGTTGCCCCACATGCAAGCGTCACCTGCCTCGCTGTGTCGTCTGTCTAGAGATTGTCGGCATGCCGCGCTCGGACAAGCCCGAGACGTCTGCGGACCCAGAGGTCAAGCTTGCCGCACGATTCCCGACCTTCTGCCTCAAGTGTGAACACGTGCTACATCTGGACCACGCACGGCAGTGGTTTGCAAGGCACGCCGAGTGTCCTGTTCCTGAGTGTAGGTGCCAGTGTAACTTTCGAGCAAACCCGGAGCTGAATTACAAGTGAGGCGGAGGATCGGAGTTGTTTAAAATACAGCTACAATGGATTTTTTTTTTTAGATAATGTTTGCTCTTCAGACATGAGTTATATTTTGATCTCGTCCGAACAGCTTATCGAAAGCTATTTCTAGAGCTAAATGATAGTCTTAGGGTAGGGCAAGCTTGATGATGTAGTTGTAATTAAGATTGTCATGTGAAATGGCAACGGTAAAGAAATCCATGTCAGGTTGTTGAATAAAATGTGGGTCTTCCATTAAAGTCGCGTCCACTCGATTGCCAAATTCCGTTGCCGACGCGACCTGCCATGAAATTTAGAGTGCAGCAAGGCATTCCTCACAAGCTACTTGCCTACCCATCAACCACCAAACCTCAACCGCGACCCGCAATCATTATCGAGCTTCGGATCAATCGATATCACTCAAACATCGGTTGTGAAGGATATAAACACGGGCGCACTGTTTGCGCACAAAAAAAGAACAAGAAAAAAACATGTCTGTCGTGTATGTAACTATTCTGCCCACGCGCCCACCGAACTATCCCTTAGAGATTGCATGAGCGCCGCTCGTCATATCTGATCGGAAGACTGACGAATATGGGTATCATTAGTGAGAGCTTCGACAATATCTATCTCGACCTCTCAAGGGAGTCGGGAAAATGTAGGTTCGCTGAGAACGGTCTCGGTTGGAAGCCTGCCGGCGGCGGTGATGCTTTCACGCTCGACCAAAGCAACATCGGTGGCGCAAACTGGAGCCGAGCAGCAAAAGGTTACCAGCTCAAAATCCTTCAGCGCAATTCAGGTCTCATTCAACTGGATGGGTTTCAGCAAGAGGTAAGCGCAATCCCCAAACAGGCGTGCAGCAGCCCAACAAATTAAGCGAAGAGATCATCTGCTGACGGTTCTTTTTGTGTGCGGTCGCAGGACTACGAGCGCCTGAGCAAAATTTTCAAAAACTGGTACAGTCACAACCTGGAGAACAAGGAGCACTCGTTGCGCGGCTGGAACTGGGGCAAGGCGGAATTCGGCAAGGCGGAGCTCACCTTCAACGTTCAGAACCGGCCCTCGTTCGAGGTGCCTTACTCGGAGATCTCAAACACGAACCTGGCGGGCCGCAATGAGATTGCGGTCGAGTTCGGCGTGGATGGTGAGAAGGAGAAGAAGCCTACGGCGAGCAAAGACCAGCTCACCGAGATCAGGTTCTACATCCCCGGCACGACGACGAGAAAGGAGGCCGAGGGTGAAGACGCCGGCAGTGATGCGGACGAGGAGGAGAAGAATGCCGTCACGCTCTTCTATGATACGCTGATCGAGAAGGCGGACATTGGCGAGACCGCCGGAGACACCATCGCCACGTTTCTGGACGTCCTGCACCTTACGCCAAGGTTTGTCCATCCCAGAGCCGCCTATGGGCTTTCCCCTACTTTAGGGGTGATTTTCGCTGACATTCGTGATCAGAGGTCGTTTCGATATCGACATGTACGATTCATCATTTCGGTTGCGAGGCAAGACGTACGACTACAAGCTGCAGTACGACTCTATCAAGAAATTCATGGTGCTTCCAAAGCCTGATGAGATGCATTTCCTCATTTGCATCGGTTTGGATCCTCCTTTGCGCCAGGGCCAGACCCGCTATCCCTTCATTGTAATGCAGTTCAAGAGGGACGAAGAGGTCACGCTGGATCTCAACCTGGCCGAGGAGGAGTTGAACGGAAAGTACAAGGACAAGCTTCAGGGCCACTACGAGCAACCACTACACCAGGTCGTTACCTACATCTTCAGGGGTCTGGCCAACAAGAAGATAACGGCCCCAGCAAAGGGCTTCCAGACGTAAGATGAAATCCCGATCGAGTACAGGTCAGAGTATTCGGGACATTTACTGACTTTTACCTCACAGACATCGTGGCCAGCTCGGCATCAAATGCGCCATCAAGGCAAGCGAGGGGTTCCTGTACTGCCTGGAGAAGGCCTTTATGTTCGTGCCAAAGCCGGCAACATACATCTCGTACGAGCAGACGCAGTCCGTCACCTTTTCACGTGTGGGCGGCGCAGTATCGGCCACGCAGACATTCGACATCACGATTCACATGAAGGGCGGCGGCTCGTCGCAGTTCAGCAACATTAACCGTGAGGACCTCAAGGCCCTAGAGACATTTTTCCAGGCCAAGGAGCTGCGGGTTAAGAACGAGATCGACGAGGATGCCAACCTCTTGGCCGCTATGCGCGACCAGGCGATGGTATCCTCGGACGACGAAGTGGGACCCAAGGCTGATCGGGGCTCAGCCGATGAGGACGAGGAGAGTGTGGACGAGGACTTCCAGACCGAATCGGAAAGTGACGTCGCTGAGGAATACGACTCTGATCACGAGAGTTCGGGAACTGGCTCCGATGAAGAGAGTGATGGAGGCAAGGGTGGACGTGGTAAAGACGATGATGACGACGACGATGATGAGGAGAAATCGACAGAGAAGCCTCCCAAAAAGAAGAAGAAGACCTCGTAAACTTGCACGGAACAATTGGGTCGTCATGCTTCAGGATGAAGGGGAAGGAGTCTCTTAGGAGAATTTCAGGAAATGACTGGTCACGAAATGCATCAATAATCACCCCGTAATGGGAGGACTGCCACCAGTCCACAAAAAATAAATACCCTTTTTTTATTATTCATTCGTAACATTTGTTGTTCAAAATGTTTGACTTGTCGGTTGACTTGCTCTGGTCTGTCTACGGTATACGGATATGTCCATTATTTGTGAATTTCCTAAAGTGGCATACAGACACATGTCGGTTCTAACCCATTCCAGTGAACAATTTTGCACCCATGTACGGGTGCTGCCATGATCAAATGTGGAACCGCCTTTGGCGGGGTGTGGGACGGGAACTTGTGCGCGGGCACTTACTTACGTAGTGGAAGGTACCTGACCTGGCCTAACAACAAAAATTCCACGCGTGACGAAGTGGCAGGCAGTAAGTGCCCCGCCTTTGGGACCAGCAAAAAGAACAAAATCAAACGTCAACCCTACAGTACCTAAGGTAGTCAAGGATATTTCCTAGTCGCATCATTTCCCGCAGTCTCGCACGACTTAGAGGGGGGTTTGCTCTTTCATAAAATAAAATAAAATCTCGATCACCAACTTATGTGCAAACGGTCTGCAACTTGATCAAAGCGTCGATACATCGGTTGACTTGTTCTGTCCCCGACTTCCTCGCGAATTTTATCCATCCAACCCCCCGCCCTCTTATTTTTTTTTTTTTTTTTTTTTTTTTTTTTTTTTTAGTGCCGAGCCCGAAGCTTTGCATAATCTCCCCCAGTGCAAAAAGTCCCACGTTACCTCCCTCCAGCTTGTGTCTATCAGACATGTGCGCGCGGAGGTAGTCGCCTCAACTTCACCGCCCGAGAGCTCCAACTATGCTGGATGAACTAGCAAAGGGCTGCCGTTCAACCGCAGCTGACTAACCTGGATAATCTAAAACTGGAAACCCCCAATCTCTACGAGGCAAAATACTCGCCGATTCGCCATTCTCCTTCTCGAAACTACTTATTCCCATTCCTCGCCGGCTGTGGCGTAACCAGGCAATATGGATGCGCAGGTAAGGGTTGTATCTTTGTCTGCTTGTCTTTTATCTCACTACAAGCAGTTCAAGCGGCACAGTTGGTGTCGACACGACGCACGAGAGTCAAAATGTGTGGCTAACGTGGTTGCCTCGACGGTCGCTGTAGATCGAGAACGCGATCCAAATAGCCTGGGACCCTCAGTCCGACCCCTCTCTGAAAAGCCAAGCCTTCGAGTTCTTGCAGCAGCTTCGAGCAGACCCCTCTGCTTGGCACATATGCTCGACCCTTTTTACCAAGTCACCGCGATCGGCCGACGTGGTTCGTCTTGTGTCTCTCGAGATTGTCAACCTGGCCGTGCAAGTCCAGCAGCTCGATGCTGCCAGCCTCGCGTTCCTCAAGGATTCTCTGCTCGACTATGTCAGGCGAACTTACGGCCCGGGTGCCCAGGATGAGCCAGACGTTCCCAGCTTGCAGAACAAGCTCACACAGACTTTGACATATCTGTTTGCACACTTGTATAAATCAGGCTGGGAAACTTTCCTCTCGGACTTTCTTGCCCTGACGGCTTCGTCGGAGGGCAATCCTCGCCAGAGGGACAACGTCCGGGGTGTTACTCTGTACCTGCGAATCCTAGGCTCCGTACACGATGAAATCGCCGACAACATGCTGGCCCGCCAGGGCAACGAAGGCAAGCGTAACGCTGAGCTCAAGGATGCCATTAGAGAAAGGGACATGCGGATGGTGGTCGAGTCGTGGCAGGACTTGCTCTCGCAGTATACCGGACGGGACGACGCTATCCTGGAGCACACACTAAAGGTTATGGCCAAGTGGGTCAGCTGGATCGACATATCCCTGGTAATCACCCAGGACATGCTCAACTTGCTGTTCCCGCTCATCGGGCGTGTAAACGCCCAAGGTGGAGCAGACATGGTCCGAGATGCAGCGATCGAGGCGTTCACTGAGATAGCAGGCAAGAAAATGAAGCCTGTGGACAAGACGGAACTCATCAGCTTCTTGAACCTGCGTCAAATCATCTCAGAGCTGGTCGCCAGCCCACCCCTCAGCCAGTTCCGTGGTACCCACCGATACGATAGTGACCTGGCAGAATCTGTGGCAAAGTTGGTCAATGTGGTCGTTACGGACGTTGTCAAGGTTCTAGAGGACGGATCTATAGGAGAGGAGTCACGAGCGAAGGCTGGACAGCATTTGCAAGATTTCTTGCCACTGCTGCTACGTCTTTTCTCGGATGAATACGACGAAGTCTGCTCAACCGTCATCCCGTCCCTGACAGATATCCTTACGTTTCTGCGCAAGGTACCCGAGCTACCCGATACCTACAGAGAAATGCTGCGCCCTATCATGGACGCCATTGTCGCCAAGATGCGATTCGACGAGACGTCGCACTGGTTTGAAGGCGAAGAAGCCGAGGAGGAGGCCGACTTCCTTGAGTTACGTAAGCGCCTGCAGAACCTCCAAAAGAGTGTAGCAGCTGTGGATGAGAATTTGTTCATCGACGTCATGAGCAATCTTGTAGCAACTACGCTGCAGAACCTTGACGAGAGAGGTGCACAGATGGACTGGCGGGACATAGATCTCGCGCTGCACGAACTGCTCCAGTTTGGGGAATTGGCTTTGCCCAATCAAGGGTTGGCCGCCAAGAGTCAACCATCAAGCAATGCTGCGGAGAGGCTGAATGTTATTATGCGCAAGCTGGTAGAATCATGTAAGTGGCCACTTGGTTTTATTCTGTCGAAACCAATGTTCAACTTGGAAGCTAACTTGGCCATGGTAAAGCCATCGCCGACTTTCCCCATCCAGCAGTTCTGCTCCAGTACATGGAGGTCTGTGTTCGTTACTGCGTCTTCTTCGAGACCAACCATTCCTACATTCCTCGAGTGCTGGAGAACTTTGTTCGTTTGGTCCATTACGATCTCACAAGGTTTCGAGTGCGGTCCTGGTATCTGTTTCACAGGTTTGTGAAGCAGTTGCGCGCTCAGGTTGGCAACGTAGCCGAGACGATAATACAGTCGATCGCAGATCTTCTGCCTATCAAGGCCGAGGTTTCTGCGGAAGACGGCTCCGAGGATGACATGTCTTCGGACCAAACCGACAACTCAGCCGACGCCATCTTCAACAGCCAATTGTACCTGTTTGAGGCAATTGGCTACATTTCATCCACCTCGGCCACCCCGGTCGACAAGCAGGCTTTGTATGCAAGGTCAGTAATGGAGCCATTATTCAGAGACATGGAGAACCATCTGGAGAAAGCCAAATCGGGTGATGCACAAGCCATTCTACAGATCCACCACGTCATCATGGCGTTAGGTACTTTGGCCCACGGCTTTGGTGATCATGCGAAGCCAGGACACCAGCGGCAGACGCCCGACAAGCTTGTATCTGCCGAGTTTGCCAGGGCGGCCGAGGCCATTCTGATTGCCCTCGGGCAGCTCAATTCTCGTATGGATATCCGCGCCGCCTGCCGCTCGGCCTTTTCCAAACTCCTCAACGTGCTTGGCTCGGCCGTGCTTCCACAACTTCCGCAGTGGATCGAGGGTCTCCTGTCACAAAGTTCGTCCAAGGATGAGATGGCCATGTTCCTTCGTCTGCTAGACCAGGTCGTGTACGGGTTCAAGACGGAGATTTCTGATGTTCTCAACTTGCTACTCACCCCACTTCTACAGCGAGTTTTTGGAGGACTCGCAGAACCCATCACCGGCACCGACGATGAGATCCAACTGGGGGAGCTGAGGAGGGAATATCTCACTTTCCTGCAGATCATCCTCGACAATGATTTGGGGGCAGTTCTGGTCAGTGAGACGAACCAGGGCTTCTTCGAGTCGATCATCTCATCCGTTGTGACTTTGGCCAAGACGAGTGGCCATGTCAACATGGTAGCTAGTCGTCTTGCTTTCTGCACCTTGTACAGGATCGTGGCCGTCTGGGGAGGCCCGGATGTTGCCAACATCTCTGCCAATCCATCGGCGCCGACGGGCGCCCCGACCCCGGCAATTCCGGGCTTCGACCAATTCATGATTGAACGCTTCCACCCGGTCTGCTTCGAGGTGCTGCAAGATCCGCAGTTCAACCCTAGCAAGGATGCTCAGTCCAAGCAGGTGCTCAACGAGATAGCAGCATTGGAGCAGGCCATTTACGTGAAAACGGGCGATGCCTTTATCAGCCATCTCCAGTCCTCACTGTTTCCTGCGCTGGGCATCGACGGTACCGAATTCCTTCGATGCATGACGACTTCGACGGATAAGAAGACGTTTGGAAACTACCTACAGAACCTAATCAAGAACCGTAGGTAGGAAGCTCCGTATGGCAGATTGACGGGGCGTAGGTGTCAGGTATTTCAATGATAATGAGGACGGATGTGTAGGTTGTGGAGGCGGAATATCCCTACTTGAAATTTGACATTTTTTTTCTTCTTTTGAACATATTCCAAGCGGCGCTTTTGACTGGCGAGTTAGGAAAGATAAAAGAAACAAAGATTGTGCCACATTTGGCCTAACGTATTATATAAAACACTTTCAATAGACGTGTCCAGGAGATGTAGTTGCCGAGTTGGTTAGGTCGCTCAAAATCGGGTTCCCTCGATCGAGATCAACTGTGTTACATGGATAGAGTGTGGTGTGCCTCTCACAGCCGAAGCAGTAAATAATGGGTGGAGGGCCCGGTCATCAACTTGAGACCAAGCATAATACGTCCTTGGCAGGAGTCCAGCCAAAACAGCACATTCCCGATGAACATACATAGAGCTGTCGTGTCTGCAATAGAGCTTTATTGAGTGGCTAACTAATACCTACAGGCCTAGCCACACAGCACTATCCGTCCCGAGATTCACCCTGTGGATAAACTTTAAAAGAAACTCTAATCTACGAGTATCTTGGGCTCGAGCTTGGAATAGTTGCTCAAGAATGCCTCGAACAAACGAATCGAGTGCTCCACATCGTAGGACCCTCCCGTCTCGCGAATGCTGTGCATGCTCAGCTGCGGGTTGCCCAGGTCGAGGGTACGGATGCCCGTCTTGGCCGAGAGCATGGGACCGATGGTGCTGCCGCACGGCGAGTCGTTCCTCACAACGAAGAGCTGCAGCGGGACGGCGGCGAGCTTGGCCGACTCCTGCAGCAGCACGATGCCGGGAGAGTTGGTGGCGTACCTCTGGTTGGCGTTGACCTTGATGACTGTGCCCTTGTTCATCTCGGGCGAGTGGTTGCTCTCGTACTTTTGGGCATAGTTTGGGTGAACCGAGTGGGCCATGTCGGCCGAGATGAGGAAGGACGTGGCGAGGGACTGCTCAAAGGCTGTGGCCGTGGTCGAGTCGTCCTCACCCTCGACCTTGTGGTACGACTTGTCGCTCGAGGCGTCGTCGAAGCGCGAGGCCGGCACGGCGCAGAGGCGGCGCATGACGGCCGGGAGAAGGTTTGAGTCGGCACCCTGGCTCGAGGTGGACCCAATCTCCTCATGGTCGAAGCATGAGATGAGGCGGATGCATGAGTCTGAGTCGAGGCTTTCCTGCGACTTTACTGACTCGATCAGACCCATGACGCTGCAGAAGGTCATGTTGAGGTTGTCGAGGCGGGCAGAGTATATGAACTCATCGTTGAGGCCGCCGAGGCACGACTTTTGCGTGTCGTACAGGACGAGCTCAAAGTCGACGACATCGTCGACAGCCACGCCTACATGCTCCGCTACGATATCGACAATGTAGGGGTGGTGGCGCTCCGTCATGGCCTTGAGAGGCTGGTAGTCGCCCTCCTTGGCGGCATCGGCGGACCCGTCGTCCTTGCTGCTGCTGGCAGCCGAGGCACCGGTGCGGTTCAGCTCGGCGGCGACGAGGCCAGCGATGGGGAACAGCTCCGTCTCCTTGTTGGGGTTGAACTCGGAGGCGCGGTTGAGGTGGATGGCCAGGGTCGGGATGCGGAGAATGGGCCTGTCGACCTTGACGAGGCGCTGGGCGAAGCGGCCCTCGCCGTCGCGGACGAGGGCGCGGCCAGCGATGCTCAGGTCACGGTCGAACCAAGTGTGCCAGAGCCCGCCACCGTACGTCTCGACGCCTACCTGCAGGAAGCCCGAGTTTGTCTTGCGGCTGACGGGCTTGATGCGGAGACAGGGCGAGTCGGTGTGGGCTCCAACCATGGCAAATGGGTTCCCCGGGCGCCATTTGGCACCTATGGCGAAGGCCACAATGCTAGAGCCATTGCGGGTGAGGTAGTACTTGCCGCCGGGACGCAGGGAGTGTGACCAGTTGTCACGCTCCTTGATCAGCTCGAAGCCGGCTTTTTCGAGCAGCGAGGCCGACGTGGCGACGGCATGGTAGGCTGCAGGGCGGGGGAGACATGATGATTACTGGTTAGTCCTTTGGGGTTCTCTTAATGTCTTATCTACCTACTTTCGCAATGTGTCGGCATTTTCCATTTTCTTCTTGCTTTGATCAACAACGGAAATGATGATCACGGGGGACTCACGTGTGGGGGAGGCGTTGACAAAGTCCAAGAACTCATGTGCCGACTTTGGAGGAGCCATGGTGCGTATCGAGGTGGTAAAGAATAGCTGCTGGCGGAATGAGGAAAAAGGTTCAATTCGAAATCCTGGCCGTAGTCTAGTTCTAGAAGGAGATGACAACTGTGCACAGAATCCTGCAGCAGTGATTCTTGTTCGACTTAGCATCTAATTATGTTAAGGCAAACAGATGGAATCAATTAGCAAGCTATGATAGGTTGAGTACCACCTACCTTAGGTAGTAGGTAAGGTAGGTAGAACGAGTAATGACACGCTGCGGGTAGGCGGTAAGAGGGGAGGTACCTACCTACCTTTGATAGTTGATAGATACTGTAGCCTGGTAATGGAAAAGTTACCTTAGGTAATGATTAATTGGTACGGTACTGGTCAACAAGACATCATTTGCTGCACCAACCCGCCTTGCAGCCAGCGTAGTAGCTTGTTTAGTACAGTGCGAAGAGTTAATTTATTTTCGGCCGGTGGTGGTGGCCCATCCCGTTTCGCCCCGCAGAATATGTCGCCTTATTCTGTAACCTCTGAGACAAAGCGATCCACCTCAGTCCTTTTGTCTGAGAGGTGGGGGAGAAATACCCTTTTTTTTTTCTGTGTGAAAGCAAGCCTCTAATAATACATTACATAGCTTTGCCAGCCCAATAAATTTTACTTCCACGAATGTTTCCTTATCGGAGCTGTAACCTGTCGGTTTTGCACCAGCGGAGATATACCACGTATGTCATGTAAGATGCGATGCACTGCCATCAGCCCTACCGACTACGTATGGGCAGAACCCACGGGATTAACAACCAGTGGACAGTCCGATATGAATACCTACCTACCTAGTCGATAACCCAAAACAAACCCAGCTTTATTGCACGTTTGGACCCAGCAAAGTAAGGTGTGATGTATGGTGTAGAAATTCAAAGAGAAAAAAAGCATCTAATCTTATTTCTGCCCTGCGCAGTCTACCATGGTGCATACCTACCTACCTACCTACTTGTAATTTGGCGTTGCCTTTAATTTATCCGTATTGGTTCTCTCACCGTGAGTATGTGTCTTGGTAACCATGGGATGACAAAACATGCATAGAAATCATGGGCTGGAAGGATAGCTAGCAGGCCTGTACATAATTCTCATCTCATCAGGTGTGTGAAGTTTGTCCGATAAATTTGCGTCTTGTGGATATGGCGCAGTCAGTAGGTAGGTAAGTTGCTTACTATGTAATGTACATACTCGACGCTGGTAAGAATGACTGACTGCCCGCCACGCCACGCCACGCCACGCCAAAGCGGTGACTGGCCATGCGCACGGGACGCATGCGCGTAAAGTTTAAGATATCGTCAGAAAATATTACAAGACCAAGGGGAGGGGAGAAGACTTGCGAGTTAAGCTATGTCAAAGAAGAAAAATGGGTTATGAGAAGAAGAATAGCACAATAGGATTGATGACTTGCTTTTCTTTTTGCACCCCAAGGACAGAAAAAGCCCCTGGGAAAGGAACGATGACAGCCGCAAGGAAGGAAGGATGGTCATGGATCTTACGTCGATCATGCTGGGTAGCACCACCACCACCACCAACATTCACTAACCGTAACTCCGTTGCTAGGCTTCTAGGCACATAGGGCAACGAATCAGGCTTCCGATGTCTGGCAATAGCAGCAATCCATGTATGCCTTTTCTCTCCCCCGGCCTTCTAAACCAACTCGCCAACTAAAAGAATAATTATGTATGCCTACAAGAGCAAATAAGTGGTCAATCTGGGAACGTCGAAATAAGTGAACGCAAGCTTCTTTAAACAAAAAATAGAAACAATGACGAAACAAAAATGAAGCAAAATGGCGCCTTGAAATTAAAGCCAACTCACAATCAAAAGGCGGGCCACAACAACTACCACGTACCTACCTACGTAACCTACCTTACCTATGGAGTACGTATCTGTACCCACACCAACACCCCAAGAAATAGACTTTGCGACATGAGGTGTCCAGCACAACAAAACCTGCTGCCCATCAAGCCGTCGGCGATCTCTTTGCTCGTTTAAGCAGCCATCCAACAGGAAAAGGGAATGATACTTACCCAATTTCTATCGCAAAAGCCCGCTATTTCCTTTGATAGTTACCAAACACAACACATCCTACTGGCTTCCCACACCGCTCCTTCGCCCGTCAACTTGGGGACGGGAGGAGAGAAAAACCTCCGATAGACAACTCATGAATGACACCTGCAGCAAGTGCCAAAAATTTTCGGTTGTACACCCAACCCAAAGTAAACTCAAGGTACCTACCTACTCTTGCTACTTTACCTACTTTACCTACGGTACCTTGGGGTGTTACGAAGATGCAGGGCGGCTGGCGGCATTTGGCAGCCATGGAATGGAATGAAATCCTTGTGCCCGCCTACCCTGCCGTTGTCGTGGCCAATCATGAGGATGTTCATAAGTGCCCCACATCAAGCCTCACCCTCGACCCTGACCGGGCGCCTGCGCGTTGTTGACTTGAGGGCGGCGGGTACAGAGCTGTTATGTACCGGTACCTTCGATGATTCTCATCAACCCAACCAGATCCACACCATCCAAGGGGTCTTTGAGCCGGGGTTCAGAGAGAGCGAGGGTTTTGAGGGTCCCTCGCTCCCCTTGCAAAACCAGAAAACCCAAATGCTGCTCGAGTTTACTAGTTCTAGTATCCTGAAGGAAAATCCCACACGAGGGGTACAGTTAGATTAAAGTACTTTCTGTACTGGTAGATTGACAATTAGGCCAATATTATACACGCCTTTATAGTGATACAATGCAGGCGCGCCTTTCCCCTGCCTTGTTGGTGTTGTTGCTGTTGTGGGAGCATCATCCATTCAATCGGTGGCGTTGTGTTTTTTTTATTTTTTTGTTTTTTTCCCTTCCCTACAGTTCCATCGTGTGACTTGTCAAAACTGCTCCCCGTTGTGCATGCGAGCCTGATTATTGCAATGTGCCTTGGTCGCCTGGGCTGCCTGCCCCTGCCCACCGTGACGTTTAGGCCAGGCACCCCTCGCAGAGCCGACCGTCGCACCCTTGGCAATACTTAGCTCGTGCCAGCATCCACCACCCTGTGACCTACTGGATGGTGTCGATAGTTAGACTATTAAACAGCTGCAGGTATCGAGCAATGGAAGAACTTGCTACTGTACATACAGTACGTGTTCTTGGATCTCGATCATGTAACTAATATACCGGAATGATATCCTGCAAGTAATTGATGCATTCTATACATCGCCATAGAAAATTGGTAATTGAACATTGGCATATATTCACGCGTTTGTCTCTTCATGCTTCTAAAGGGTATTCTATGGAGAATCCATGGGGCTTTGCGAAAATATCAACTTTCCATTTATACATCCATGCCGTTCGTTATTTCTATTCACCGCGCACAAGCCTCCAAGCCCACATTCGCCAAACCTTTTTTCCTGTGCCTTGATCTTTAACGCTAGATATTGAAAACATGGCATGGATCGAGATTTCCTTGGAACCTACTCAAGGAGAAATAAATACAATAAAAAGCCATCTCGACCGATTGTTCAAGTTGGACAGAATTGGTCCCAACAACGACTGCTTATGCACCGTTTGATCGGGATAATGTTTCAGACCAACGGGGACGCAGCAAGAAATGGGGAACATTAAACGTCTGGTGGTCTACCATAAAACATATAGAACCGTAGGGAATTGACGCAATAGCAAAAGGCGCTTTCAATTTTCGCCCCGGGGGTTATAACATAATATTACTGAGATGTAGTTTGATTCGCAGTCAAGAAAAAAAAAAGGAGATAAAAAGTCTCCTAAGAATTTTACCCCTTGGGAAAGCCCAAAACATAAATGCTCCTGTAACACCCGAAACAGCCATTGAACTAGAACTAATAACATTCGTACACCAACAGACAATCGGCGCCATCCAAGTTTTGTGACACACGCGCCACCGTCATCTATAGGTATGGCCCCAGGAAGTCATATGCACCGGCGCAGCGACTCAATGAGCAGTGGTTGGGCGCATGGACGACAGGATTGTTTGCAACGGACACTGTCACGGGCCGTACCTCTCTTCTCACGCGAGGTAAGGGATTCTGACCAAAAGCACGCCATTAACTGGTTTGTTGTATGCGACTTTTTTTTTTTTCTCTCTTTTTTTTCACACTCTCTTCGCTTCTTGCTTAGTATCAAAGGAAAAGTGGACACAAATACATAAATAAATACATTAACAAAAAACCCTTAGCCATAAATCTGCCATAAACTCCGGTAATACCGATTCCACGACCGGGTATGCCTACCATCGACTTTATGACTGAAATGGGAAGAAGGTCATCAGAGGACAAGGCTGACTCGAGCGACAACTTATGCCGTCCCTTGCTCATTTTCTTCTCACTTTGACGCACGAATGTTCTCGGGCGACCTAGGACCACCAATTCGGGTGTGGTAGGGTAGACTTTTTTTTTTTGTCCGGTCCAGCGAAGAATATAATCGAGGTAGGCTAGAGAGGTGACAGACAGGCGGCGTAGCCTCAATCCCAGCAAGGTTCGCGCCTCCCAATCAAGGTGCTGGCCTTTAGATTATGGGGCCAGCGCCGTACAGCTTGGGCCGTGTCCGAAAAGGATATGGTGTGGCACACTTTCATATTTGCATGGGCATGTACCACGAGTTCAAACGCCCGCCCACACACACACACTCACACACACTGAGAAGGTCCTGTACTCCGTAGGTACGGTACATAGCAAGGCGTGCCGCACAACGCGGCGGCCAATGTCGTAAAGAGTGGACGAAATGTCCCGCCCACGCGCGCGCAGCCAGAGAGAGAAGAAAAATAATGGCCCAACTTTCTGCCCAACATCGGCCAACGCATGCATCTGTGCTTGGGAATTAGACTACGGTAGGCCATGGCAAATTCAAAGTGTGAAGGGGCTGGTTGGGGTCCCTGCGCTTGTGGGGTTCACAATGAAAAGAGTCCGTATAGTAGATGGGGTCAATAAGAAAAAGAATAATAATAATAATAACAACCAAAACAATTTGGACTGTCACTCTCTTATCTGTTTTTTGCAAATCGTAAAAGGAAAGGGGAGCCAACAGATCAACAAACCACAATCCTAAATTGGGGTCATAGTTCAATTACAGAGAAAAGGAACGCTGAGGCTGTGGGCGGAGCTTTCCAGCGCCTCTTCCTTTCTAGGTTACCTTTTATTTTGTTTGGCTGAACAATCCCAGCAGCCCATCTTCCCACCCTTGTTTCGGGATACCTGCATACTTGGATTGGATGTCATTGCAGAAACAACCTACTTTGCTCCAGGTACAAGGGTAACGTATCTAAGATTACTGATACGTTCAGCAGGCCCATCATCTATTCTCATGCTCCCGAGATTTTCGAGTCCCCCCCTGGAGATCGCTGCAGCATGTTGTTATTCGAATCTGACCTGTGATTTGCGGCCTTTTTTTGCCTAGTTATCTACCTACCTTACCTTTATTCGTTCGTAGAAAAAGTTTTGCTACTTGATCTTTACACTAACCTTACAACCCTTGCAAGCCTTGATCGGGCTACTTTCCCACGTCTCTTCATTGTATGAGCCACACACGTCCTCATTCGTGGGCTCCCATCCGGGACCCAGTGAATTGGTCCACTTCCGTACCCGCACCCGCCCGCCAAGGTGCTAGTCTGGGCGAGCTACCCGACCTGTTGTAAACCCATCAGAACTACCTGGAGCTACGGAGTAGACCAAGCATCAGGCGCGTCCACAACGGCCCCGCGGGCTGTGTGGTTCGGACGGAATCGCAAAAAAAAAAAAAAAAGAACAAAAAAAAAAAACGAGCACGGTAAGGCTTTCTCAAGAAATTGTGATGATGCCAAACAGAAATAACGTGGAAAGCCCTGGTGTTTACGACCAAGTTCTTTTACGATTTTTTTTTAAAATACGCCAAAATACTAAGTACACGCAAGGCAGTCATGCATGCATTAACGACACGGGTGCAGCAGGAGGTACATTATCCTTTTTTGTAGACCGTGGCTTGCCGAATTTGCAAGGGTTCCCACGCCCACCGCCTATCAAGGCATCAAAGCTCCCGCCCGACTGGTATACTGTGGCAACTATAACAAACATACCAGAATGTATCGATGTGGTTCGATTGAAAGGTTGATGGATTGGTTCATGCATTCTGAACGGGACTGGCAGTCCTTTTCAACATAGTGTTACGTACCACTAGCTAGCTCTGGATAGTTTCTAGAGTCCATTCATGTTTGACCGATGAATATTGTGGCGGGTCCCCAGTGTCTGTGCTTGGTGCTGCTATCCATGGGTCAGTCTTGAGCACCTATCCACATGTTTGGTTCAAAGTCTTTGGAGCTAGAGGCGATTCAATAAGAGAAGAAGAAAAATAAGAACAAAAAGACCCAAAAAGGAGAACCCCCAAGGTAGGTAGTTTACAAATGCTGAGATACTATGGACAAAAAAAAAAAAAACTCTCAAAAAACACACACACACACACACACACACACACACACACAGATAACTTGCCCGTAAAAATGAGAGCACCTGTCAAAAAAAGTTCAAACCCACACTCTGCTGTCGCGAAACAGGATCGCCTCAGGGTTGAGAATGATGGCGACCACCAGGCACACCCAACCTGCAAGCCTGCTAGGCACTTCGCGAGCTAGGTACCACCTGGGCTACAAATCAACTCGTTAATTGGTTCAATTCCCGGTACTTGGGAAGCTGCCCTGCCCGAGGTACAGTACTTCGTCTCGAGGTATTTGACGCCCCACTCGCACCGTCCCCACCCCACTGCCTCTTCGTCCCCTGCCCTGCCTGGTCTCTTGGTGCCATTGCTTCCCTGCTGTGGGCGCCTCCCCAGTCACCCCGTCCCACGCGGTTTTCTTCTCTTCTGTCTGCCTCATCACCTCTCCCGTCTGCATCACGCCTCGCATTGTCGACTACGACGACCATATAACGACTTTACGTCCCAAAGTTATACCCGGCATACCATATTTTCGCAGACGTGTATGCGCCGATAGTCTTGACGGCTATTTTGTTATTCAACAGGGAACAATCGCCGTCTTCCCGAAACCCCAGCTCGTTATCGATTTCTTCTTGGCTTTGCGTGGTGGTTGGGCCCTAAATCCTCTGGTCAACCTCGCGGATCCAAACTCTAACAATTGCTCGTTCCCCTTTGCCCCCACCCGCCAGCCTTTGGTTCATTCCTTTTCTCACCCGACAAGCAATTGGGAAAACCTGCAACCCATCTATCTGTCTTAGCTTCTCCAGACATCGCAAGCTCCTCAAAATTTCTACAGACTACCTGCCGTCCGCTCGCGCATTCGAGAAGATCTGCCGGACCAGAGCCTGGGAAATATCACGACACGAAATCCAATTCACGGCCGCTTTCGTCGACCACCGAGCCGCGGCGCGATCGATCCGACTCTAGCATCTCACTCCTCTTCTCTAGATTTTTAAAGGAGTCCGCGATCAACAGAATTCGCGGTCTGTTCTCACCGCTGTCTCGTCTGGACATTCGCGGGACTTACGTGCCAGATTCTTGCAGCAAACATTCTGGCATACTCTGCGAAGCAGCTCCATTCACACATGGCCCACGATCATCGCTAGTCCACGAAGTTACCCGTCGACGGCCTCTCGTCACCGTCGCCAAGGGTCGCCAGACATTCAGATCGACGAAACCAATCCAGTTCCGTTCCACCTGCTGTACGAATACTGAGCCCGGCGTCTCGGCGCCAACCGGAGCCCTCGCGGTCAGGCTTCCGAAAGTCATTTCAGACATTCGCGACGAGCCTCTTGTACTAGCCCCGGGCCCTGCTCGGCGAGGCAAATCGACGCCATGGCTGGCAATATGCCTCAGATGGCAGGCATGATGCAGCCACAACAGCGTCAACCTTTGCACCCTAGCCAAATCACCCAGATTGTTTTCAAAAATCTCGCAGAGCAGCCTCCAATAGTAACAGGCTGGCAGTCTGGGCTATCGATACAGGAGCGCCTGGGGAAAACATGCCAACTGTAAGGAATATGTGGATTGCAAAGCCATGGCTACATCCATGACCCCATTCGTCGTATAACTCTGCGTCTTTTTACTAACACATCTCTCCCCCTAACAGTGTCACCCAGTTTAGAATGGCCATGCAGAACGATCTGCACACAGCAAAATGTATTGAACTCGGGTTGACTTGCGAAAGGAGAGCTTTGCTAGAGGCACCAGATCGCGTAAGAAACCCTTGGTTTAAACCCTAATAGTTTTGGCTTGGGGATAACTGAAAGAGAATGTGGAAAACCCAAATGCCCACAACTAACACGTGCTTACCACTTGCAGAACGCATATGAGCAACTCATACAATCTAAAATGGCCGAATTACAGAACAAACGACTGCAGGGTCAACATCACATGCAGAACAATGTCAACCAGCAGGCTGCCTTCATGCACCAACAACAACAGCACCAGAAGCAGCAGCAACAACAGAGGATGATGCAGAACGCAGCCCATGCCGCGGCACAGGCGCAAATGAACGGCGGGATGGGGCCCAACTCACAGCTTCCATTTCAACATTTGCAGCATCAAATGCAGGCCTCGCCGATTCCTCAGCAATCATCTCCGCCGATGCAAATGGGTATGGGTGGCATGGGAGGCATAGCAAACCAAGCCAACATGCCTATGGGGGCTGGTGTGCAGGACAATGGCATGACCATGGCAGACAAGCAGAAAATTTTGGAAGTCGCGAAGCAGAACTATGCACAGGCTCCCGAGCACACCAAGCAACAAATTCGACTGCAGATGGCTGCGAAAATGACACCCCAACAACAAAACGATTTTCGAAGCAAAGGCATCGATCCCGTACTACATTGGTTCCAAAATCAGGCGATCAACCAGTTCCGGAGGAGCAAGATGATGGCACAACAAGGCCTGTCTGGGATGCCCAACCAGGGCATGGTTAATATGCAGCCGCAGAGGCCTGGTGCGGTGAATGGTCTCGCTCAAGCTGGGCCCCAAGGTGTTGGTAACCATATGAGCCCTTTCAACATGGAGAGCATGATGAGTGAGCAGAAAAACGCCTTCATGGCTCAAGAGGCTGGCCAAACAGTAGTACCTGCAACTTCCCAAAATCGGCATGGAAACCCTCAGCCGGGGCCTAATATGCAGGGTCAAGGCATGTCGAATCTTCAGCAGACTCCCAACCAGCCACAACGACCGCAACAGCCGTTCGGTATGCAGCAGGCAAATCCCCATCTTCAAGCCCAGCTAAGAGCGCAGGCTTTGGCACAAGCGGGCAAACAGGCGGGGCTTCCGGGTCAGCCGGGCGGCGGTCCCGGTGGACCTCCGATGACATCCCAGAGCCCGGCTATGGGAACACTGAACACTCCTATGGCGAACCCTCCGGTTTCAATGGGTCAGATGAACGTACAAGCGGCGCCAAATGGGGTGCCCCAACTTGACCCTCGCTTCATGCCACGGACTCCCATCTCTATGGGCGGCAATGTGAACAACCACATGAATCCTCAGGTCATGTTACTCCTTCAGAGGATGACTCCTGAGCAGCGGGCACAGATTCAAGGCTTGGCTCCAGAGCAGCTCAACAAGCTGACAGCTAAGTGGATTGAATCTGGCTCTGCTAACATGGTAGGACCTCAGCCAGGGCAGCTGAACAACCCCGCGATGGAAAATCGAAACCCAGGCCCGAACCCGACGTTGGGCATGCCGGGCCCCCCGATGCCACCGCAGATGGGCAAGATGAGCCACGCGCAAGTCGTCGAGTATATGGACAACATGGAGCTACCCCCTCAGATTACCAGGGCGCTTCCTAGCTTGACAATCCCTGTTGAGATTAAAACCTACAAGGCTCTCAAAGACTGGCTGCAGCACACTCAGCTCATGCAGCAGTACGAACCTACTGTGAAACAGATGCAAATAATGCAGTTCAAGGCCGAGATGAGCAAAAGAATACAGCAGGGACAACAACCTCTCCAGGCGAACCAACAAGGGTTGCCACATCAGCAGCAAATGGCGGCGCGGGCACCCCAACAGCCACAGAATGCAGGTCAGGGAATGGGAATGCCGCAGCCAGGACCACCACCTCAGGGCAACGCCGCACCGCCGAATAACCAGCAGCAGATGCTATTAGAACTAGCTCGGAACTTGCCTCAGCATATTATACAGCCATCCCCGCAAGATATTGAGACGTTGCGGAAGCAACCAAGATGCGCCGGCTTTACTGACGAGCAGCTTTTTGACCTTGGAAGACAAATTAAAGCTAAAAACTATCTTATGCGGCAACAACAACAGCGAAATCAACAGCAGCAGCAGCAGCAGCAGCAACAACGGCAGGCACAACAGCCCCAACCTAATATGCCGCAGCCTCCTCAAAGTCACGTTGGTCAGCCGTTGGCCCAACCTCCTCACGAACTCAATCAGAACGCTGCGCAGAAACAACCTCCTGCACCTTCAGGGGCAGCACCACCAACTAACGAAAAGCAGTCTCCTGCCATGCCTGCTCCCACGCCTACCATGATGAACCGCACTCAGTCACAGAGCCGAGCACCACAGAATGCAGCGCAGCGACGGAACCTCAAACGTTCCAGCCCGGACGATGTGATTGATGTTACCGGGCCCACGCCGCCACCGACGAGGCAACCACAACCGCCTCAACAGCAGCAACCGAAGCAGCAGGTACCGCAGAATCAAGCCCAAAATCAGCAAAGGCCAGCTGTACCCGGCCCTGCTCGGCCACCATCGCAGCAATTGACGCAAGAACAGTTATCCAAGCTATCGCCCGAAAATAGGGCCAAGTATGAGGCCGCACTCAGAAATCGCCAGGTTTTCTTGAGCGTTCCCCCAGAGGTCCGAGAGCGTATCCAGAAAATGGCAACCGAAATTGGTCACGAGGTTGCACAGGTTGTGCAGCGTGATATTGATATACCGGCTACTGAGATCGCCCAGCTTCGACAGAAGATACCATTCCTGTTTGCTCAACTTCAGAAAGCTATGAAGGGTTTCCCTCAGTGGTACAATTTCCATGGCGACGAACAGCGTGCGCGCCTGTTCATCCGCTACGTAAGTAATATGGCCCTTGTTTTACGCGTCTCGTATTCTGGCTTACTAACCTGCGATGCAGCGGCATCTTGTAATGCACCAGTTTGAAGACGGCAATAATGCCAGCCAATTGAAGCAGCAGCTGTCAGTCAGGCTAAACGATATTGAACAAGCTCTAGCTTTGGTTGAAGTCATGACCCGTGAGATGAATGCGCTCTTCAGCGGCGCCGCCAACGCACGAGGTCCGGCAGCTCAACAACCCAACAAGCCGCAGCCACAGGCGCCACGGCCCCAGGCCGCACCGGAAGAGAACCTGGAGGCCAACAAGGCGCAGGCAAAGCCGGCCAACAAGGCGACACAGGGTCCTGCTGGCCCCGCGGCCCAGCAGCCACAATATCCTGGGTTCGGGTCGCTGCCAAAGAACACGGCTGTGCCGGCATACCTCGGCAAGCCTGCTGTTACAGTAGACACCCTTAACCCACCTCCCCCGAAGCGGAAGAAGCCCAACTCAGCCCAAGTCTCGTCACCTGCGCTGCAGTCCGCACATGGCTCACCACCTCAGACCAAGCCTCCTTCCCCGGAGGCTCGCCGTGAGCATGTAGCAGAAGCACCAAAACAGCCACCTCGGCCTCTAATACTGTGCACCGAACCTGGTTGCGATGCCGCAGCCACTGGCTTCCCCTCGGAAGAAGCGCGCAACTTGCATGTTCAGGAAGAGCATGTTAGGCCGAGTCAAGACCCGTTCAAGTACTTGAATGAGAGTTTCGCATTCGCCGAGGCCGCTGATCAACAAAAGAAGTTATCAGCAGCGGCTCCAGCATATCATTCACAGCCTCAGCAGTCAGTTGCAATGCAATTGACGCAATCAAAGGACGGCTCTATGGCCACGCCGACACCGGGAGCTGTCCCGATGAACCGACAAGCTAGTGGTGTAACCGGGCCCCATGCTCCGAAACCAGGTCAGGGAATGATGGGTGGCACCCAGCAAGGCGCTACCCCAGCCAGCAGCACAGCACAAGACATGGTTCTGTCTCAGCCCCCACCGTCTGCAGAGGAGAACTTGTTCACAGGAACCGTTGTTCCTAATGAGATCTTCTCGGGTGTCCCCAACTTTAGCGCTACGGCGGACGGAGTGATCTCGGACCCGAGTCTATACAGGACGCATACACCAAACGACACCCCCGACTCGAAGGATGGCAGCACCTCTGAGCCTAACAGCGACATCCCTGACAATGCGAACATCGAGATCGATATGGCGTGGGCCGCGCTAGACGATGATTTCTTGGTGAATCTGAATAACTTCTCTGTGGAAAACACGGAAGTCATGGATACTTCGACGAGTTTCATGGATTGGAACGATGTAACGACCGACTTCGACAAGCCGTTCTCGTTCGATGGATCCAACTACATCTTGGAAGCGAACTGATATCAGTAAAGAGCTGGAGATTATCCGTCCCAGCAGTTTCCGAATCATGCAGCTTTAAACGCCGCTGATGGGGCTTTTAGGGCTGGCACCCAGCATTCTTTGTTTGCTAATTTCTGTTTTACGGTTTTCTCATCCATACTCGCATGCCCATCTGGGCGAGCATTTTGGGTCATCTTTTTTTTTTCTCGCACTACTAGCATAGGCGTTTTGTGTAAGGGAGAGGCACTCTTCTTTTGGGTACTTTGCATATTTTCTCTCTCTTTGAAAATCATGGATTTTGTTGGGGTATCGTGATGTGGGATGGGACTCTAGTGATTGCTAGAGGGTTTTATATGGCAGGGTGGGTTGAGGCGAAATGGGGATTACGGCCTTGTTGATACATACGACCATTGCACGTCTTCGCCCGCGATGCAAGCAGGAAGTACATGAGGGGAGTGACTTTTTGCACTGGTGTATGTAGGGATCGGCCTTTTTTTTAGGGCCGTTTCCCTCTTATGATAGGTGCATTTCTGTTTTTTGTTTTTTTTTTTTGTTTTCCCTTCAAAAATTTTTTCATGTAATTGCTGTTTTTCCTCTGCTAGATACCATGGTCGCGAAGATCGGCCGGCTAAAAAGACAAGTTGTCTTTTTTTTAGTTTATTATTCATCCTGCTGCTCTTCTATATCACCGATTCCTTGTCTCTTTGTGAAGTAAATGCTGGTTTTTCTTTGTTCAGACACGGGGGCATGTATCTCATGCAACTATTCTGATGTTCGGTTTGTTTACATGGTACTTGAGAAATATGAAACTTTGCTCATGACGAGGATCAACTTGATACAGATTGCTAGTATTGTGTTTTCGAGCGAGAAAAAGAAACAAAGAAAGACTCGAGGGGCAAGGGACAAGAAAGAGGCTAAACCAAAGCAAAAAAAGAGAGAGAAGAAAAAAAAGAAAAAAAGAAAAAGAAAAAGTGAGGCGATTGTTGTACCGCGCTTGATCGTCTGGATCAATTGTAAGTTGGACGTGTCGTAGAAAGCCCCGACTAAGGTAGTTGGACTATTTTCATGATTATGCCGGTCCCTCCACGCTCACGACCCCACAAAACGGCCGCGGGTGATTTAATCGACACATGCTAATGTAGAATGATTCGTTTCAACTTTATGCGTGTTTATTTGTCTATTGTTGCACTTATTTTAAAATAGCAAAATGAGTGGAGGCTCACGCAAGAAACTGCAGCTGCCTGGACTGAAGGGGGAGAAAAAAAAAGTTCAAATTGCACCGGTGGCTTAGATCTGCACGGAGTGTTACCCGTAGGTTGAAAGTTTGTGAGGCGCGCTACTTGACTTAATTGCCTGCCGAAAAAAAAAAAAAAAAAAAAAAAAAAAAAAAAAAAAAAAAAAACAGTAGCACGTCTTTTCAGGTCTCCTCTTTCTTTCCTGAGCGCGGCGGACAGGGGTTTTTGGTGTCGATTTTTGGACAGGGGTCAAGACGCGACTTGGGGCGGGCGAACCCCACACGGCCGCTGTAAATACCTGGACCTAGCGCAGCTTGGTTTGCGGTACGTCAAATACCCAAGACGTGCCCCCCCGAGTGTTAAGAAGCAGAGAGAGCTTCCAAAACCGTTCAACAACGCATTCCTTCCTCTTAGCTACAAACAAAAGCTTTCTCTTACTTGATAAAAGGGTTTGCGAGCTTCTTGGGATTTTTTTTTTTTTCTTATTTATAATTGAACGCCCTCACGGTTCCGGTAGTGAGCTTCAAAGGCAGCTTTCAATCGCGTCGCGGCCATTCATTTACGTACTTGACCCCCCCGCCCCATCGGCATACAACATAAACGCGCGCCGTTTTCGACGCTTCCCGCCTCGGCACGCCAACACAAATCAAAACATACCAAATCTTCTCTGTTCACTTGGGATTGCCAATTGCACGCTCAACCTCTTTTACTATATATAACTCGGGGCGCTCTTTTTGTCCTGTGATTACTCGCCACGCGTCAAGATGAGCACGGCACAACAGGCCCCCTCCTCACCATCTAAGAGGCGCGTCCTCGGCGATCTTGATGTCAACGTCTCTTCACCCAAGAGGGTAAACACAGTCAAGACTGGTGCCCCAGCTGCCAAGCCGGAATCTTCGTTGCTCTCGGAGGAGACCAGGAAACGTAGGTTTGGTGTCATGGCTGGCAGCGCGGCGACCGAGCATGAACAGCTCAAGAGGACATGTTTGGACTCGACTGCCGCGGATGAGGAGAATGACCCAACTGTAAGTTTTCTTTGCTTTTTTTTTGGCTTTCGAATCATAGTTCTCTTGCCGATTTGTTCGTACTGACGAGTTTTATTGCGTGCCGCACAGCAACTTCAGCAGCAGCAAAACGCCCCTGATGAGTCCGACAGCCAGCAAGCAGCCGCGTCACCTGCGGCATCTTCCATCTTTGATACATCGGCCCACGACACAACGCTGGCGACAACGGTTACAGAACCAGACACAGATGGACCGAACATTTTGAGATCGGTTGCGGCGGCAGCCTCAAGTCGCATCCCCAGCCGTGCCGAGCTTACCAGACAGGTGTGTACATAATCCACCCATAAATGTGGCTAGCCTCTTTGTGCAGCCACCTCCTCCTTTGACCATACCGGTGTACAGAGACGCGATTGCTGACAAGACTCGACATCTAGACCGCTGAGACCCTCCGACTGAGGCTCAGGCTGGCGGCCTACAAGCTCAAGACGGGCCAGGCGGACGTTCCACTTGAACAGCTGCAGATGCGGCCAGTATCACGCAGCGACAGGCCAATGACGTCGGCATCAAACACAGATGCCGAGCCTAGGTTTCTCGCATCGTCTCTGCCGCCGTCTTCCGTCAACACGACCGCAGCCGGCCGCAGGATATACGAGCCCCTGCACCACGCGCCACGGAGGCCGCCGACTGCAGACTGCAGCGACGATTCCGAGGACGAGTACGGGGGCGCGGCGGCCCTGGCGTCATCTTGGAGGGCGTCGGCACGGCCTCTGGCTGTTTCTGGGGGTTTGCGGCTGTCGCCTCCGTCGAGGTCGATACTGCCGGCGACCGCGAGGATACGGCCCGACGACGAGGATAACCTAACGGGCGGTGCAGCTTCGGGTTTGCTGGAGCTGAGGAATTCTAGTCAATAAAGCTTTGGGTAATTTTTCTTTTTATAATCTGGTTCTTTTTTTTCTTTCAGTATAGCTGTCTCTCTGTAACGGCAGAGTTATGAGGGATAAAATGTTACAGGAGTACTGGGTGGCATTGCCTGGCGTCTTTTGGGAATGGGTGTACTTGTACAGAGCCATTATTGGGTGGTTAATATGGGCAACGCTTCTAAGTGTTTGAGCATTTTGAATATAGTTCCAATTTTTGGCTCAACTGGAGCTTGATGATCTGGGGATCTGATATCATTGAACAATTGTCATAAATTATAGTGGGCTCATCACAATTCACCTTGATTAAAAAGTACAGTACCTACCCTGTCCGGTTCCTTGCCCCGCGGTTGAATTGATTTGTTTCAGCTGCGAGCTTGTGGGGGGTGGGTTCTTGATGGCGGAAGCCCCACAATTAAGATCGACATGATCCCGGGCCCTCAGTCAAATCTGCACGCACGACCCTGTCCCCACCCTCTTTCTCTCGTGAAGATGTTCATCAACTACCGACCGGTAGTGAGAGAGATGGGGGGGAGAAAGGAATGCCAAGCTCTCCCCTCCCTTTTGGGTCCAGACAGGCCAAACTGCTCTCGAAGGAATGCAACGCAGACGCCTGGTTGGCAATGCATATAAATGTAATTCATAGCGTGGCTTTGGCCGTTGGGTAATTTGTGTCGCTTTCAATTCATCATTTGTTGCCCCTGAAGTCATGATGCTAGGTTGGTCTATCAAGTGAGTTTTTTTATACCACAGACAAAAAACTTACTTGAGTACTCGAGTGTCTATTGCTCTCTTTCAGGTCCAATTTCTTGATCCGCAAAAGAATTTTATTTAATACTTGGCAACGGACTACAATAGTAAGACGAAATAGCCCCATCCAGAACCTTGTCAGCAAGCTCTACGGGGGAAAAACGTGGACTCGGACACTCTTTCATGCAGCTTATTTTCACTACAAGTCCGACCTCTTGCAATGAGGCCCGGGCTTGGGTTGTAACATTCTATGAAATATCTGCATGTAAAAAAAAAAACGAGGTTGGTTTAGAAACGATGGAAATGACAAGCTTGATATAATGTCGTGTTTGCACTTGACTGGAAGCTCGTTCTTCTACATACCGCCAAGCTCTTTGTGTAGTTCTTGACCGGGCTAAGAAGATGCGGACTGGAGACATTGTGGGAGAACATAGGTCACATTATCTAAGGCTATCTGAACAAATTATGAAATCCAGACTATGGAAGTCTTGTCACTTGTTGTTCACCCTGATTTCACATTCGGTATTTTCAGCCAGGACCGAAGGGGGTGGGGGGTATTTACTTATCTTACGCAATGGAACAAACAGGGGCACAAACGACCTGACCCTCTCTCTTCTTTCCTTCCGGTCGAAATTTCCTCTTCTCCCCTCCTCACAACCTTCACTTTTCAAGACGGCTTTCGATTCTGTACGTTGAATGATCGAGACAGAAGCACAACTACCACCTAGTCTCGCTATAAGTCTATTTTATTGTTGTTTTTGTTGTTTTTGTTTCTGTCTAATACTTTATGCTTTACATCTGACTACCCGCTCTAACCAACTTCCATCTCCCTGTCGCCGTCGATCGCATGAGCTTGTTGAATTACACATTTCCCGTATCTTTTTTGCCTTCACATTGAACCGTACTGCTCCCCATTCACCGTTCATATTGCAGCTCCCCACAGCAAAAACGATCGGTCCATGTACCTGTTTTCAGGATGAGCGATTCAAAATCGTTGTCCGAGTGTCTGTAGGTCACATCTGGCTCACCTTGGTGGTCCATCCACCTTTTCCCATTGATGCCAACTGCTGATAGAGACATTCCTTCCGCATGATAGAAAATCCCGCGTCATAGAGCTTGGTATCACACGCAGGGTCAAGGACGGCCGCATGGTGACTGTGCTACTAGAGAATAAGAGCGAGAGGCCGCGATCCCGAGAAAGCAGTGGCAGCAATGCTTCATTGCGTTCGGCACCACCCACCGGTATGACGCGCTTCGAAGCCGCTCGCGAGGCTGCTCGGGCCTGGAGCGGCCATAAGGAGTTATCGAGAAGGGGCTACTCTTCGCCAGCTTCACAGGACTCGGCGCGTTCCACCCGCAGCGCGCCGGCTTTGATCCACCGGAAAGTTCTGTCGCCGTTGAAATTTCACCGTAGGAACACTAGCCGCGGTGGACCATCGAAAAAATGGCTTGAAGACCATGAGGAGACAATGAGTAGCACAATCAGCGATTCTGAGCAGTCCTCTTCCGGCACTGATCAAACATTATCGCGGTCTCGTCGCTCAAAACCCCGGAAGGATCACAGCCGGAGACAGGCATCACATAGCCGGCATCACGTTGATCATCATGAGGATCGAGGGGAGACCCAAGGTCCGAGTACTCTGGTGGACAATGAAGCTTCCGGGCATATATCCCGTCAAGGGACAGAAAAGGCAACCAAAACATCCCAGGACCTTGGCCTTCCAGCTAGAGGTACCACCGGCATATACTCTAATCCCGGACCGAATACACCCCATCCCACTTTTCCTGGCTTTACACACCAGCAAACACATTATCATCATCCTCTGGAGGCCTTTGCCGCCCAACATACTAATATGGGACCGGGAGCCACTCAAGACTTTCTTGGAACTTCGGGCCAGGGGACCACGAATGGATACCACGTGTACTATGTGCCTCGGAGCTACCCGTACCAAATTCCGCTTTTCTCACCGTCGGCCGTCATTCCCCAGTCTTTCGGCTCTAATCAAATGACAAATCCACAAGTCCAGACGGTAACTGCCTCTCAAGCAGCTCAAGCAGCTGCTCTCACCGTCACGCCCAGTGGGAATAATGAGCCAGGAAGGTCTAAAGATGGTACCACCGGGGGCCAAGCGCCTCAGTACCAGACACCGCGAGTTGTCGTTTACACGGCCGCCAGCTCTGGTGATAGCACCGCAACACGTCTTGTTTCGCCGACATATAGCGTCGATACCTCCCAACCCTCAGGTCTCGAGGAGGCTTCCACGGCAACCACTAACAGCACAATGGCTGTAAGCACCGAAAATAATTTCAACGGTCAGCCGAACAGAAATGGCGAACTTGATAGGATATCGCTTGACTCGCAAGCCGTACCTCGACCGGATAGCATGCGATCCGAGGCCAGTACAAATTCCAAAGCCACCAGCCGCGCTCATGGACGCCTCCTGGGACCTTTGAGCAAGCACTATTTCTGCTTTGGTTGTGGCCGGGTCCGATCCAAACGATTCCACAGGCAAAACCCCCTCAAGGATAACCGGGATCCAGACACCAACTACTGCGCAAACTGCCGTCGCGAGCACGCAAAGAAGGCAGCAGTACATGATTCGGTCTCCTTGCTCTCATCGGTGTACCCTGAAGTTGTGATGCCGGAGTCGTCAAGCATCGGATCTACAAGCCACCTGAGCCACTCCAGCAAGTACCAATCTCTCCGACAGAGCTCTGCCGGACTACTGCCAGATACTCCAACAAGGAAACCAACCAGTCGCGAGGGCGGTAAACTCCTGTGTGACTCCCCGGCGCAGAACCGCCTGATATCAAGCCCTAGGAAGCCAACTTCAAGGCTCACTACCCCTCCAAGACGGGCTCTTCCTCGATCTAGCTCTGCGAAGGCAAACAGCAATCTCCGAAACGACCACAGCCAAGCCTATCGACCGCCTAGCGTCGAGTCTGTTATCGACTCTTCTCTCGAATATTCCAATGAGGCGCCGAGGGTTGCGAAGCATAGATCGAAAGCTCGAGTTTTCTCTGCTAAGAAAGTTGGTGCAACTGAAACGGGAGCTGTTCCAGGCATTTCCTGCCTTCAACACCCTAACGAGCCAAGGACTGCTCCTTTGAGCAATGATCCAAAGCAGGTTCGGTTCGACCAGCGACTCGAAGAGTGGTTCAACCAGTCCTCGCAAGCACATGTAGACGGCAGCGAGGAGAGCCAAGATTGGACGGTTCAACCCGACCATGACAAGGTCGAGAACAACGAAGACGCCGTCGGTGGTGTAAGTTCCAGCAACAGCTCACCCACTGTCCTTGGGGAGAGTCAGATCTCTGGTGTCAAAGTTCCAAATGAAAACATGTTATTCAGAGAACCGGTTAATGAGGATGAGGGTGAAGAGGAGGAGGACGAGGTTGATGATGATGATGACCCATTCGCCATCCCAGCTCGCTCTCATAAGCCCAAGCTCTTCCCCGTCACCATACGCATGGTCACAGATGAGTCGGCCGTGTCTACCCGACAGGAGTCAGTCTCGCCGACACCCGTGCCACGCTTCCGAAGTATATCTGACAGGGGCAGTCCCGTAAGGAACTTTTCTGAGAAATTGGTTGCCACTAAACACGCGCCCGTAGCTCTGCGACCTCAGTCCCCGCTTGCATCTCGTCAAACCCGCGGAGAAGAGGCCTCCACTGTGGGCTCTCACTGTGATCAAGAATCAGACCAGGTCGATGAGAACCACCCTGAGGTGATTGTACCCGCGACCAGCAGATCTCGACGCGCCGCGCCAGCTCCAGTCTCTACCTCAGTCTTCCAGTTCCGCACCAGCGGCCCGCACAACTACTCCCCCGTACACCCAACTCCGGCCTCGGCGCCCCTGACACGCAAGGCTTTCGACTTCTCATCCCTGGCCGACGATTACCGGGACGAGTCGGATCCGTTTTACTCCCACTCTCTATCTGATTGGGAGCTAGAGCAGCGTTTTCAGGAGCTCCACCAAGCCAGCTCCTGGGCTGGCTGCGATACACAAGATGGCCTTGGTGTCTTTGCAGAGTATGAAGAGGGCGGCTCTGATATGCTCGATGAGGAGGGCACCGACTGTGACTATGGCCCGCTACACCCTGATGATGGCTACTTTTCCATGGAATAACCTCCCTCTGTCTTGCTCCTTGCAACCTATTCAAGGTGCTTTGATCTGATCTTTATAAATGTTGGCCATTCCTGCGCTGTAATTTCCACCATGTTTTCCTCGTTTCTCTCTCTTACCACTTTACCGACACTGCTGATTATGCCATTGTTGCATCCACATCGTTGTAATTTGCCTTGTCTAAACGAGATTATCGGAAGGTTTCTGAGAGGACATGTTTTCTTTTCCCCGTGTTCACCATGGGGTCGTTCTACGGGCAGATGATAAAAAAAAAAAAGATTGATTATGTTTCTTGCCGGAATCATTACCAAAATCTATGCCACCTGCTCTTTTTTTCTTTCTCTTCACATACTGTAACATTTTGTTCTTTTTGTTCCCTCTTCTTGAATTACCAAGCTGTTTACGACATGACATAGCTTCTCAAAAAAGAAAATGCTAAGATCTTGTTACTCATTCCCCTTCTTCCTGTACTGAACGACAGCCGAGACGAGTTCAAGGATGGTATGGGGACAAGGACAAAAGCAATAAACACAAAGAAGATTATTATCACGACCGCCCATATTATGGGACAATATGTCTTCAGTCCAGAGCATGATGCCACTGGGTAATACTAGTCTAGAGTTAAATTTTGAGGGTAGCCACAATCATGTTTCAAGTCCACCGACGGCCTATGTCAAGGAAAGAAATACGAAACAGTAAACCACCTCGTGCTAAAGATGATTTGCAAAAGGTATATAATGCTGCCCAATAACTCCATCTTCCAGCCATCCATTCTGGCATGAACTCCGAACAAAAACAACTGGAACAGATGATCAGGATAAAAAGTCCAACCCCCATAGCCCGTCGTCCCACCAAATCAAAGAAATTTGGACCAAGTATAGGCTCAAATATCACACATGTAAAACCTCGTGGTCGGCCATTCTGTCTGATGTCCTTGATAAAAAGAAATGACCTGAATGTTACAAGATTTCGGGGCAATCCTGAACCCAAGGTAGGCTTGGTTGCTTTGGCAGTGATGATACTATTACGGGCTTCTTGTGCCAACGTAGGCCCGTCGACTAGCTCCGGCTAGGTGGTGTTGAGTGTGGGCCAAGCCCCGTGAATCAGAAGATTGGGTCGTCTCCCTCCTAACTTGGGTAAGCGCCTTCAGAACCTCCTCCCTGTGCTGGTAGAACACTTCTGATCTCTTGCGTTCAGCTTCGACGTTGAGTTCGCGCCGTTGCTGGTCCTGGCGCTCTGCTGAATTAATACGGTCATTTTCCATAAATTTCGGATATCGACGTTCGGCTTTGGTGCAGGCCTCATCGAGCTTGACGGCATCACTCTCAGAAGCCAAGGCTGCTGGCCAATCATCTTGAGCACGAGGCTCTTGCGAAGCAGTAAGGAAGCACCTGAAACGGAGCTTTGCCTGTTGTTGGTCATCACCCCAAATAGTGACCGTATCGCCGCTGTGTAGACGAGCCCAATGGCGGCATGCAGTCTTCGGGTTCCGGTGATCATGCGACGGGATAACAAAATCATTGACACGAATTCCGTTGGTGGCTTTTGTCGCAATATAAAAGTGTGCCTTGTCGGCGTCCCTAACGCAGGTCCATGGCCTGAAGTTACGCGAGGGATCGAAACCAGGCCTCCAGAGTATCAGTTTGAATGCGTACTTTGGTACCTTGACTTCCTTCTTGAAGCCATAGGCGTTGGTATTATCATCGGCACGGCCAAACGACACGAAAGTTTCCTCCACGGGTACAACGATGTTCTCGACGAGAGATCCCGGGGCAGATTCGAAAGTAGCCGCCAGTCGCTTGTCAGTAACCGGAACAACCAGCCCAGATATGCCACGAGCGTTGCCCCTTGAGTGCGAGTCGTCCGTTATCGGACTTGACTCTTTATCTTGTCCACCACCGAGACGGTCCGAACGCAAGTTCTGTGCACCTAGGGCGGGACTGTTCCCTGAACTAGGAGGAAAGAATTCCATTGCGAGCTGCCAGAGGGAGCTCCCTGGGCCAAAATCCTCGCCCCTAGATTTTGACGCATGTACAAACGCGTCATGCTGTAGTTGCGTCATCTCTGGGTAGTCGAGGTGCCACGTTGATCTGTCGTTAGCAGCCCAAAATGTCGACTTCGGGACAGGGTTGTTGATTTGCCTTCCCGAGGCGAGGAATGCAAGTGGAGGAACTGATGCAATCAGAGCCTCGTCGAAAGCAGTATCTGATTTGATCCTCTTGAACGAGGGTTTAGCTTGTCCCGGGTTCTCGTCACTCATGTCAAGGGGCAGCAGGCGTTTGCTAGTAGCCAGATCGTGCCCGGTCCTGCTAGGTTGGATGTCTTCTCGAGACGCCTCATAATTTGCGCCGTTTTCTGATGCCTGGCTATTTGCCACGAAACAGTCGACAGCAGTGTTTTCTTCGAAAGCACCTTGATTCGTGGTCTGCTCCGCTGCATTGGATTGCGAATCAGGGCCATCCTCAACATGGTTTCCAGTCAAGGCTGAGGAGAAACTATCCCTAATCACATCGGAATCCTCCATGTTGATGCCTTGCCCGAGCGAGAGATTGAGTCTGTTCTCTGGAATCACGCCAGACGAGCCAATAGCCGAGACATTGACCTCCCCAAACAAGCGAGGAGCCTGTCGACCGAAAGTGCGGTTTTCACTAGCATTCTCCGACCACGTTCGGCTCGAGCCCCTGTCAATGTCCATCAGTTCGTCGTCCTCATCGATAAATTCGTCATCGCTAAGAGGATCCGACCTCTGAGGCGTGTCTAATAGGCTAAGCTGAGATGCCTTTTGCCCAAGCTCCTCCGAGGTGTCACCCACGTTATTCTTAGAAAAGCCCAAGAGGTTACCGCCAAGCCACTCGTGATTTTCTACTTGTTGCACAGTGGCTCTCTGCTCAGGTCGTCGCCATAACATCCACTGCAAACAATTGATGCCTTGATGCGACAAGTGCACCGCCTCCAGTGGTGCGATGTTCAGAGGCTGTGTCATGATGGCGTTGAGCAAAGCCGGATAACCTGCGCCGTTATCTGCGGGAAACGGTGGCTTTCCTGTCAGGCTGTAGTACAGAACACCGCCCAGAGAATACAAATCCACTGCGTGGTCGTATCGTTGACCAATATGCTGTCGTCGCTGATGGGGTCGCCGTATTCCATATTCGTCATAATCAAGATACTCCGAATACACTTCAGGGGCGCAGTACAAGAGAGTACCGCAGAAAGTCCGCAAAAAGGTCTGCTCGTTGTCGACCATTTTGGACAGCCCAAAGTCTGTCAACTTGACCGTGAAGGTGTCATTATCTCTCGAGTGTATTAGGATGTTGTCTGGCTTGACGTCTCGGTGTGTTATGTTGTGGGTGTGAAGGTAGCCCAATGCACTCGATAGCTGCTTCGCGGTCGCTATCGCCAAGCGCTCGGTGAGTGGGCCGTAGCGTTGCACATGACCACCAAGATCTCCCAGGGGTATATACTCCATGATGATAACCAAGAGTCGATTCTCCCATTCCAGGTGATCGACGTAGCGGACTATGTTCGGCTATACATGGCGGCCGGGTTAGCACAGCATCGCTTCCTAGTGGAACGGCCAATAGTTTGATCCATCGAAACCTCCAAACCCGGTCGACTTACATGTGTCACGCTTCTCATGATTTTCATTTCATTCTCAACTTTCTGATCCAGAACACCATCCTTCATGAAGCGACGCTTGTCTAGCTCTTTTGCCGCATAAGGTCTCCCATCGTACTTGGACGTGACCTTGTGCACAGTAGCGAAGGCGCCCTTGCCTATCTGACCCACACGGTTGTATCGATCTGAGCCGGTCCATTCACGTGGTAGCCTCTCATCCGAGTCAACTGCTGCATCATGCTGTAGCTGCTGGCGTGGTCTTTGATCAGTACCCCATGGCTCCCTCGGAAACAAGACAGGCTATCATCATTTTAAATGGAGGGTCACATCAGCAAACGTTTCGACTTCAAAGCTATAAGGCGAGCCATGTGACGACAAGGACTTTACTCACAGGTCCTCCTGCTGGCCCAGGGACCATTGTTGCAGCCTCTTCGTCTGCCAGAGCCTGCACTCTCTGCTTATGAATCAGGATATTCCGCCTAAAATCAAGCTCGTGCTGCCCTTCGCGCCTGGGTACTTGAACGAGAAAAACGAGATCATTGGCGTTGTTATGCAAAAGGATCTTGATCTGAGAGCCGTTGCTCAGAGTTCGTTTGGTTTCGCATCGTTCGGGTTTAGACTTCTTAAGCAGAACCTCGTCGACGACGGTACCGTTGGTGGACGTATCCTCGAGCATAAGCACGCCATACTCATTGAGGAAGATGCGAAAATGAATATTGCTTAGGCGCTTGTGTGGGTCGTGTGTGAAGCATATATCGCATCGTCCCGGGTGACGACCGAAGGTGAAGCCCTGCGCAGGGTCTTTAGTTGTTGCCGACAACTTCAAGGCAATAACATGGCTGCCTGAGACGGCTGTTGCGAGGCCGAACTGAGCCGGATCGTCATCAAATAGGTAATCCACATTCGATGAGCTGTCGGTTGGTCTAGAGACCAAGTGCTTCGAGTTGTCTCGTTCGAGTGCGACGACTGCCCGCCGGGCATTTTCGGATTTGGGATAGAGAATGCATATTATGTCGGCAATCTCTTCGTCGGAAAAGCCCGAATTCTGCTTGCCTAGGCGTCTCGGGTCGACTAATGTCTGGGTAGCTACAGCGACAGGCGATGACGCGGTCAGCTTCACTAGCAAACATAGGTAAGAGGGCAAAGGAGCTGCCTGGGCCGACGAGTACAAACACACCTTGCGTGGGTTGGGAGTCTTCATCGTAGTCCATCGCAGGCGGCTATGCAACCGCAAAGGCAACGGCTAGGCCCTCGTTGAGGTTTTGTGCTGATTGTTTCTGAATCAAGAGCAGAGTTTGGCCTAGGTAGGTGATGGTATCCAGGTTCGGATCTGAATAGTGACCTTGTCGTCACCATCAGTCAGTCTAGCCTGGAAGAGACTAGGAGTGGCCCTAGTTCCAGGTATTAAAGCTCCTAGAGATGGCAAGCTTTCTAAATGCACTTAATGAAAAGTCCAAGCAGATTCTAGGCAGCAAAGCATCGCCTCCTGCAAATCCCCAAAAACAAAACAAAAAATGAAGGCGTTGGCAGCGACGCGATGGATCGATCAGTATGGGATCCAAAAGTTGATGCGGCTCAGATGTTTTTGTCCACAGAGATCGGATTGGTGGGGCAACCGAGAGAGGAGGGGCCGCCAAGGGTGAGGCAACTAGGTAGATGCGGGCGAAGCAGAACCAATACCGTAGACAGACGGGGAATTTTGGCTGGCTTGATGACTTTGCGGAGTGGCTTGAAGAAACAATCAAGGGTAGAATAATGCGTTGTTTACATTGGGTACCTTGTTCTAGATACCAGAGGGAGCAGTTTGAAGAAAAAGGGAAACACAAATAGAAGATTAACGTGCGCGCGAGACTCAAACGATCATACAGGAGAAGATGGCGAGATCACGGACCAAGAGGGGATTTACCGGTACTCTTTTGCTGGTCAATACCGGTAGAGAACTGTCGAGGGCGTACCGATCAATCAACCCCAAGCAAGATCACATCTTCGAAATTGCTTTTTTCTGCACACACCATTCCAGGCCCGTCTTTTCGAGGCGAATCCTGCCGTCCCGTCGAGGTGCCATCGAGTCCAGTCAATCAATCTATGATGGAATAAAGAGGCAGAAAACATGCGACCCATAAAGAACGCACCCTCTCTGGCCAGTCAGAATGACCAAACAAGTCCTGTTTCGCGCCTGCGTCAAATGCACCGCGTGCAAACACGAAAATCATGGGAAAGTAAAGTAGAGGGAAGCGAAAACAAAAATCAAAGACGAAAAAGTGCGACTCTCTAGGTGCGACAGAGTAAAAACGATAGGTTGGGCTGCTGATCGGGCTGGCGATTCGAGAGGGAAAAAAAAAAAGAAAAAAAAAAGAAAAAAAAAAATAAAGCTCCGTGGTGCAGCCGGGCAGCCCTACGGATACCGAAACCTTTTGTCACAGGGCTACTAGTTCTAATATCTGAAGTCTCGCGACAGGAACCCGTGAACTATGGAGTAATTGATTCGATAGCACCTGCCAACCGATCAGGCATATGCTTTCGGCCAAGCGTACACTATGACTATGATGGGATGTGCGGCTACGTGCAACAGATGGATATGTACGTACCGTACCTTACCCATGATGGTGGGATGATCCCTCCTTCTCTACCACGAATTCTCTCACCTGAATTTCCTCGGACTCACGGAGTACCAATGTAAAGAAAGGCCTGTATTTGATTCTTCCGATAGACTGCCGTAAAGTAGCAACCAGCCAGTCACTGGATGGGATGCACGGTCAGATCCCGAATGCAGTGTCACGTAGGAACACGTCGATCCGGTACATAAATGTTTCCTGTTCTAGACCTGCAGCCAACAGGGAAGCTTTAGCTGTATGCGGTCCATTACCTTGGGTATGGTACGAAGTATTACCTCGGGTAACATTGGAATCAACATCTTCAGCAACGATCTGGTTGGCTGTCAACGTTCAATCCACGCGAAACATACTGTAGTAATGCGATTGATTAATTGTGTACCTGCTTTACCTACATTGTGTGTTTATTCTACTCCGTACAGTGGTATATCTGTACCCAAATAGAGGTAAAACTAGCAAAGAACTTTCTTTTTCCCTGCATAATGCCAAGCCTGGTTCACTTCAGGTGAAAGAGGGTTTGCTGCTATGTACAGTTTTGCGTGGGAGCGATCAGACGAAGAGGGGACGTTTTTCGGTTGCAGCAAATGCAGGACAAACGGCCACCAGTAACTGACTGACTTGCCTTCGCTGGGATGACGCCAGAGGCTGACAGCCAACAGAACGTTGGTTTTACAGAACAAGAAAAGAAAAGACAAGAAAGACAGAAAATCAGCTTGTTGATTGCTCCACGGTACCAGAGCGGAACCTTCGGAACTGCCGTGGTATTGATCCCCTCCTTGATAACATGCCAAGAACGCAAGCCTCTGAGCCGCGCGTTCGAGCTCAGGAGGTGCCTTTTCCCAATCAACTGGTCACTACCTAGCTCGCTCAGGTCACGCAGGGTGGGGCGGGAGGAGCTGCCTTTCGACGGACAGGAGGCATAGGAACGACAAAACGAACTCTGCAGGCTTGGCAAAGAGAACACGAAGGTTTGTTTTAGAGGTTGTTACGAAAGACTTCGTAAAGTTGCGCAACGCCCCTAGGTGGGGAATTGAGCACCACCTTACTACTCAGTATAACTAATACTCGATACATTATTACCAACTGAATATACTAGGTACCTAGGCTTGCTAGGTTAGGTAGTTACTGTAGATAGGTGGTCTTTGGTAGCGTGGTATGTGTTGGACGGCTGGGCTCATGACGATTCGCGATCGATCGATTGATTTGGATCTGTTACCAATGACCATGTGCAGTCAAAGGGCAAATCATCCGCCCGTAATTTGAACGCAAGCGATAGGTGCTGGACAGCTGGAATATACGTGGTAAGCGCCGTGCTGTACAGGGCTGGTGGGTGGAATGGTCTCTTTTGATTTGCTACGGTATCGAATCTTCTATCCGTCCATCAGCGCCCCATAGAAGGACCGGGATGCAGGTGAACGAACATTTCTGCCCAGTCGAGCCAGTAATGCCTCGCTTACTTCGTTACAAAACGAAGAAAGCTCCTGCGGTCTAGGTGGGAAGTTTGCAGCCACTACTTTACAAAAAAATATTTGGATTGGCTTAAATAACAAGAACTAAGGTAAGATCAGTCGGTACAAAGTACTTGGCTCGCATTAAAGTTTGATGTGGGGGAAACATGTTGAATTTTCCCAATAAATGCATTGCAATCAAGGAATCCGGAAGCGCGCCTAGCCTAGATTGGCATGGATCAAATAAATGCAGCCAGCACCCAAGCACACAGCGAACACCTTCCCACCCATGACCGTTTTTTTTTTTTTTGTACCTACTGCAGGATGGTGATCTGCGAGTACTAGGTTATCTTGCCCATTCAAGACATCAACCCAGCATGCAAGTAATAAAATGGTCAGAGCTACAATACCGCATTCCAATTGAACAAAGATAACAAACACCGCATCTCCCTGCATTCGGAGTGAATTTACTTTCACAACGACCGGACCGTTCGCTCTAGTGCGATGGATCCAGGGTCCAATAATACCAACCCCAGTTTGCCCAGCCACAATTCCTTCAGGTGGTAGCCGGCGGTCTGCCATGATGTAATCTAGAACACTCCCTCCCTGGAGGGCGGTAGTCGCGCGCCTCCTCCAAGACACAAGACCCGGGCTCATCCGGTGAGGTCATAAGCTGGTGGACACTCACCTAGACTTGATTGCTTTTTTGGCGTGGGCAGCAGAGCCCAAGTCTATCCAAGCTCTTTAGTCTCGGTACCTACGAGTAAGATGGCTGGGTCATTATCATCATCATTTTCATCATGACAAAGACAAGTCCATCCACCAGGGGCTTGGCTGCCAATATTGCATGCGCCAGCGCTGCACAGGGAGCACAGTAGCTCCGTCCACCGCATGCAACTTGATGACAACACAGTTGTCATCCCGCCCTATCCGGACTAACCTTGGAAGGTGGGTGGATGAGGGTACCCGGTGACTTTGCTCGCTCGTTGTACGGATAAAAAAAATAAAACAAATAAAATAAAAAAAGACAGGTGGTAAGCGCGGATGAACAACTCGCGTAGATAGGTCGACAGGCGACTGTACCCGGTGAGAGGGCGGGAAAAAAATAACTTAGATGCATAAAAAAAAGTAAAACCAAAAACCTGAGGAGAAGAATAAAAGGGTCAGTTAAAAAGAAATAATAATAATAATAAAACATACGGAGTACAACGACTGCATAGCATACCTGCACCAAGCTGCACCTAGATACCTACGTAGTAGATTTATCCCTGAGGTTAAACCAACCACCCCAACTGGGCGTTCCTTGAGCGCCATCCAGTTTGCGGCCTGACAGGGTTGTGCAGGTCTTGGATGGGACGATGTAAAAGGCCGATAGATAGCCTGGAAAGGCCGGGTTACAATTACAAAAGTGGAAGACGCATCCATCCTCCACTTGGTGCCAGGCAGCGTAACCGGACGGCGCTTGTTCAGCTCGCGAGAAGCTGCGACCCGCCCACATCGGATTTGTTTGACGAGCGACTGGGCTACGACATGCGCGAGGCTTTTTTACCCTCTTTATCCTCGCGTCCCCTGGCAGATTTTCCGGCGGATCCAGTAAAGTGTCCCTGCCCTTCCGCCGCTGTTGCCGTCGTATTCTATTCTGATTGCGACCCTCGAACCAGCTCATAGCAGTTTCACATGGCGACCTGAGACTACTGACTACAGCGCGATCTTTTCCCAAATAAATTCCCGGTCTCCCGCCGCCGACCAGCTACGGACTGACTTACCGGTTAAACTAACAAAAAGATCCGTTCAAACTGTACTGGATCCATTGGACTAGTTGGCGCCCGAACCTTTGTCAAGAAAAACAAAACCACACAAGAAAGAAAGAAAAAAAAAAAATAGCTACGAACAAGCTCAGCTCAGCTTTCATAGGCCGGCCTGTAGGTAGGTCGGTCGGGGGTTGCACAAATCAATTCGGTGTACTTGGAACTTGGGACTTACAGGACCTTGGACCCAAGAAAACAAAGACCATCAGAGAAGCTGAGACCAGCTGGACACACGAAAGGGAGCCACAAAGAACGTAAATCACCATCAGGGGCAATTTCGCAGCCATGGCCCGGAATCGAGGTAAGACCTCAATTTTAGCTGTCTCCAACCGTTACTTCGTACATGCCTGCCCGCCCATCTATCTACCTTTAGGCCTACGAAGCTATGCCTCCGCACCTCATTTGCCGCAAAGCAACACCGTCCCTTAAAATTCAAGCGCTATTACGTCCAACCCCTCTGCCAGATCGGCAACACTCCTAATAACTTATATACCGATCCCCTGGCATGCCGACACATCCCACTTTACTCCGTCCGGCCCCATGCATGAGCTGACCACGGGATTTTATTTCCGTCTCGACAGTTCTTTCTTTTGTGTCCCAGTTCTCTGCTGCGGGTAGGGACCACAACAACAGAACCCCGACACCTACTTCCAACTCACCTCCCAGGAGCAACGGCACAACCCCGTTTCCGCCTCTGCAGACCTCACTCGGACACAGCCACGAAACCACAAACTCGGTCTTCTCGCCAACCCCATCGTCGCCGACTCGGCCCGACTTTACCGCCTCACCTGTAGCCGCGTCCCTGAACGGTGATTCACCCCCAGACTCGAGCCCACGGACAGGGAGACAAAGAGCAAATTCCAGACCTCTTTCTATGGTACAAACGTATACGCCGCCAGTCATGGATGTCAATGAGGATACTATTCCCGAATTGCAACCAATCTTTACCTTTCTTAACAATCATTCAAACAAGCTATATCAGGAGGGATACTTCCTGAAGCTGGACGATCAGAATTCTCGTACGTTACTCCCAGGCTTGAAGACCTCAAGCTCATTTGCTAACTCGACTTGCAGAGGGTCGACCGAATCCCGATCGAACATGGACCGAGTGCTTTGCACAACTTGTGGGCACCGTACTCTCTCTGTGGGATGCCGCGGAGCTGGATGCTGCGGGTGAACATGGAGAGGTCCTCCCAAAGTTTATTAATCTAACAGACGCTTCGATCAAGATGGTAAGCACATGGGATCTTTTTTGTCTTTTTTTTTGGCCCTGGAAAGCGGGCAGGGTTGTTGACAACAAAATTTCTAGATCGAATCTCTACCCACCAGGTCCAACGACGAGCAGCCTCTCCAGAACATTCTGAGCATATCGACTGCAGGTCGTAACCGTTACCTATTGCACTTCAATTCGCACCACTCTCTGATTCAATGGACCGCCGGCATCCGTCTCGCCATGTTTGAGCACACAACACTTCAGGAGGCATATACTGGTGCGCTGATAGCTGGCAAGGGCAAGACATTGAACAACATAGGCGTTGTAATGGAGCGGTCCAGGCTCAAGACCGAAGACTGGGTCCGTGTTCGTTTTGGGGCAGGTGTGCCCTGGAGGAGATGTTGGTGTGTAATAACACCACCGGATGAGAAGGAATATCAGAAACAACAGAAGGAAATGAAGAAGCGTTCACCGTACGATCGATCGCCCGTTCCTCTCCTGAAGGGAGACATCAAATTTTACGACACTAGAAAGGACGGGAAGAAGCAGAAGAAGGCCAAACCGATTGCTTCGATATCAGACGCATATGCGGCATATGCAATATACCCACAGGCCAAATCCCTGATCGATGCGTCGACTCTACTCAAGATTGAGGGCAATATCACCATTCACTCCGAACCACCATCATCTACGGAAGGTTTCGTTTTCATCATGCCCGAGTCGCATCCCGCTGTTAGCGGCTTCGAGATGCTCTTGAGGTATCTTTTCCCGACATGGGATACTTTTGGTCTCTACGGCCGACCAGGACGCCTTATTGCAAGCGTTCTAGACCAGCGATCCCTCATGTTTGGCATGCCCAAACACAAAAAGTACGGGTATTTGGAGATTCTAGATGTCACGAGCCTCATACTTTCGGATGGCAGCGGCTCTTGGTCAGAGAAGGAATGGAGACGACGTCTGAAGGAGCTCACCGCTGCAAGAATGACTGCTATGGATGAAGATATGAAGGCGAATGGACATAGCCGCAGTGCAAGTCGGAGAAGTGCCAGGCTTAGCATTGGGCCCGGGTCGAGTGTCACTCAGTCAAGACCTCGGGTTAATTTTGCTGAAGAGTCGGATACGAGGCGAACATCTCGGTCCATGACGGTGTCTGAAATACGCAGTCATCGTAACGATTCTGCGCCGCCGGCAGCAGAGAGACAGCGTGTCCCGTCGGCTCCGATCCAAAATGGTCACAGTCGAAATGGTTCTGATACACGCTTAGAGACACAGTTTGACAGACAGATGCCGCCGTATCGCAACACACCAGGTTTCGATAGCCCTGCTTCCATAGCCTCTCCGTCACCAATTAATGGGGGACCGCAGACGCGTGGCTTCGTTAACGACTTGGCTTCTACGCCGGAGCGCCTCAGCTCGGAAGATGAGCTTCCTCAAAACCCACCGCCTCGAGACTTTGGAAATATGGAGCGCATGCAGACGCCCGAGCCTGTTCACCCTCCACCAGCGTTCTCGCACGCCCCATCGTCTCGGCCAGCAGGAAAGCCATATCACTCACCCGAGCTTCGCAGAGCCAACAGCCGTCTATCCAGCACAACCCTGGCGCAGCTTGCCAATGCTGGTGGAGTCAAGCCCGAGTCCTACAAGGATGAATTCGGAAGAACGAGCAGCGAGTCTAGCTCGGGGTCACGACCTGTACAAGGCGACCCAAGAAGCCAAGCGGTACATGCACACGTCAACTCTCTAGGGATCACAGCTAATTCTAACCGATCTCATGAAGCTATAAATCAATCAAGTGACAGGTCTACCCCTACCCCTTCTGCGCAGCCTTCGGGCCCGGCAACGCCGCGGGACGCCGGTTCCCAACTGCACAAGTCACCACTGAACCAGGCAATGGTGCCGCCGTCAGGTCAAGAGGTGGAGTCCCAGATGTCACATCCCCGTTATGAATCTCGAACAGGCAGCACCCCATCGTCTGGGCCTGTCCATAGGAAACCCTTACCCCAACAGGCACATCATACCCTTGCACAGATTACCCGTCGAGACACTCAGCGTAGTGAAACCAGCAACTATGATGACGAGGACTCCACTGCTGGCAGCCACGACTACGCCAGCACCACATCAGCCGAAAGTGTCAAATCTGTCGAGCGACCACGCATGGGCGTTCTCAAAACTGTAGGTGCTGAGAATCAGGCCCAGCTAACAAACGCCGACAAGAGTTATGACATACCGCAAATCGACTTTGGACCCACCATCAACTATGCAGCTACCAGTGCACCTCGAAGCAAGACACCAACGCCATTGGCTAACAATGAAGTCCATGGGTCCCACGCGCGTTCACCCAGCACCAGTCTCTCACCTAGTCCTGGGCAGGGTCATCATCGCCAGGGCTCAAGTGATACACTGCGGAAGATGGCATGGCAACCAGGCGCGGTTGCTGGTAGCTCAGATCGCCCTGGTGCACTCACCCCGGAACAGTATGTCCAGCAGAAGGCGGCAGCGGCATCAGCTACGCCTTTGTACGCACATTCCCGTTCGCCTTCCAGTAACACGCTCACTACCATGCGGAACAACACCACAACGCCGCCCTTGGCCAAGCGGAGGTCCAGTTATGACATGCTGCGACCTAGAGAGGGCCATTCAAGGTCAAGTTCGGCCGACCTGCTGAGACCTGGCTCCCAAGGTGCCCTTACAGCCCTCGGTTATGGCTCTGGAGACGCACTGAATCGCACGTCGGCACGAGAGCAGGAGCACGTTGCCCGAGGGAGTGGTGGGCACCCAGTCTCCATGGCTACAAACAAGGGATCGATGCAGTCTGGCGGTCTCGTGGGCGTAATTCAGGCGAGGGAAAGAGAAAAGGCAGAGATGAAACAAGGTGTCAGCTCAGCTTTGGCCTATGAGGCCATGAATCGACAAGAACGTGAGATGCGGCAGCAGCAGCAGCAGCAACTACAGTACACGGCCCAAGCAGCGTATGGTGCACCCTCTCAACCAGGCTTTGCTGGAGGTGTGCCCTCAATGTACAGTGGCCATGTTGGCCAGGCTGGTTCACATTGGGGTGGTCCAGCGGCCATACCACGTGGTGAAATGGGATATGTGGGCGGATACGGCCAACCTGAGCTTCAACCATCACCGCAATTCCAGAATGCTGTACAAGGCTCACCAGCCTCCCAATACAGCCCTGGAAGCTTCTCGCGACCTTGGCCACGTCAAGGTCAAGCGCAAGGGTTCTCACACGCAACGCCTCCGGCTGGACGACACTCCCCAGCAGGCCGAACAGAAGCCATGGGCAACATGGGACGTGGAACTCAGGCTCATCGAGGTCAGGCATTTTAGAGGATGGCAACCCCGATCCTGAAGCAACTGCGACTGTGGAAACGGTCCAGCACGACACATGCACGTTACAAGTACAAATCTGAATGAACTTGTTGGGATTTGATCATAGTTTGCAAAGCATGGCTACATCTTACCGATGGGTTTTATTTTTTCATTTTTTTTTCTCTATCTTTTGTCCGGGATGAAGTCAGTGAGGTCCTGAGACGAGCTTGACGCCGAAACGATCGCTACGATATACAACTACTGTCTTTTCTTATTCAACATGCATTTATATGCGGCGCATGCGCTGGCTAGGGTGGTAATGGTTGGCTTGGGTTTCATGTTGCACATCATCAAAATTGGCTTAAATCTATTCGAAGAAGTTGAGACTAGGTTAGCTAGGTCACATAGTCGACAAATACTTAGGATGACATTGTGGGTAGCGTTTCTGACAAGCGCATTACGATACAACAACAACTAGAACTAGTGCGCGTGAGACGTGTGACGTTCATAGGAACGAACCAATTCTTTGACACGAGACAGAAAACTAGGAAGGCAAATTGTGTATGTAATAGTATGCAATAGCATGTAATAGTAAAGGTTGGCATGACCAAGAATAGTGACTTGGCAGTTGGGACTTGCATCCTTGTACGTGGGGTTTGGACTGTTTTTTTTTTTTTTTTTTTTTTTTTTTTTTTTTTTTTTTTTTTTTTTTTTTTTTTTTTTTTTTTTTGTTAGTCTATCAGCTGGTCAGATAAGGCTGCATGTAACGCACTCCGTAAGCAAGCTCTCAACAGTTTGTTTTCCCCCCCACAATCTCCGGTATTCGCTCGTTGGCAGCCAGGCGACGTTGGAACATTTTGGCCCACCTCAACGTTGCGGTTGACTGCGCTTCTGTCGGCAGAACATCGAGCGAGCCACTCGTTTAACCGATCGCACGCACAGCTTTTGGACATCTCTTGACCCGCGACCGCCGTCGACGGCGCCACAAGTTAGGTTTTGATGCTGCACCTTTGCAACCAAACCACCGTACCGGTCGCATCGACAGGTTTCCCGCCTCGGTCGTGGGGATGAGGAGGCTCCCTCGCTACCCCTCGTCGCTCTGCTCTTCGCTACCAATCTACACGCCGCGACGGGCCAACCCCGCCGCCGCCCGTCTGCCGTGGTACCCGTTGGGCCCGCAATCGGCGACATGGCTCTGGTTCTCGGTCTGCGATGAGCGCCGCTCGTCGTCCGACGCCTCACCTCGGAAGCAAAGACGACGCGGGCCGCCCCTCCCGTTCCGCTTCGAGACGGGCATCGCCCTGTTTGCCAAACGCACCCCGCGTCCGTTCCCGCCACCGTTCCTCTCCCCACCGTCGGGCAGCTTCAGCGACCCTCTGAGCACCCACCACCGGAGCCGCGATCGGCGGAGCGCCTACGTCAACGGCGAGCTGATCCGAGGCCGCACCAACGGCGACGACGCCGTGTTCGCCAGCGACAGCTTCATATGCGCCAACGATGGAGTCGGCGCCTGGTCCACGCGGCCGCGCGGCCACTCGGGCCTCTGGGCGAGGCTCATTCTGCACTTTTGGGCGCAGGCGGTTGATGGGGTCAACAGTAGCAGCAACGACTCGTCGTCGACGGGCGGCGATAGAGCCGGTGGCCACCCGGATCCCGTCGCTGACCTGCAGAGGGCATTTGAGCAGACGCAGGAGGCGACGAGTCCGCCAAACGACTGGCAGGGAACGACGACTGTCGCGGGGGCGCAGATTTTCTACCGGCAGCCTGACGGCGGGAGTGGCGAGGCCGGTGCGGACGAGGGCTCTTCTTTGCCCATCCCGGTGCTGTACGTGACCAACCTGGGCGATTCGCAGATCATGGTGATTCGGCCCAGCACGCGCGAGATTGTGTTCAAGACGACGGAGCAGTGGCACTGGTTCGACTGCCCGCGGCAGCTGGGCACAAACAGCCCCGACACGCCCACCAAGAACGCCGTCCTCGACGTCGTGGACATACAGGAGGGGGACATCGTCATCGCCATGTCGGACGGCGTCATCGACAACCTTTGGCCGCACGAGATTGTGGAGTGCGTGTGCGACTCGGTGAGCAAGTGGGAGTCTGGGGCCGTCCCGGCCGACTACGGTACCTGTGATGAAGATAGCGAGTACTCGCAAGGGTTCGACGTGGACGGTGACAGGACCGGTGGTGCCAACGGCGGCATGCAACTGGTCGCCGACGAGCTGATGGAGGCGGCTAGGGTGATTGCGGTGGATCCCTTTGCGGAGAGTCCTTATATGGAACATGCCATAGAAGAAGGGTTGCCAAGCGAAGGAGGTGAGTTGCACTTTTCATTTCCCCCACGAAATCCATCACACACGAACCGTCGCTCGGATAGAATCTATTTTTCTGTTCCGTCCGTACTTTGCGATGCATCCTCGTTCCAGCTATGACTTTTCTGCTAACTCGACTTTGTCAACCTCCTTTATAGGTAAATTGGACGACATCAGCGTCGTTGCGGCTCTGTGCCGCAGAACAAACAAAGAGTAAAGTATGATTTCCTTATTGGCTCTTTGGGTCATGTGGAGGGAGATGACTGAGAAAGAGTTAACATTCGGATCATGGAACATTGTCACGATATACACGGCATGGCAGGGGCGTTGGATTGTTTATTTTCATTTCTTATCGGCCACTTTTGGCCAGTAAAATACAGGGCATATTATCACAATGGCTATGTTTAAGATGGTTCGTTTTGTTTTCACTGTTGACATATGATTTATGAGAGTGAATGTGCATGATTTCTACCGTCTCTTGTTCTACTTTGTACGTAGTTTTACTATGTTAGCTGTGACGTTGACCGTTGCCATGGCTCTCTCGCATTCATTGTAATGTGGGTCAATTGACCGATGAGGAGCGGGGCAATTCGTTAACGCTGGTTTCTTATCGACGCTGCGATAAGAGCAACGCGGTTGGAATTTTTTATTTTTTTCCCTCGACGATAGCTACTAGGCGATCCAAGGTACGATCGGCCTGACGTGCGCCCCAATCACCAAAGCCGCTCAGCTTTCCTCGTTGACCGACTCCAACAACAACCACTCTAGGCGAAATAGGCCAGAACATTTCAAGATGAGGGCGAAACGGTAGGTAATCCGAGCATGCAAAAAAAAAGGTAACTTACTCACTGGCTAGACATTGCATGCTGAGAATACTATGAATTCGCAGGTCGAAGCAATATCGCAAGCTCATGAAGGAGTATTGCCGCGTGTGGAACTTTGTAAGCCTTTTCCGCGCAATTTCGATAATATGCACGCACGGCATATCCAGTGAGGGCTCTAACCGGGTGCTGTGGGAATGTGCAGAGAGAACCATACCAGGTGTTGGTGGACGCCGACATCGTCAAAGATGCCAGCCGCTTCAAAATGGACCTCGTTCCAGCACTGGAGAGGACGTTGCACGGAAAGGTCAAGCCTAGTAAGCTCTACACAATTCTGCTCGCTCGATGTTGAAATTAGACGCTGGGCTCTCGCTAATCTTGACATTCATTTCCAGTGATCACACAATGCTCCATGTTCGTAAACAGTCTTAACACTTCATCAACTATCGATTCAAGACAAGGCGCCAAAGCTCCGATGGAAGGTTAACTAACAACTCACTGCAACAGGCGGCATCTCTATGCCCTACAAGGAACGGAGCCTTCAATAAAGGGAGTAATCGACTACGCAAAGGAAACGTTTGAACGACGACGATGCGGTCATCACCCGGACGAAACGGACGCACTGTCAACGTTGGAGTGCATGTCTTCATTCATCACCGACTCGGGCAAGAGCGCACGCAACCGATACGTAGTGGCTAGCCAGGACGACAATGTGCGGAGGTATATGAGGGGTATCAAGGGCGTGCCGTTGATATACATCTCGAGGAGCGTCATGATCTTAGAACCCATGGCAGACTCAAGTGCAGCCGTCGTGGCCAAGGAGGAGCGAGCCAAGTTCAGGTCAGGGATCCAATCTCTAGCCTCTACTGGGTCCAAGAGAAAACGGGGTGATGACGACGATGGCGTCGGTGGTGACCACAGCGACAGTGACGATGATGAATCAGAAGGAGACGAGGAGGATGAGGACGAAGATGGCAGAAATGGGACAGCCGACGGCACATCCCCGGCAAAGAAGAAAAAGAAAAGTTATGGACCCAAGGGGCCCAACCCCTTGGCGGCTAAGAAAAAGAAGAAGAAACCCCAACAAGAGAGCGGCACAAAGCCCAAGGAGGCTGGCGCAAAGGCATCATCAGAGCAGCCAGCCAAGAAAAAGCGGAAGCGAAGACCCAAAAAACCGACTGCGGACCCGGCTGCTGCTCCTGGGACATCTACTAGCGCCCAGGGGTCGACAGAAGCGGTATCAACAGAGGATTAGACTGAATATGGCGGAAGCTTTGACATGAACTAGAAGTTATTCGTCTGCTACGGTCAAAAAAAAAAAAAAAAAAAAAAAAAAAAAAGGCCCCCTGGACATTTTACTCTGGTGTTTTGCTATTATGCCGAAGCTCTCGCCCTTAAAATTGTGCATAAACTTACAGAAGCCATCCCCGGATTGATCTGATGCAACACGACACAGGAACGTCTGATCCCCCTGGGTCGCAGGAACCAAAAAGACTGCTGATGGCGGTACTAATAAGGAAGATCGCCAAGCGATCCGCTCACGGCGGTAAAGCGAACTCTTGTCACAACCTAAAAAAGATAACTGAACGCGGCGAGCTCCAGTTTGGGGTGAAGTTCACGGCTGGTGCATTTTATGTCAGGGAGAAGATGAGGTGAAGCGATTTAAAAATCTCTGCACCAAACCCGTAACCTTGATGCGCTTGTCAAAAGAAGGACACGGACGGTGCCAATCACTGGAATGGACGGACTTTGGCTTCGGTTCGCTGTATCCGACGCAACGAAGGTGCACTAGCAGCTAAAATAGTCGAGACGATGTATGAAGGGACCTCTTAGGAGACAGATCTAGGTTGGACGGTCTGAAGGTTCTTTTTGAACACCTCTTCTCATAAAACCTAGGCTATGCGTTTGCTTGTGCAACGGGTAATGGGATGGGTGGTCTGGACCCCTATACCAAGTAGGAAGAAAACAAAAATCAACACTTGCAAGGAATCAACTACCTACCTAGGTATCTTACTACGTACCTACCCAGAAACCGTTTCTAGGCCTAGATTTCCATCTAGTCAGGAAAATACGGGGGTTTTCCATCATCATCTCATGTTTAGGCGTCTGAGGTAATTACCCGATGCGAGAACTCAAGTCGGAAAATCGACCAAGGCCTATTTTGGGTTTTCTTTGTTTTTTTTTTTCTTTCTTTTTGTTGACCCATCAAGCCCATGCATGTCATAGGGTAATATGTACAAGACAAGCGCTGTATTTTGTTTTGTTTCGAATATCGGACGAAAAGATAGCTTACCCCGAGTTTATCAAAAAAAAAAAAAAAAAAAGGGGCGGGGGGATACATTCTAATCTTGTCAAACACTATGTAATAATCGACGTACAATGGCATTGAGGAGAAAAAAAAGTTAAGGTCAAAAAGAGATGGGGGGTCCGTTTGATGTGCAGAGCCGAGCGTCGATCTTCCCTGGCTCCTGAACTACAAGAGAGAGAGAGAGAGAGAGCCACCTTGGACCTGGACAAGTGAACTTGCATTGTTTGTGGATACCTGCCACGGCACGGTACTTTGTCATGATTTTTCCCAATGGAAAAAAAACCCCAACCGGGGAATTAGAGATTCGAAACACCGGAGGCGACAGGGCAGAGACCCGGGTTGGGAGCTTCATGATGGAGGGGTCCATCTTCCCTTGGTATCATCACAAGATAACACAAGGAAAAAAAAATTAAAAAATTAAGTGATTGATTATGTGTATCGCATCCAGCTGAACCTAGATAAGTCAGCTTTTGGTTCCGTTCCCACGGTAAAACACAGCCGCAAAACCTTTTTGTCTGTAGTAGATAGATTGTTCTGAGGGGTGTTTTGTTTTTGCTCTGGCATCGACGATCTATGGTCAAAGACATGGATGGCTCTCCTGGTCCCCCTCCCAAAAAAAACATTATCAATGCTTATGACAATGTCTTTATTCGATACCTACAGCATCATACTGTAGGTAGGTAGGTACCTGGTTGAGAGCTACCTACCTAGCCAGGCAGACAGGCATGCGGCGATTGTGCTTGTTTGATTCTTGATTACTTGACTTGCACCTACCTGCCGGTACCTAGCACCTTACCCCAGACCAAGGAAATTATGCGCGCCGCGCTTGGTTTGAGTTCAGGGGTTCCAAGAAGCGATCCGACCGACCAGGATCATAGCTGCATCACAATCACGGGCTGCTTTTGCTTTGCTCAGGAGAGAACCAAATCATGGAAAGAACTTTTTTATCAATTCTTGCTCAAGTTGCTGCCGATTTTATGTGGCACGGGGAATATCAAACAAAAAGAAACCTTTTGCCGATGGGGGAAAAGGAAAAACCCAAGGAAACAAACCACCCTCTGCCAATTGCACTCTTCACTTTCCACCGCTGTGATATCCTTAGTGCCAAAAAAGAAGAACATTCAATCCATGATACAATCCGTAACCATCCGCTCCAAAACGACCGCCATTTGGCAAAACGAGTGTACAAAAAAAAACAGTAGGTTGTAAACGAAGTGAAGGTCAAAAAAGGGCCGTAGTTACGACACAAAGAAAGAAAAAAAAAAAAGGGCAATCAAACCCCAGGTATAGAAGTGAAGGTAAAAAAGGACGCCAAATATATACACAGATTGTGGTGTATCCTCTGAAAATGGTTAGGGATATCTTAGATCCACATGGGCCTCGAAGGCTTCTCCTCGCCAAAGAATGCCGTGTACAGGTCTTGTACGTCAGAGAGGTAATCCTGTGGGCTGAACTTCTTGTAGCCTTGGCGCAGAATCTCATGCTCCTCTTGTTGGCTGACGAGGTGCGAATCCCTGGTGCTGTACTCCTCTGCAAGCTCCGATACTTGGGCCAGCTCGTGGCCAAACGGGTGCGCGGCCGCTGATGGCTCTCGCCTGTGCGAAACGGGCGCCATAGGAGGGCTTGACAGAGGCGTTGTCTGATTGGCTAGAGAAACTGGCGGCGGTGCCTTGGCGTACGAGGCTGACGTGTGAGAGGCCACACTGGTATTTGTTGAGGTCGAAGAAGAGCGCGAGAAGCTGAAGCTTGCCTTGGAGGTAAGAGACCTTGACGACTGCTCCGACATGCGCGAGTTTGACCTTTGCCGCGTCAGAGCCTCTTGCGAGTGCTTCTTGGTGTGAGAAGGCGCCCTTTGGGGAATCACTGGGGCGTCACCCGACGAGGGCCCAGCAATTGCTTGACCTGGGGCCGTGAAGTAGCAAGACAGATGGTTCGGCTCGAGCCCCGACTCTCCTGTTCTCTTCTTTGGGTGAGGAGAATCAGGACTAGTTGGGGGAGTGCTGGCAATGCTTGGTGCGCTGTCGGAATCGTCGTCGGATCTAGTCGTCGAAGAGCTCGGCGATGTGGCCTTGGGGTAGATGTCAGGAGCGTTGTAGGAGAGCATGTTTGTTGTTGACACCAGCTCGACGGGTGCTGAGATTTTGTTCCTGATCGAGTTGAGCGGCTTCGGTGTCTTACCCGACTTGCTGGTGGTGTTGCTACGGGAGACCAGACCTTCGGCCGCATCGCGGAGATCTAGGCTTTGCTTCACCCTGCGGGTGGTGAACGCTCTTGTGATGGACATGTTGTAAGTTTTTGTCTGTGGAGAGAACAAATTCGACCGATGTGATTTTAATCTTGGTTGGTAGTGGAAACCGGCGAATTTTTGTTGTCTAGTTGGGTCTAAGGAGGTGGGATTCTCGAAGGTTGGTTGATTGTTTTGATTTGTTGGTGGTTATTTTTAATCTTAGGGCGAGTTTTGATTTGTTGTTGGGTGCAATGAATGTCAAAGTCAAAGCCGCATGCAGATGCAGATGCAGTTAAAGTCTACCTAGTGCAGGCTCCCGCTGTGCGTGCGTGCGTGCGTCTCAAAGTGAAGTGCACAACCTGGAAGAGTTGACGGCCGCAACGATTCACATCTGTCTGTGTGTCACGCCGCCGGATAGCTCATATGATACTCGAAGCTCTTCGGGCGGGCCGGGTTGCGGTCTCAGTTTTGGCTCACAACACTGTCCGAGTGTCTGTCAACCGGTCCTGGTGGTGCGTCGTCGGGAGTAGTAGCGTGGTGATAGGTTGGCTTTTGGCGAATGCAGTTGAAAACGATCGCGACCTGCTTCTTCTGTGTACCAGAATCTAGGTATTTGATCTGCTGTTTGTGCGACGGGGACCATGAAGGTATATATCACACACTCAAGGTAGAATGAAACTGAATCAAAGACAAGAAGGGGGAAACGGTCGCCGGTCGATCTGGTCTTTGTAAAGGAATGACGTTCGTGGCAGAGCAGGAGTCACCCGAAAAGCAATCGCGAAGCTGAGAAACTTGGGGTGGGGAGTTGAGTCCAGGGCCTATTTGCGACAAAGCAGTTTCTTCTTTCCCCGTAGACAGTGTGGCTCTCGATCCGTGTTTCGTCTGTAGATGCGCGTGCTTCACTCTTCGCCTTTAAGGGTTTTTTTCTTTGTTTATATTTTGAATGAAATTTCTGGCTGGGGTTTAGGAAACTGCCTGGCTTCCAACCCTTTTTTTTATTTCGTTAGGAATGAATGAGAGCGGTTGCCGTGCCGAATTGCGACAATTTCCAATTTGGGCAAAAGTTATTTGTTGAAGAAAATAGAGGCTTCGAGCTTAATTTAATGGAGATAGATGTGTGTGGGAACACTGAAAAAGGAAACAAATGGGGAGAACAAAAATCTCAAACAGAAAGGAGCTGTTAAGAAGAGAATCCAAGATTTGTCTAGTGTCGTGAATCACCCGACTATGCCGGGAGGACGACAACAGTGAACAAAGGAACTAAAACTCAAAGAGAGATAGATGGTTAGGTTAACGACGGTTCGGATAGCATGGCGAGAGAGGGGAGCACACCATCTTCAAAAAGGTGATCATGGGCCCTGCCCTTGGGTCACTGTCTGTCTGTCTTGCTTGCTCGTCCACTCGATGCCACCTGCGGGGACCGGGGTGGATTGCTGGGCAACAATAAAAAAAAGACAAGGAGGCCCAGTTTGAGTGTCACCATCACATCGTGGGACCTACGGCGGAGGCAACGGACGCGAGAGCCAAGAGGGTCCGGTCCCATGTACAATCTGTTTATGCAAAGCCTTGCGCTGTTTGCGCGTACCGGTAACCTTCCCCTACAAAAACATCTACTCACCCACCCTGGCTAATCATGGGTCGAAGCACAGGCAAAAAAGAAAAAGCCACTGTTAACCCCTGCATATACCCATGTGTGGTGGAGTCCTTTGGGTCGAAAGTTAATCGATCATCTGGCTCCGATTGGCTGAGAAGCTCGCGGGTTTTTTAACGTCCCAACAGAGGGATAAGGGCGAGTGAAAGCTGTACCACGTAGCAGGAGAAAAAGAGCAAAAAAACCCTCATCTACCGCAAGACGTAACCATCATTTCCCTCAACTCGCCGTCGACAGCCCCCACATATTTTAGGTGAGGAAGTAAAAAAAAATTGAACCAACCAATCCTGAGGAGCATATTGTGCCCCAGTTGCCCAGTTTAGTCCATGCTTGTCCAGAATCCAGATGCTGTAGCCGCCCTGTCTGCGCCGCTGACAAGCCCGCCAGGCCCCCTTTTTTCTTCTCTGCCCTGCTGCAAGTGAGGCGATCATGCAAAAAATAGCAAGGAAAGTCAGCGCCACTGTGAAGCAAGATCGAGATACCATGCAAGTGTGCGTACTGTCGTGCTAGCACTTGGGAAGCTCCGTTGAAGAAACACACCGAGCAATAAGCTCCGTCTCGAACTGAATCGATGGGCAGAATTTCAAATCGAAAGAAGAAAAAAAAGAAAAGAAACAAAAAAGTAACCAGCACGTTTTGATTCATAAGACTAGGATCGGCCATCACCGTCGCGTAAAACTCGGTACCTGTTTTGGTCTCCTGTACCACCATACCCATAGAAAACTGTTTCAACCCTTTGACGTCTAGACGGCTTGAGGCTTGGTCTGGTGCCGCCTCTGCAAGCTCACAAGGATTTACAGACGATGCTGGCTGTGCCACCACGCCGCTCTTGGGGGTTTTTTCTTGGGCGATGGCCTAGGCTTTTCGCTGTACCTGAAAATAGCACCCACACACATTACGCACGCGCACACACGCCAAAGGGATGGTTGAAAAGTAAGAATTTGCCAGGGGCACTTCGCTAGTCCTTCATGGTGAAGAACTCGCCACTTTAGAATCAAGGCGATTCGGGAGGCGTTTACTCCGTGTTAGAAACTTGCCTTTTGGCGAGACAATGGGTTCTTTTCTTCTTACTTTTATCGATCAGGTTCCTGAAGAAGCAGAGAAACTTCTCCATCGAAAAAGTAATCTGAGGCTCCCTCTACGCAGGAACGTGACTTTTATTGGGATGAATGCATGCCCTCTTTTGTGCAGTAATTAATTAGCTTGAGCCCTTTTTTTTTCTCTCTCTCTGTCTTCCCCCACAATCCCTTGCCAGCTTCCCTGTCAGGTTCGAAACTACGTACGGTAGCACCAGACTGACAGCTGATTTTGATTGGATGTTTGTTTTACAGCTAAGATGTGCTTGGCTTTTGTGTGATGTTTCAGCTACGAACACTTCCATGACTTTAATACCAACATGGTTTTGGTCTAACTGATCGGTTCTTAGTGACCATGGAATATTTTACTTTTTCATTGGAGAAATGAAAGGCGACTGGTCTCCTGATCCTTCTAGACTAGATGCACAAAGAGAGACAAAAAGAACGCCATGCCCAGGTCATGCCGTCATTGAACCCAGCCTTGCGACCCTAATGATCTGCGACAGGTCGGTTGGCATTGCCCATCCAAGTGCCGCTTCTAGCGCATGACGATCTCGGGGGGATCGGACGGCGAGCAACTATCACAAAGTACGTCAATGCCGGACAACACGGGAATGCAGATCTTCCTCGTTGGTGAGGGTTGAGACTGTTTAAGGATCAGACGAAGCCTTTGTTTTTGTTTTCTCGTTTTGACACCGAGAGTCTCGTTCTTGACTCTGGGCTCTTGAATAAATTTCCGGTTGAGGGGTAGCTTTTTTTTTTTTTTTTCGTAAATACCAAGTAATTTTACCGACGGCTCGGGCTCAAGAGATCACTTGCGTCAGGTCTTGGGTGTCATTTTTTTTGCCCCCTTCCGCAGAGCCGTCATCTGATGGGAAGCAAACGACGTCGCTTCCGTTCTCGCCGAATGTCTTCGGAGGAGGAGGGACAAGATGAGAATATGCCGATCCTAACCCTGTGGTCGCCATTTTGTATTTTTGGGGGTCATTTGAGATCGCATTCGGCATTATTCGTCGGCCGAGCATTCCGTTTGTAAACAAATCTTGCGACTCGGCGAGCTGAAGATGCATCTTTGCTTCTATTATACATCTGGACCCTGCGAAAAGAAACGCCTTGGGAGAGACGAATGCGCATTGAAAACAAATATCAAAAAATCACGTTGCCTGATATCTGAAAAGAATAAAATCTACTGTAGGCGCATTTGTAACCTTACTGCAGTTGCACAGCCTGGCCCAGATTCTTGGTCGACGAGGATGTTCACACATCACCCAAGATGGCGTATGCGTCCTGTGTGTATCATATTCTCCGGGAGGCTTTGCATAGGAATACACTTGGGTGCTGAAATTGCTGTTAAGGTTTTAATGGAAAGGTGTATTGCCGAGAATTAAAACACTAACACCGCAATGAAACATTGCACGCGGGCAACCTTCATGTAACATGCACTGTCAAACAAGGAATGCAAAAAAGAACTCTGTAGATGTCGGAAGGCGGAGTCCCATTAGCCAGGTTGACACTTGAGGCCAGGCAATCCATGGCAACAGCCCAACCCATTCCTTAGCTAGGTGCCTTGGTTACCTATGCGTCATTCATAGACTCGTCACTATCTGAACCATCGCCATCCTCCTCGTCGTCGTCATCGTCATCGTCTTCCTCTGAATCACTCTCTTCGTCATCCCCAGCGTTATTGACACCAATTACTCTCTCCTTCACCTCGGAGCCCTTGTTGTCGGCTATTTTGCCGGCGAATGCACGGCGAATGGCCGGGTTGGTGCTCGTGTCCCACACGGTCACTGTTCCCTTGCTGCCCGCAACCGACAGGCGGAAGCCAACTTCGGCATCGGGAGCAAAACTTGTCGAGAACACCTTGCCAACATCAAGGTTACGCGACACGATCATCGACGGACCTGATTCCTGGATGTTCCAAAGTTTGACGGTCTTGTCCGTTGAGCCGGTGACCATGAATCCAGGAATAACAGGGTTGATGTCGAACGAGGATATCGACTCATCATGTGCCTGCAGAGTCCAGGTGGCCTTGCTGGCGGCCGGGTCTGAGGGCGCGTTCCGCACGTCGTAGTAGTGAATTATTCCGTTCTCTGTCGAGACGAAGAAGAAGTTGGGGTCGTGAGGATCCCACCTCACGTTCTCGACATCGCTCTCGACGCCCCAGCGAGGTACCTTGGCATCGGGGGCACGCATATCGGCGGCGACGATGGTCCGGTCATAGCTTCCGCTCAAAAGCACCGTTGATTCGACCGGGTGCCATGCCACCGAGCACACCTTGTCGGTGTGGTACTTGTACGACTTGGCACACTTGGTTGTATTCAGGTCCCAGAGCTTGACTGTCTTGTCTGCCGATGCAGAAGCGAGCAGGTTCCTGTGTTTCCGGTTGGCCGCCAGTGCTAGTACAGCGTCAACGTGAAACTCGTCGTTGACCTTCTTCGACTTCTTCTTCTTCTTCTTCCTGCCCGAGGCCTCATCTGCGTTGCTTCCTTGACCCAGAATCGCGTTCGGGTACATGCAGTCAATCGTGTCTAGATCCCAAATTTCGATATCAGGGTCCATTGTGCCGATGGCTACAAAGTTTGCCGCTGCATCCTTTGGAGTATCCTTCTTCTCCACGGCAATGTCTAACCACTCCACACACAGTGGTATCGCGGGGAGCATGATATCGTGATGGACATAGAGATTGTCGGCCGCATCCTCGTACACATAGACCTCCAGATGGGCGAGCTCATCTTCAACCTTGGCGGCGAGTAGGAGGTTATCGGTCGCCAAGATTTGAAGATCTTCCCTATCATCGTCATCCTCGCCCGTCTTTCCATCTTTGAGAGTGATGTAGGGGTCGTCCTCGTTGTTCTCGTAGTAGGCCAACGACTTTACGTTTCCAAAAATGCCCATTCCCTGTCCCGCAACTCCATTAGGGTCTTCATCATCGTCATCGTAGTGTTCTAAATCGTATTCCTTGAGATCGTCGTCGTTTATGTCGATTCTGCAGGCCAAGTCAGATATTTGTGTCCTGTTTTGGGGCATGAATGCGCCGTCCAAGAAAATACGTACTCTGTGGATCCTTTGGATTCCTTTGAAGATTTCTTATTCTTGGAGTCGCCAGCAGTCTTTGTCTCTTCCTCCTCACCAGCTTCATCCTGACCCTGAGCCTCATCAAGGTCGTCCTTGGCGTCATCCAGTTGCAGCTTCGCTAGCTGCGCGATGCGCTCAAATTCTTCTTCGTCAAAATCATACTTCTTGGGAAATGGCGCCGCAAAGCCTCGCGGCACCCAGCATGTGGTAGTTATCATGGTAGACATTTTGACTGGTATGTAATTTGGTTGGCAGCTTGTAATACTACTTACTGCGTTTTGCGCCTGACGCTACGAACCTGGGATCAAATTTGTTTATTTCCTGCTCCTCTGTCGAACTTTTCCCCTCACTGATGAACTTTTTTGTGGGCCTTATCTTATCAGCTGACAGGGGTAAGGGAAAGCAAGGTACATGGGAATACAGGTAAGCTTCCCTTTTCAGTCACAACAAAAGTCTCCCATGATTGTGGAATCTAATAAGTAGCATTCGGCTTCCTTTCTTGTCTTGTAACCCCAAGCGAAAACAATTACAGGCCGAGGGATTCCCGGGAGAGGAAGGCGCCAGGTGAAAGAGGAAAAGCAGGAACTTCAATCAATTATCCTCGATTGCCAGTAGAAATTAATTCAGCGACGTCCACCTCCGGCCCCTTCGAGATGTCTGATCGAGACAGTAACCCGAAAAGGCGACGCCTCGACTTTAATCCATTGCGCTCTGACGACCGCTACAGCTCCCTCCCGACTAGAGAAAGCGGTCGAAACTTCAAGGAACCGCCGCGTCGGTTTCAGTTCAACCGTGACAGGAGAAATGGCGATGGTACAGGCTCCGGCGTCACGACGCCTCGTGCCCGGGATGACGCTTCACCTCAGGCGGAAGTGCCCGAAGAGGATGAGACCGCGCTGGACCGCGACTGGTACGCAGGTGACGAGACTGGACACACATTTGGCGACGAGTACCACAACCCATTCGCGTCGTATGCCGATGACAGCCTGGCTGAAAAGGAACAGATTGAGAAGAAGACGGGTCGTTTCGACCGGATGAGCGCCAGGGCACAACAGAAGCAGAGGGATATTGATGCTTGGGAGACGAATCGTATGCTCACTTCAGGAGTTGCTCAGAGGCGGGATCTGGGGGCCGACTTTGAGGACGATGAAGAGGCCACCCGCATACATCTCCTCGTGCATGATTTAAAGCCTCCTTTTTTGGACGGCCGCACCGTCTTCACCAAGCAACTGGAGCCTGTTCCCGCAGTCAGGGATAATCAGAGCGACATGGCTGTGTTCAGTCGGAAGGGTAGCAGGGTTGTAAAGGAAAGGAGACAACAGAGAGAGCGCCAGAAGCAGGCGCAGGATGCAACCAACATGGCTGGCACCGCACTGGGAAACTTAATGGGCATCAAGGGAGAGGAAGATGGCGACAGTGCGCTTCCAGTACCAGATGAACAAAAACCTGCTGAAGTCAAGGCTGAAAAATCGGATAACAAGTTCAGCGAGCACATGAAGAAAAACGACGGGGCCAGCAATTTCAGTCAAACCAAATCACTCAGGGAACAGCGCGAATTTCTACCCGCTTTTGCGGTTCGAGAAGATCTGATGCGGGTGATTCGGGACAACCAGGTGATCATCGTAGTCGGCGAGACTGGTTCTGGCAAGACCACACAGCTCACTCAGTTTCTGTATGAGGATGGATACGGTCAACTCGGCATGATAGGCTGCACCCAGCCAAGGCGAGTTGCTGCAATGAGTGTAGCCAAGCGCGTAAGCGAAGAAATGGAGGTCAAACTTGGCGGGACGGTTGGTTATGCAATCCGTTTCGAGGATTGCACAAGCAAAGAGACTATCATCAAGTATATGACCGATGGTGTTCTACTGCGCGAGTCTCTCAACGAGCCAGACCTGGATCGATACTCATGTATCATCATGGACGAGGCACACGAACGTGCACTCAACACTGATGTTTTGATGGGCTTGTTCAAGAAAATATTGCAAAGGAGGCGAGACTTGAAGCTCATCGTAACATCTGCAACGATGAACGCAAAGCGCTTTTCAGACTTTTTCGGTGGCGCACCGGATTTCACCATCCCCGGAAGGACATTCCCCGTTGATGTCATGTTTTCTCGATCGCCCGTGGAGGATTATGTTGACCAGGCGGTCCAGCAAGTTCTCAATATCCATGTCTCCATGGGAACTGGTGATATTCTTGTGTTCATGACAGGACAGGAGGATATTGAGGTGACTTGCGAGCTGGTTCGAGAGCGTTTGGATGCGCTAAACGACCCTCCAAAGCTCAGCATCCTACCTATATACAGTCAGATGCCAGCTGATCTACAGGCCAAGATCTTTGACCGAGCACCGCCTGGTGTCCGCAAATGCATCGTTGCCACGAATATTGCAGAAACAAGTTTGACAGTTGACGGGATCATGTACGTGGTCGATGCGGGTTATTCGAAGCTCAAGGTTTACAACCCCAAAATGGGCATGGATACCCTTCAAATCACACCGATTTCCCAAGCAAACGCCTCTCAAAGATCCGGACGTGCTGGAAGAACAGGCCCAGGCAAAGCTTTTCGGCTGTTTACGGAGAAGGCATTCAAAGATGAGCTCTATATACAAACCATACCCGAGATTCAGCGCACAAATCTTAGCAACACCATCCTGCTCATCAAATCACTCGGTGTAAAAGATTTACTGGACTTCGACTTCATGGATCCGCCGCCTCAGGATACGATGACAACATCGCTTTTTGACCTTTGGGCACTCGGAGCTCTTGATAATCTTGGAGACATGACAGACCTCGGACGCAAAATGAACTTCTTTCCGATGGATCCCCCACTGGCAAAGTTAATAATCATGGCGGAAGAGTACGGCTGTACCGAGGAAATGATCACAATCGTGTCGATGCTTTCAGTGCCCAACGTCTTTTACCGGCCCAAGGAGCGACAAGAGGAGTCGGACGCGGCGCGAGAAAAGTTCTTTGTGCCAGAGTCGGACCACCTCACGTTCTTGCATGTATATTCGCAGTGGAAGGCAAACGGACACTCCGATGCGTGGTGTAGTCGCCACTTCCTACATTCCAAATCGCTCAGGAGAGCCAAGGAGGTGCGAGATCAACTCCTCGACATCATGAAGACCCAAAAGATGGACATTGTGAGCTGCGGAACAGACTGGGACGTGGTGCGCAGGTGCATCTGCTCTGGATACTACCACCAGGCTGCCAAGGTGAAGGGTATCGGCGAGTACATCAACTTGCGGACTAGCGTGACAGTCCAGCTTCACCCGACGAGTGCGCTTTACGGTCTCGGATTCCTGCCCGACTACGTCGTCTACCACGAGCTCATCCTTACCTCCAAGGAGTACATGTCAACTGTGACATCGGTGGATCCCATGTGGCTTGCTGACCTAGGTGGCGTTTTTTATTCGGTCAAGGAAAAGGGATACTCTGCACGGGACAAGCGTGTGGTGGAGACCGAGTTCAATCGCAAGATGGAGATTGAGGCACAAATGGCCGAGGACAAGCGTAGGGATGAGGAACAGAAAAGGGCGGATGCGGACAAGGCGAACGGCAAAGGCAAGTCAAGTGGTGATGGGGCCGGCAAGAAGTTTGTCACCAAGGGTTCTGTAAGGAAGCCTGTTATGAAGAAGCGTGGGCGTCCATAGCTAGACTTATTAAATACGGCTAATTCAATGGCGAATGGGCACGGTCGAAAAGGTCACGATGACAGGAACTTTTGCTAATCACGGGTTTCGCCGAATCGAAGTGTACTATTTCAGCAGGGACTTGCCTCATGAGGCTACTCGCATTTCATTCCCCCGCACTGGACGTGCCACAACCGTGCTTGCTTGCGCCTAGGATTTACAGATGAAGAGATATCGGACGACTTAACGATGCTTCGCTGCGTCGGCCTATGTCATGTTACAGGGAAAAACCACCTACCCTTGCTACCTTAGCAATGGCACACACGGCGTAATAAAAGTAGGTAGGCAAGGCATGTATGTACCCAACCAATTAACAAAGATTATCAAAACACAACACAGCACTAGCCCATCTAGAATTTCTTTCATAAGATGATCAGCACATTCAAGTTTTGCGAAAGACTATTACGGAATAGGGTCCGTGCTGGTGCTTAGGGTTGTTTGCTTTGATAGTAGCGTGGTAGGAGGGCATCGAAGCACATAAGCAATATTACGATGCGCCTTGGCGCCTCACGGGGCAGTGTAGTTGTGTGACTGGCAATGTACTTACCGGCACCCAAGGTACCCGGCCTGCCAGTGCCAATATATCTTTGAAAATTTCTGTTTTTAAAATTGCCAAGGAAGCAATTTTGACCTCGAATAGACAATCCAAAAGCTCCGGGGTAGAAAAAAAAATTGCGAAGCCCTTTGAATATTCATTTTGCTACTGTGTCTCGATCCAGTTTAAACTCCGCAGCCTGGGCGAACTGGACGATGGATGAATGCGGAAAGACAGCGCAGGAAGACGACTAACCACAGTGATCGACGCCAGACTGCACACGGCACTTGCGTCTCAGTATCACTACATCAGCCAAACAAAGACCAGATCGAACGGTTCCAGTCAATCCAGTTTCTTCCTGCCAAGACCCCCGAATTTCTAGATTCTTCAAGTTGACTGCACTGTATAAATACGCCCCCCAAAAAAAGAATTTGAGGTGAAAAGAAAGATAAATCAGGTGACGCAAAAAAAAAAAAAAAAAAAGCCACCCATCCCTTCTCATCGCATTATTTTCCGTCCAAGAATGGCACGACATGAGCCACCGTCCCCTCAAAACGCTTGCAGGTCGAATACAGGGGGTCGCCTTGGCTCCGAAATTGACAATTCGACACCACGACGACCCACTAAACCGGGTCACTCCCTTACGTGGGCCGCTCCAGACAAGGGGCACCACTCCAGCTCCGACCAAGCTGCAACGTCGACGGTCAACGATTCCATCCCGCAATCCTCTCCTCCTACTCCTCCAACAAGACAGCAGCAGCACAAACATGCGCCGTCCGCCTCCACCATGGCTGCTGAAACCGAGGTGCAGGAATACGACGATTTTGGACTACCGATAAGGAAATATGTGCCTCCCCCACCACCGCCACCACATCACGAGACCGACTCGCCCGGCGAAGGCGAGCAGGCCGCCGTCGACGGCGCTTCCTCCACCGCCTCCAAGAGGAAGTGGAGCTTGAGCGTGCGAAGGAGACAGTCGACCGCCAGCCAGACCGGCTCCAGATCCTCGAGCATCGCCTCGCAAAAACCCAGCAAGAACGACTTAGACTCGGGGAGCGAACAGAGTTTCAAAGATGCACCGTCAAACCCCGTCACCAGGATGCCCACCCGTGAGAGTCCTGGTGATGATGGTGCCAAGGACGAGCCTCTGACCCCCGTACCACCAAAAATCGTCACCGATACGACGACATCGAACGAAAAGGCCGTGGAGCCTCCCGAGAAAACACCGACACCGCGAGACCCTACTCCCTCATCCTCAAAAAAGGCGAACGAGGCGGCTGAGAAGAACAGGACAATGTCAGCAACCAAAAAGAGTGACCAGACTGAGCGAGTGCAGCTCACAGATGCCAAAGACAAGCCGCCGCCTGCCGCGGCTCCGACTCCGGCTCCGGCTGTGGGCCACAGCCGGGAGCTGAGTGTTGCCAGCGTCACAAGTAACACCACCGAGTCTGCCCAGGTGTCTGAGTTCTCCCACCAGGCCCTCACTACCAAGAAGGAAGAGGAGGAGGAAGACAAGGACGGCGGGTGGCAGACCATGCCGTCTTTTGCAGCTTACGATATTTACGACGATGACAACAGGCTGGTCGCCAAGGAGTTCAAGGAAGAAGATGACGACCAAACGTACGGTTACGGCGGGCTCGGTGGTGCAGGCAAGGGGTACACTAGGGTGCTAGTGGACGATGATGCCGATTCGGTCACGAGCATGGATGATAATACGCAATATCTATTTAGCAAAGCGCAGGGGACGAGCTTGACGGAGGAAGAGGAGGCGCGAGATGCGGTGTCGCAGATGCAAGCGACCAAAGACCTGCTTACTGAGGGCCAGCGTATAGCCTACGTCGGTATCACCCGGCTGGAGATATTTGGCATGGTCAAGGAGTTTGAGCAAATGGAACAGACCAAAAAGTCAAGGAAAGAGATACGGTTTGCGGCCGAGGCCATGAAAATGTGGGCACAAAAGATGATGATCCGGCTTTACGCCCACATGGAAGTCAGTGCCGAGGAGCAGGTCATGATAGAACAGCTGACAGACCATGGCGTCCGCACCGATGACCTGACGCCCGCGCTCATGACAAACGCCAGAGTCAAGAACCCCATGGCAGAAGACGCACAAGAACTGGAGGCGGAAAAGGGAGATACTCCCAGCTCTAGTTCGACACCATTGCCAAAATCCTCAGATACTGCCCGTGAAAGAGCTCTCAGCCCGTCTGGCTCAACTTTGGGTGCATCATCAGACGGATACAAAAAGCACGATAACAGTGATTCGGAAGATGACGAAGAGTGTGCTGCTCCTCCGCCGCCATATCGGGCTCATGCTATGGATGAGATGGACGACGTCCAGACGCCAAACCAGATGACCAAGTCTGCACAGATAGACATCGACCTGCGATGGACTGTTCTCTGTGACTTGTTCCTCGTCCTGATCGCCGACTCGGTCTACGATTCGAGGTCGAGGTGCCTGTTGGAAAGGGTAGGCAAGAGCCTGGAAATCACGTGGTTGGAGATCTGCAGGTTTGAGAAGAAGGTCACAGATGCACTCGAGATGCAACAGCAGGCGGAGAAAGAGAACTGGAACGAGGAAGAGCACATGGACTCGCGACGCAAGATGGCGCTCAAGCGAAGATACGTCATGATGGGACTGGCAACGGTCGGTGGCGGTCTCGTCATCGGTCTCTCGGCTGGTTTGTTGGCGCCCCTGATCGGCAGCGGACTGGTGGCTGGTTTCGCTGCGATAGGAGTAGGAGCGTCGTCGACCACGTTCCTGGCCGGCGCCAGTGGTACGGCCATCATCGCGTCCAGCGCTGCCGCATCGGGCAGTATCATCGGCGTGCGAGCAGCCAACCGCCGTACCGGATCCGTTCGCACCTTTGAGTATCGCCCACTACACAACAACAAGCGAGTAAACTTGATCATCACAGTGTCCGGCTGGATGACAGGCAAGGTTGATGACGTCCGATTGCCATTCAGTACGGTTGACCCTACCATGGGTGACATCTACTCGATTTTGTGGGAACCCGAGATGCTACGGAGTATGGGTGACACTATCAACATTTTGGCCACCGAGGTAAGATTTTTCTTTTTTTTCACTAGTTTATTCGTAGCTACCAAAGCTGGTGTCACAGCGCCGGTTAAAATAATACTGACATTCAGATATATAGGCCCTTACACAAGGATTGCAGCAGGTTTTGGCCAGTACCTTCTTAACCTCCTTGATGGCCGCGCTCACTCTACCGGTCGTTCTCACCAAGCTATCCTATCTAATCGACAACCCTTGGGCCGTCTCTCAAGACCGAGCCTGGGCCGCAGGTTTGATTCTTGCCGACTCACTGATCGACCGCAACCTCGGTACCCGCCCTGTCACACTGGTTGGGTACTCACTCGGTGCCCGCGTCATCTTCTCTTGCTTGCTCGAGCTGGCACGCAAGGGAGCTCTAGGCCTAGTGCAAAACGTCTATTTGTTTGGAGCTCCAGTTGTCGTCAAGCAAGACGAGTGGCTCCGTATCCGAACGGTGGTGTCTGGCCGCTTTGTCACAGGATACAGCAAAAGTGATTGGATCTTGGGCTACCTTTTCCGCCTGACCAGCGGTGGTATTCGACGGGTAGCTGGCTTGGCCCCCGTCGAGGGCATACCTGGAGTCGAGAACATGGATGTGTCTGAGTTTGTGCAGGGACACATGGACTACCGTGCAAAGATGCCACGGCTCCTGCGCGAGTGTGGTTGGCTCGTAGAGAGCGATGAGTTTACCGAAATTGAGGACCCCGATCCGGAGAACCACGCCGCACGCCAACGTGAGCTCATCAACGAGATTGAGGAAGCCAGAAAGGAGATGGAAAAGGAAAACAAGGCCAGCAAGGGCGGCTGGCTCTCATTTGGTCGTAAAAGGAAGGCTCTCAAGAGGAAAGACTGGGAGATCTACGAAGATCAAGGTGACAAGAACGCCAATGGAGGGACGACAAGCCCGTCTGGCAAGACTGAAGATAAAGAAGGCAACAACCATGGTGTCCTCTTCGATGTGGACGCCATCCGCGCTGAGCTGGCCAAGGAGGCCTCGCGCGGTGGTGATGGGGCTGAAGAGATATTGCAAGTGCGAGAGCTGCCATCCACGCTGCCGCCCATGAAACTAAGCACGGCAAACTTGGCCCCTAGCCCTGGTCTGGCTCCGACGTCAGCCATGTCAACATCTTCACATTTTCCCAAGTCACCCCGAGATAATCTGAGGTCGGCTCATAGCGCCGGGGCGACACCAACTTATCGGACATCTTATGAGTATAGGTTATCGGAAGAGCGATCGCCCTCCGCACTCAAGGCACCCGGGCATAATGGCTACCACGGAGCAAGCCCTAGTCATAAGACCTTTGATTACGGTGGCTTTGGCCGAGGTGACGACATGGACGGCGGTATTCAGATGACATTTGACACGTCCTTTGATGACACACCCCATAGGCACGAGGCTGCACCGCCTCCTTTGTACCCGACTTCGACTGCGGGTGTTACGACAGAGGCGCGGACGCTGAAGACAGAGACGCTCAGTGCAGGTTATTCAACAACCAGCCCCTCGATCACGACAAGTAGCACAGCGGCGCCGACAGGCGCAGGGCGACCGACTGTAGCAACATCACATTCAACTCCTGCGGTGCCGGCCTCGAACCCCTGGGCCAACTATGATGATGATGACCTAGAATTTGGGGAGGAGAAGGAGATATCCATGACTTTTGCATAATGGGTTTGTGGGCAGAGGGCGATGGATTACGCCAGTTACAAAAAGAAAAAAAGGAAAAAAA